>NC_092238.1:52401639-52528016 GCF_036320965.1 Panulirus ornatus | reverse complement strand
TTTGTAGTGGTTTTCAGAAAAGGAGAGAGTATGTTGGGTTGAAGAGAGTGGTGAGAGTAAGTGAGCATCGGAAGGAGAGTTGTGTGAGGATGTACCAGGAGAGACTGAGTACAGAATGAAAAAAAGTGAGAACAAAGGAGGTACGGGGAGTGGGGAAGGAATGGGATGCATTTAGGGAAGCAGTGATGGCTCGCGCAAAAGATGCTTGTGGCATGAGAAGCGTGGAAGGTGGAAAAATTAGAAAGGATAGTGACTGCTAGGATGATGAACTAAGATTATTAGTGAAAGAGAAGATAGAGACATTTGAACGACTTTTGCAAGGAAATAATGCAAATGAGTGGGAGATGAATAAAAGAAACAGGAAGGAGGTCAAGAGAAAGGTGCAAGAAGTGAAAAAGAAGACAAAGGAGAGTTGGGGAGAGAGAGTATCATTAAATTTTAGGGAGAATATTAAGATGTTTTGGAAGGAGGTAAATAAAGTGCGCAAGACAAGAGAACAAATGGGAACTTCAGTAAAATAGGGCTAATGGGGAGGTGATAACAAGGAGCGGTGATTTGAGGAGATGGAGTGAACTTTCGTAGGTTTGTTGAATGTGTTTGATGATAGAGTGGCAGATATAAGGTGTTCTGGTCGAGTTGGTGTGTAAAGTGACAGGGTTAGGTAAAATGATTTGGTAAACAGAGAAGAGGTAGTAAAAGCTTTGCAGAAGATGAAAGCCGGCAAAGCAGCGGGTTTGGATGGTACTGCAGTGGAATTTATTAAAAAAGTGGGTGACTGTGTTGTTGACTGGTTGGTAACGTTATTTGATGTATGTATGATTCATGGAGACTTGCCTGAGGATTGGCGGAATGCTTGCATAGTGCCATTGTACAAAGGGAAAGGGGATAAAGGTGAGTGCCGAAATTACAGAGGTATAAGTTTGTTGAGTATTCCTTGTAAATTATATGGGAGGATATTGATTAAGGGGGTGAAGGCATGTACAGAGCATCAGACAGGGGAAGAGCAGTGTGGTTTCAGGAGTGGTAGAGAATGTGTGGATCAGGTGTTTGCTTTGAAGAATGTAGGTGAGAAACACTTAGAAAAGCAAATGGATTTGTATGTAGCATTTATCGATCTGGAGAAGGCATATGATAGAGTTGATCGAGATGCTCTCTGGAAGGTTTTAAGAATATATGGTGTGGGTTACAAGTTGTTAGAAGCAGTGAAAAGTTTTTATCGAGGATATAAGGCATGTGTACGTGTAGGAAGAGAGGAAAGTAATTGGTTCTCAGTGAATGTAGGTTTGCAGCAGGGGTGTGCCATGTCTACATGGTTGTTTAATTTGTATATGGATGGGGTTGTTAGGGAGGTGAATAAAAGAGTTTTGGAAAGAGGGGCAAGTATGCAGTCTGTTGTGAATGAGAGAGCTTGGGAATTGAGTCAGGTGTTGTTCGCTGATGATACAGTGCTTGTGGCTGTTTCATGTGAGAAACTGCAGAAGTTGGTGACTGAATTTGGTAAAGTGTGTGAAAGAAGAAAGTTAAGAATAAATGTGAATAAGAGCAAGGTTATTAGGTACAGTAGAGTTCAGGCTCAAGTCAACTGGGAGGTAAGTTTGAATGAAGAAGAACTGGAGGAAGTGAAGTGCTTTAGATATCTGAGAGTGGATTTGGCAGCGAATGGAACCATGGAAGCGGAAGTGAATCATAGGGTGGGGGAGGGGGCGAAACTTCTGGGAGCTTTGAGGACAGTGTGGAAGTCGAGAAGATTATCTTGGAAAGTAGAAGTGGGTATGTTTGAAGGAATAGTGGTTCCAACAATGTTGTATGGCTTCGAGGCGTGGGCTATGGATAGAGTTGTGCGCAGGAGGGTGGATATGCTGGAAATGAAATGTTTGAGGATAATATGTCGTGTGAGGTGGTTTGATCGCGTAAGTATAAATAGGGTAAGAGCGATGGGTAGTATAAAAAAAAAAGTGTTGTTGAGAGAGCAGAGGAGGGTGTTTTGAAATGGTTTGGTCACATGTAGAGAATGAGTGAGGAAAGATTGACCAAGAGGATATATGTGTCAGAGGTGGAAAGAACGAGGAGAAATGGGAGACCAAATTGGAGGTGGAAAGATGGAGCCAAAAGATGTTCAGTGATCGGGGCCTGAACATGCAGGAAGGAAAAAGACGTACAAGAAATAGAGTGAATTGGAACGATGTGGTATACTGAGGTCGACTTGCTGTCAGTGAATTACACTAAGGCATGTGAAGCGTTTGGGGTAAACCATGGAAATTTCTGTGGTACCTGGATGTGGAGAGAGAGCTGTGGTTTCGTTGCATTCTTACATGACAGCTAGAGACTGAGTGTGAACGAATGTGGCGTTCGTTGTCTTTTCCTAACGCTATTTGCACACATGAGGGGGGAGGGGGTAGTTATTTTATGTGTGGCGACATAGCGATGGGAATGAATAAAGGCAGACAGTATTAATTACGTACAAGTGTATATAAGTATATGTCTGTGTGTGTATATATATGTATACGTTGAGATGTATAGCTATGTATATTTTGCGTGTTTGGACGTGTATGTACATATATGTGTATGAGGGTGGTTTGGGCCATTCTTTCGTCTGTTTCCTTGCGCATATCATATATATATATATGTATATATATATATATATATATATATATATATATATATATATATATATATATATATATATATATATATATATATATATATATACATATGTATATTTTTTTTTTCTTTTTTTTTTGCTTTGTCGCTGTCTCCCGCGTTTGCGAGGTAGCGCAAGGAAACACACGAAAGAAATGGCCCAACCCACCTCCATACACATGTATATACATACGTCCACACACGCAAATATACATACCTACACAACTTTCCATGGTTTACCCCAGACGCTTCACAGGCCCTGATTCAATGCACTAACAGCACGTCAACCCCGGTATACCACATCGATTCAATTCACTCTGTTCCTGGCCCTCCTTTCACCCTTCTGCAAGTTCAGGCCCCGATCACACAAAATATTTTTCACTCCACCTTTCCACCTCCAATTTGGTCTCCCACTTCTCCTCGTTCCCTCCACCTCCGACACATACATCCTCTTGGTTAATCTTTCCTCACTCATTCTCTCCATGTGCCCAAACCATTTCAAAACACCCTCTTCTGCTCTCTCAACCACGCTCTTTTTATTTCCACACATCTCTCTTACCCTTACGTTACTTACTCTATCAAACCACCTCACACCACACATTGTCCTCAAACATCTCATTTCCAGAACATCCATCCTCCTGCGCACAACTCTATGCATAGCCCACGCCTCGCAACTGTACAACATTGTTGGAACCACTATTCCTTCAAACATACCCATTTTAGCTTTCCGAGATAATGTTCTCGACTTCCACACATTCTTCAAGGCTCCCATGATTTTCGCCCCCTCCCCCACCCAAAGATCCACTTCCGCTTCCATGGTTCCATCCGCTAACAGATCCACTCCCAGATATCTAAAACACCTTACTTCCTCCAGTTTTTCTCCATTCAAACTTACCTCCCAATTGACTTGACCCTCACCCCTACTGTACCTAATTACCTTGCTCTTATTCACATTTACTCTTAACTTTCTTCTTTCACACACTTTACCAAACTCAGTCACCAGCTTCTGCAGTTTCTCACATGAATCAGCCACCAGCGCTGTATATATATATATATATATATATATATATATATATATATATATATATATATATATATATATATATATATATATATATATATATATATATATATATATATATATATATATATATATATATATATATATATATGTATATTATCCCTGGGGATAGGGGAAAAAGAATACTTCCCACGCATTCCTCACGTGTCGTAGCAGGCGATTAAAGGGGACGGGAGCGGGGGGCCAGAAACCCTCCCCTCCTTGTATTTTAACTTTCTAAAATGGGAAACAGAATAAGGAGTCACGCGAGGAGTGCTCATCCTCCTCGAAGGCTCAGATTGGGGTGTCTAAATGTGTGTGGATGTAACCATGATGAGAAAAAAGGAGAGACAGGTAGTATGTTTGAGGGAAGGAACCTGGATGTTTTGGCTCTGAGTGAAACGAAGCTCAAGGGTAAAGGGGAAGAGTGGTTTGGGAATGTCTTGGGAGTAAAGTCAGGGGTTAGTGAGAGGACAAGAGCAAGGGGAGGAGTAGCACTACTCCTCAATCAGGAGTTGTGGGAGTATGTGATAGAGTGTAAGAAAGTAAATTCTTGATTGATATGGGTGAAACTGAAAGTTGATGGAGAGAGATGGGTGATTATTGGTGAATATGCACCTGGCATGAAAAGAAAGATCATGAGAGGCAAGTGTTTTAGGAGCAGCTGAATGAGTGTGTTAGTGGTTTTGATGCACAAGACCGGGTTATAGTGTTGGGTGATTTGAATGCAAAGGTGAGTAATGTGGCAGTTGAGGGAATAATTGGTATACATGGAGTGTTTAGTGTTGTAAATGGATATGGTGTAGAGCTTGTAGATTTACGTGCTGAAAAAGGACTGATGATTGGGAATACCTGGTTCAAAAAGCGAGATATACATAAGTATACGTATGTAAGTAGGAGAGATGGCCAGAGAGCGGTATTGGATTACGTGTTAATTGATAGACACACGAAAGAGAGACTTTTGGATGTTAATGTGCTGAGAGGTGCAACTGGAGGGATGTCTGATCATTTTCTTGTGGAGGCTAAGGTGAAGATTTGTATGGGTTTTCAGAAAAGAAGAGAGAATGTTGGGGTGAAGAGAGTGGTGAGAGTAAGTGAGCTTGGAAAGGAGACTTGTGTGAGGAAGTACCAGGAGAGACTGAGTACGGAATGGAAAAAGGTGAGAACAAAGGAGGTAAGGGGATTGGGGGAGGAATGGGATGTATTTAGGGAAGCAGTGATGGCTTGCGCAAAAGATGCTTGTGGCATGAGAAGCGTGTGATGTGGGTTGATTAGAAAAGGTAGTGAGTGGTGGGATGAAGATGTAAGATTGTTAGTGAAAGAGAAGAGAGAGGCATTCGAACGATTTTTGCAGGGAAAAAATGCAAATGAGTGGGAGAGGTATAAAAGAAAGAGACAGGAGGTCAAGAGAAAGGTGCAAGAGGTGAAAAAGAGGGCAAATGAGAGTTGGGGTGAGAGAGTATCATTTAATTTCAGGGAGAATAAATAGATGTTTTGGAAGGAGGTAAATAAAGTGCGTAAGACAAGGGAGCAAGTGGGAACTTCAGTGAGGGGGCTAATGGGGAGGTGATAACAAGTAGTGGTAATGTGAAAAGGAGATGGATTGAGCATTTTGAAGGTTTGTTGAATGTGTTTGATGATAGAGTGGCAGATATAGGGTGTTTTGGTCGAGTTGGTGTGCAAAGTGAGAGGGTTAGGAAAAATGATTTGGTAAATAGAGAAGAGGTAGTAAACGCTTTACGGAAGATGAAAGCCGGCAAAGCAGCAGGTTTGGATGGTATTGCAGTGGAATTTATTAAAAATGTGGGTGACTGTATTGTTCAGTGGTTGGTAAGGTTATCTAATGTATGTATGATTCATGGTGAGGTTCCTGAGGATTGGCGGAATGCTTGCATAGTACCATTGTACAAAGGCAAAGGGGATAAGAGTGAGTGCTCAAATTACAGAAGTATAAGTTTGTTGAGTATTCCTGGTAAATTATATGGGAGGGTATTGATTGGGAGGGTGAAGGCGTGTACAGAGCATCAGATTAGGGAAGAGCAGTGTGGTATATATATATATATATATATATATATATATATATATATATATATATATATATATATATATATATATATATATATATATATATATATATATATATATATATATATATGTTTTTTTTTTTTCATACTATTCGCTATTTCCCGCGATAGCGAGGTAGCGTTAAGAACAGAGGACTGGGCCTTTGAGGGAATATCCTCACCTGGACCTCTTCTCTGTTCCTTCTTTTGGAAAAAAAAAAAAAAAAAGAAAAAAAAAAAACGAGAGGGGAGGATTTCCAGCCCCCCGCTCCCTTCCCTTTTAGTCGCCTTCTACGACACGCAGGGAATACGTGGGAAGTATTCTTTCTCCCCTATCCCCAGGGAATATATTAAGCATATATGAATATATATAACAAAGATGAGCAAAGAAAGACTGACTAAGAGGATCTTAATATTAAAAGTAGATGAAACAAATGGGAATAGGGAGACCGAGAAGGAGATGAAAGGAATGACTGAAGGAGGCTTTGGGGTACTGGGGCCTAAACATTCAGGAAAATGAAGGGCATGCATAGGATAGAATGACCTGGATTCATGTGAAATATAGGATCAACAAGATGGTAATGGACTGATCCAGAGCATATGAAGCAATCTAAAAGACCTGGTTTTGGATGGTAAGTGCTGGTTTCAGTAAATCATACTTGACAGCTGGAGAGTGGAGATGTGTAAGTGAGGCCAGTATTATCACATTCCTGATGTTTGCTATACAAAGTTGGAAAAAGCAATTACATATGAAAAAAAAAGATATAAAATGTTATTATCTACTAAAAAACTCTTTACATTTGTATGTTGTTATTAAGGTACTGAATGGTAGAAGAAGCTGAATCCCCACAACGACTTGCTTTCTGAGTACTGTGTCCAAGAGCATTAACAAAGATTGATGTTGATCCACGGCGTTTTCGGTCTTCCTCACTAGCAGGTCCAAGATGAGAGGATGAACTTTTACTACTTTCCATTTTCTGATCTTGGTAGTGTGGCACTATCATATTCAATGCAATATGTTTACTTTCATTTGTGCAGTCTTGTTCACTGTGTGCATCTTGAATGACAGGTCCAGGTGCTACTTCTACTCCTCGAGGATGAGACTCACTACCAGTAAATCCAGTGAGTGAGTTGTTGAATGACCGCGATGAAGGCCGTGTGAAAGAAGACCGACTGCCTTTATTGGAACATGTAGGCCCACTTCTTTCAACTTGATCTCCATCCCTTCCACAATCTAACTTTTCCACTGCTTTATCTATAGCTTTAAACTGCCACACCCAGCGGTAGTTGTACAGGAACTGTCGGTGGTCAAAGCGATGATCATCAGATGAATATGTCTCAGCATGGTATGCTGGAGTCAAAACAGTCATCTTGTGGCGGTTAACACTGTAACAACGGAAGAACACCTTAACTTTCTCTGCAACCTCTTTAGGTGCACATTGATCAGACCAAAGATGAACTAGCTTGCCAAACATGGAGTATGGACCACAACATTCAACTTTTCGAAGCTTTCCATATGTGGACAGTTCATCATATGACATGCCCATGTCTGCTTCATCTGTTTGTACAAGTGAGCCCTCCTCAAGTGGTTCAAGTTCTGCAGTAGGTGGCGCTCCTAGAATATCGCCTAGAAAAGGAACATTAAGTCTGTCTTTGGCTAGAAGCAGAAATCTCTTGAGGTCAGCCTTGGAAAATCCACCGATGGGATTAATATCAGCAGAACTACAGTCATATTTAGTCATGTATCCCCTTAGTGCCTCATCTACATTTGCAGATCCTAAAACCAAGAGTCCATCCTGTCTTCCACGAACCCAGAGCATCAACTGAGCAAAGAGATATTCAAGCACCATACGAAGTCTTGCTTGCACGTTCTGCAAGGCAAGGTTTTCTCTAACTGTTCCTCCACGCACTCTAAACTTTGGGATGAAACCTGTGGCAGCACTGAAGATGTCTAGTGCTGCTGACACCATACTGTCAATTCCTATTGGTATGTGGTAGCTTCCAATCTGCTGGGAAAGAAGTTTTGCTCGAGATTTGGTCTCTGTTGACGAGTTCTCAGTAGCCATGTAGACTGTGTGGAAAAGTCTGCCACAAAGCTCCCGACGATCTCGAGGAACATAGTCAGCTTGGGACACTATGCGCCTCACATCTTCCAGTACCTTCTCTTCACCATTAGCAACTGCCTGTATCACCAAGTGACACATGGAGAAGACAATGGCTGCTGTTGAGGAGGAGTCAACACCTCCAGATAACGGGATATATATATATATATATATATATATATATATATATATATATATATATATATATATATATATATATATATATATATATATATATATATATATATATATATATATATATATATATATATATATATATATATATATATATATATATATATACATATATATATATATATATATATATATATATATATATATATATATATATATATATATATATATATATATATATATATATATATATATATATATATATATATATGTATATATATATATATATATATATATATATATATATATATATATATATATATATATATATATATATATATATATATATATATATATATATATATATATATATATATATATATATATATATATATATATATATATATATATATATATATATATATATATATATATATATATATATATATATATATATATATATATATATATATATATATATATATATATATATATATATATATATATATATATATATATATATATATATATATATATATATATATATATATATATATATTATATATATATATATATATATATATATATATATATATATATATATATATATATATATATATATATATATATATATATATATATATATATATATATATATATATACATATTTATATGTATATATATATATATATATATATATATATATATATATATATATATATATATATATATATATATATATATATATATGTATATATATATATATTTTATATATATATATATATATATATATATATATATATATATATATATATATATATATATATATATATATTTATATATATATATATATATATATATATATATATATATATATATATATATATATATATATATATATATATATATATATATATATATATATATATATATATATATATATATATATATATATATATATATATATATATATATATATATATATATATATATATATATATATATATATATATATATATATATATATATATATATATATATATACATATAATTCAACAGATATACTCAACAATCTTATACCTCTGTAATTTGAGCACTCACTCTTATCCCCTTTGCCTTTGTACAATGGCACTATGCACGCATTCCGCCAATCCTCAGTCACCTTACCATGAGTCATACATACATTAAATAACCTTACCAACCAGTCTACAATACGGTCACCCCCTTTTCTAATAAATTTCACTGCATTACCATCCAAACCTGCTGCCTTGCCCGTTTTCATCTTCCGCAAAGCTTTTACTACCTCTTCTCTGTTTACCAAATCATTTTCCCTAACTCTCTCACTTTGCACACCACCTCGACCAAGACACCCTATATCTGCCACTCTATCATCAAACACATTCAACAAACCTTCAAAATACTCACTCCATCTCCTTCTCACATCACCACTACTTGCTATCAAGTCCCCATTAGCGCCCTTCACTGAAGTTCCGGTTTGCTCCCTTGTCCCTTGGTAAATTATATGGGAGGGTATTGATTGAGAGGGTGAAGGTATGTACAGAGCATCATATTTGGGAAGAGGAGTGTGGTGTCAGAAGTGGTAGAGGATTGGTGGATCAGGTGTTTGCTTTGAAGAATGTATGTGAGAAATACTTAGAAAAGCAAATGGATTTGTATATGGCATTTATGGATCTGGAGAAGGCATATGATAGAGTTGATAGAGATGCTCTGTGGAAGGTATTAAAAATATATGGAGTGGGAGGCAAGTTGTTAGAAGCAGTGAAAAGTTTTTATCGAGGATGTAAGGCATGTGTACGTGTAGGAAGAGAGGAAAGTGATTAGTTCTCAGTGAATGTAGGTTTGCGGCAGGGGTGTGTGATGTCTCCACGGTTGTTTAATTTCTTTATGGATGGGGTCGTTAGGGAGGTGAATGCAAGAGTTTTGGAATGAGGGGCAAGTATGAAGTCTGTTGTGGATGAGAGCTTGGGAAGTGAGTCAGTTGTTCGCTGATGATACAGCGCTGGTGACTGATTCATGTGAGAAACTGCAGAAGCTAGTGACTGGGTTTGGTAAAGTGTGTGAAAGAAGAAAGTTAAGAGTAAATGTGAATAAGAGCAAGGTTATTAGGTACAGTAGGTTTCAGGGTCAAGTCAATTGGGAGGTAAGTTGGAATAGAGAAAAACTGGAGGAAGTAAAGTGTTTTAGATATTTGGGAGTGCATCTGGCAGCGGATGGAACCATGGAAGCGGAAGTGAATCATAGGGTGGGGGAGGGGGCGAAAATCCTGGGAACCTTGAAGAATATTTGGAAGTCGAGAACATTATCTCGGAAAGCAAAAATGGGTATGTTTGAAGGAATAGTGGTTCCAACAATGTTGTATGGTTCCGAGGCGTGGGCTATGGATAGAGTTGTGCGCAGGAGGGTGGATGTGCTGGAAATGAGATGTTTGAGGACAATATGTGGTGTGAGGTGGTTTGATCGAGTAAGTAACGTAAGGGTAAGAGAGATGTGTGGAAATAAAAAGAGCGTGGTTGAGAGAGAAGAAGATGGTGTTTTGAAATGGTTTGGGCACATGGAGAGAATGAGTGAGGAAAGATTGACCAAGAAGATATATGTGTCGGAGGTGGAGGGAACGAGGAGAAGTGGGAGACCAAATTGGAGGTGGAAAGATGGAGTGAAAAAGATTTTGAGTGATCGAGGCCTGAACAAGCAGTAGGGTGAAAGGCGGGCAAGGAATATATTGAATTGAATCGATGTGGTATACCGGGTTTGACTTGCTGTCAGTGGATTGAATCAGGGCATGTGAAGCGTGTGGGGGAAACCATGGAACGTTGTGTGGGGCCTGGATGTGGAAAGGGAGGTGTGGTTTCGGGAATTATTGCCTGACAGCTAGTGACTGAGTGTGAACGAATGGGGCCTTTGTTGTCTTTTCCTAGTGCTGCCTCGCACACATGAGGGGGAGGGGGATGGTATTCCATGTGTGGTGAGGTGGCGATGGGAATGAATAAAGGCAGACAGTGAGAATTTTGTGAATGGGTATATATGCATGTGTCTGTGTGTGTATATATATGTGTACATTGAGATGTATAGGTATGTATATTTGCGTGTGAGGACGTGTGTGTATATACATGTGTATGGGGGTGGGCTGGGCCATTTCTTTCGTCTGTTTCCTTGCACTACCTCGCAAACGCGGGAGACAGCGACAAAACAAAATAATAATCATAATAATAATAATAATAATAATAGTAATAATAATATATATGTATATATATTTTTTCATTTTTTTTTTTGCTTTGTCGCTGTGTCCCGCGTTTGCGAGGTAGCGCAAGGAAACAGGCGAAAGAAATGGCCCAACCCACCCCCATACACATGTATATACATACGTCCACACACGCAAATATACATACCTACACAGCTCTCCATGGTTTACCCCAGACGCTTCACATGCCTTGATTCAATCCACTGACAGCACGTCAACCCGGTATACCACATCGCTCCAATTCACTCTATTCCTTGCCCTCCTTTCACCCTCCTGCATGGTCAGGCCCCGATCACACAAAATCTTTTTCACTCCAACTTTCCACCTCCAATTTGGTCTCCCTCTTCTCCTTGATCCCTCCACCTCCAACACATATATTCTCTTGGTCAATCTATCCTCACTCATTCTTTCCATGTGCCCGAACCATTTCAAAACACCCTCTTCTGCTCTCTCAACCACGCTCTTTTTATTTCCACACATCTCTCTTACCCTTACGTTACTTACTCGATCAAACCACCTCACACCACACATTGTCCTCAAACATCTCATTTCCAGCACATCCATCCTCCTGCGCACAACTCTATCCATAACCCACGCCTCGCAACCATACAACATTGTTGGAACCACTATTCCTTCAAACATACCCATTTTTGCTTTCCGAGATAATGTTCTCGACTTCCACACATTCTTCAAGGCTCTCAGAATTTTCGCCCCCTCCCCCACCCTATGATCCACTTCCGCTTCCATGGTTCCATCCGCTGCCAGATCCACTCCCAGATATCTAAAACACTTCACTTCCTCCAGTTTTTCTCCATTCAAACTCACCTCCCAATTGACTTGACCCTCAACCCTACTGTACCTAATAACCTTGCTCTTATTCACATTTACCCTTAACTTTCTTCTTTCACACACTTTACCAAACTCAGTCACCAGCTTCTGCAGTTTCTCACATGAATCAGCCACCAGCGCTGTATCATCAGCGAACAATAACTAACTCACTTCCCAAGCTCTCTCATCCCCAACAGACTTCATACTTGCCCCTCTTTCCAAAACTCTTCCATTCACCTCCCTAACAACCCCATCCACAAACAAATTAAACAACCATGGAGACATCACACACCCCTGCCGCAAACCTACATTCACTGAGATCCAATCACTTTCCTCTCTTCCTACACGTACACATGCCTTACACCCTCGATAAAAACTTTTCACTGCTTCTAACAACTTGCGTCCCACACCATATATTCTTAATACCTTCCACAGATCATCTCTATCAACTCTATCATATGCCTTCTCCAGATCCATAAATGCTACATACAAATCCATTTGCTTTTCTAAGTGTTTCTCACATACATTCTTCAAAGCAAACACATGATCCACACATCCTCTACCACTTCTGAAACCACACTGCTCTTCCCCAATCTGATGCTCTGTACATGCCTTCACCCTCTCAATCAATATCCTCCCATATGATTTACCAGGAATACTCAACAAACTTATACCTCCGTAATTTGAGCACTCACTCTTATCCCCTTTGCCTTTGTACAATGGCACTATGCACGCATTCCGCCAATCCTCAGGCACTTCACCATGAGTCATACATACATTAAATAACCTTACCAACCAGTCAACAATACAGTCACCCCCTTTTTTAATAAATTCCACTGCAATACTATCCAAACCTGCTGCCTTGCCGGCTTTCATCTTCCGCAAAGCTTTTACTACCTCTTCTCTGTTTACCAACTCATTTTCCCTAACCCTCGCACTTTGCACACCACCTCGACCAAAACACCCTATATCTGCCACTCTATCATCAAACACATTCATCAAACCTTCAAAATACTCACTCCATCTCCTTCTCACATCACCACTACTTGTTATCACCTCCCCATTTGCACCCTTCACTGAAGTTCCCATTTGCTCCCTTGTCTTACGCACTTTATTTACCTCCTTCCAGAACATCTTCTTATTCTCCCAAAAAATTTAATGATACTCTCTCACCCCAACTCTCATTTGCCCTTTTTTCACCTCTTGCACCTTTCTCTTGACCTCCTGTCTCTTTCTTTTATACATCTCCCACTCAATTGCATTTTTTCCCTGCAAAAATCGTCCAAATGCCTCTCTCTTCTCTTTCACTAATACTCTTACTTCTTCATCCCACCACTCACTACCCTTTCTAATCAACCCACCTCCCACTCTTCTCATGCCACAAGCATCTTTTGCGCAATCCATCACTGATTCCCTAAATACATCCCATTCCTCCCCCAATCCCCTTACTTCCATTGTTCTCACCTTTTTCCATTCTGTACTCAGTCTCTCCTGGTACTTCCTCACACAAGTCTCCTTCCCAAGCTCACTTAATCTCACCACCCTCTTCACCCCAACATTCACTCTTCTTTTCTGAAAACCCATACAAATCTTCACCTTATACTCCACAAGATAATGATCAGACATCCCTCCAGTTGCACCTCTCAGCACATTAACATCCAAAAGTCTCTCTTTCGCGCGCCTGTCAATTAACACGTAATCCAATAACGCTCTCTGGCCATCTCTCCTACTTACATAAGTACACTTATGTATATCTCGCTTTTTAAACCAGGTATTCCCAATCATCAGTCCTTTTTCAGCACATAAATCTACAAGCTCTTCACCATTTCCATTTACAACACTGAACACCCCATTTATACCAATTATTCCCTCAACTGCCACATTACTCACCTTTGCATTCAAATCACCCATCACTATAACCCGGTCTCGTGCATCAAAACCACTAACACACTCATTCAGCTGCTCCCAAAACACTTGCCTCTTATGATCTTTCTTCTCATGCCCAGGTGCATATGCACCAATAATCACCCATCTCTCTCCATCAACTTTCAGTTTTACCCATATTAATTGAGAATTTACTTTCTTACATTCTATCACATACTCCCACAACTCCTGTTTCAGGAGTATTGCTACTCCTTCCCTTGCTCTTGTCTTCTCACTCTACCCTGACTTTACTCCCAAGACATTCCCAAACCACTCTTCCCCTTTACCCTTGAGCTTCGTTTCACTCAGAGCCAAAACAACCAGGTTCCTTTCCTGAAACATACTACCTATCTCTCCTTTTTTCACATCTTGGTTACATCCACACACATTTAGGCACCCCAATCTGAGCCTTCGAGGAGGATGAGCACTCCCCGCGTGACTCCTTCTTCTGTTTCCCATTTTAGAAAGTTAAAAAATACAAGGAGGGGAGGATTTATGTATATATATATATATATATATATATATATATATATATATATATATATATATATATATATATATATATATATATATATATATATATATATATATATTTATGTTGCTTAAGCCTAACAGAAAGATCCTTACCAATCTGACCAACATAAAATTTATCACAGTTTCCGCAAGGAACTTTATAGATGCATCCAGGAGAATTTTCTGATGAATTTCTGATTAAGATATTCTTTATAGTAGTATTGTTGCTAAAGGCAACATTTACATTAAAGGATTTAAGCAATATGTGAAGCAAAGTGCAATTATTATTAAAAGGGAGAACTAAAAGATTCTTGGTGTCAATGGGAGGTTTGGGCTCAGCTTTATAAAACGATTTCTTTGCTAACTTAAGGGATTTATCAATGAAAGATCTAGGGTACTTTAACTTGGATCCAATAGAATATATCTTCTCAAACTCATCATCAATGAACTCTGGACTGCAAAAACGTAATGCTCATAGGAACATAGATTGAATTGATGATAATTTAACTCTGTCATTTTGAGATGAGTAATAATAGATATATGAGCATACATTGGTGGGTTTTCTGTATATGCTACACTTAAAGACAAGGAAACAAGTTTAAGTAGCTTGTTAGGATGGTGTTGCAATGGAATTTAATTAAACAGGGGTGACTCTATTGTTGACTGGTTGGTAAGGATATTTAATGTACGTATGACTCATGGTGAGGTGCCTTAGGAATGGCGGAATGCTTGCATAGTGCCATTTTACAAAGGCAAAGTGGATAAAAGGGAGTGCTCAAGTTACAGAGGTATAAGTTTGTTGAGTATCCCTGGAAAATGATATGGGAGGGTATTGATTGAGAGGGTGAAGGCATGTACAGAGCATCAGATTGGGGAAGAGCAGTGTGGTTTCAGAAGTGGTAGGGGATGTATGGATCAGGTGTTTGCTTAGAATGATGTATGTGAGAAATACTTAGAAAAGCAAATGAATTTGTACGTACCATTTATGGATCTCGATTTGATAGAGATGCATATTGGAAGATATTAAGAATATATGTTGTGTGAGGTAAGTTGTTAGAAGCAGTGAAAAGTTTTTATCGAGGATGTAAGGCATATGTACGTGTAGGAAGAGAAGAAAGAGATTGTTTCTCATTGAATGTTGGTTTGCGGCAGGGGTGAGTGATGTCTCTATGGTTCGTAATATGGATAGGGTTGTTAGGGAGGTGAATGCAAGAGTTTTGGAAAGAGAGGCAAGCAAGCAGTCTCTCGTGGATGAGAGAGCTTGGGAAGTGAGTCAGTTGTTGTTCGCTGATGATACAGCGCTGGTGGCTGATTGGGGTGAGAAACTACAGAAGATGATGACTGAGTTTGGTAAAGCGTGTGAAAGAAGAAAGCTGAGAGTAAATGTGAATAAGAGGAAGGATATTAGGTACTGTTGGATCGAGGGAAAAGTCAATATGGAGGTAAGTTTGAATGGAGAAAACCTGGAGGAAGTGAAGTGTTTTAGATATCTGTGAGTGGATTTGGCAGCGGATGAAATCATGGAAGCGTAAGAGAATCATTGGATAGGGGAGGGGGCGAAATTTCTGGGAGCGTTGTAGAATGTGTGGAAGTCCAGAACATTATTTCGGAAATCAAAAATGGGTATGTTTGATGGAATAGTGGTTTCAACAATGATATATGGTTGCGAGGCGTGGGCTATGGATAGAGTTCTGCGGCGGTGGGTGGATGTGCTGGAAATGAGATGTTTGAGGACAATATGTGGTGTGAAGTAGTTTGATCGAGTAAATAATGTAAGGTTAAGAGAGATGTGTGGTAATAAAAAGATTGTGGTGAGAGAGCAGAAGAGGGTGTTTTGAAATGGTTTGGTCACATGGAGAGAATGAGTGAGGAATGATTGAACAAGAGGATGTATGTGTCAGAGGTGGAGGGAACGAGGAGAAGTGGGAGACGGAATTGGAGGTGGAAAGATGGAGCGAAAAAGATTTTGAGTGATCGGGGCCTGAACATGCAGGAGGGTGAAAGGCGTGGAAGTAATAGAGTGAATTGGAACGATGCGGTATACCGTGGTCGACGTCCTTTCAATGGAATGAACCAGTGCATATAAAGCGTCTGTGGTAAACCATGGAAATTTTTGTGGGACTTGAATTTGGAAAGGGAGAGGTGGTCTCGGTGCATTATACATTACCGCTAGAGAGTGAGACTGAACGAATGTGGCCTTTGTTGTGCATACCTGGGAAATTATATGGAAGGGTATTGATTGAGAGGGTGAAGACATGTACAGAGCATCAGATTGGGGAAGAGTAGTTTGGTTTCAAAAGTGGTAGGGGATGTGTGGATCAGGTGTTTGCTTTGAAGAATGTATGTGAGAAATACTTAGAAAAGCAAATGGATTAGCATGTAGCATTTATGGATCTGGACTTGATAGAGATGATCTGTGGAAGGTATTAAGAATTGATGGTGTGGAAGGCAAGTTGTTAGAAGCAGTGAAAAGTTTTTATCGAGGGTTTAAGGCATGTGTACGTTTAGGAAGAGTGGAAAGTGATTGGCTTTCAGTGAATGTTGGTTTGCGGCAGGGGAGCGTGATGCCTCCATCGTTGTTTAACTTGTTTATGGATGGGGTTGTTAGGGAGGTGAATGCAAGAGTTTTGGAAAGAGAGGCAAGTATGCTGTATCTTTTCAATGAAAGAGCTTGGGAAGGGAGTCAGTTGTTGTTCGCTGATGATACAGCGTTGGTGGCTTATTCGTATAAGAAACTGCTGAAGATGGTGACTGAGTTTGATAAAGTGTGAAAAAAGAAAATGAGAGTAAATGTGAATAAGAGCAAGGTTATTAGGTACAGTATAGTCACGGGACAAGTGATTTTGTAGGCAAGTTTGAATGGAGAAAAACTGGAAGAAGTGAAGTGTTTTAGATATCTGGGAGTGGGTTTGGCAGCGGATGGAAACATGTAAGCGGAAGTGATTCATCGGGTGGGGTTGGGGGCAAAATTTTTGGGCGCGTTGAAGAATGTGTGGAAGTCGAAAACGTTATCTTAGAAAGCAAAAATGGGTATATTTTAAGGAATAGCGGATCCAACAATGCTATATGGTTGCGAGGCGTGGGCTATAGATAGATTTCTGCGGAGGAGGGTGGATGTGCTGGAAATGAGATGGTTGAGGAAAATATGTGGTGTGAGGTTGTTTGACCGAGTAAGTAATAATAGGTTAAGAGAGATGTGAGGTAGTGTTAAGAACAGAGAACTGCGCCTTTGAGGGAGTATCCTTAACATGCCCCCTTCTCTGTTCATTCTTTTGGAAAATTAAAAAAAAAAAAGAACGAGAAGGGAGTATTTCCAGCCCCTGCTTCCTCCCCTTTTAGTCGCATTCTACGACACGAAGGGAATACGTGGGAAGTATTCTTTCTTCCTCTCCCCATGGTAATATATATGTGTACATATATATATATATATATATATATATATATATATATATATATATATATATATATATATATATATATATATATATATATATATATATATATAAAACGCTATCAGCTGGCTATGTGCGTCTGTTCGGAAACAACCGGTATAGACCCCGTTGCTCACCATTGTGAGACGAAGGGTATTCGAGTACTTAGTACTTCGAATAGTTGTTTTCTATTATACAGTCCCATAGCCTAGCGGTTACATGCCTGCCTCTTGCACAGGGGTCCCGGGTTCGATCCTGGCTGTTGGAGGTTTGTATGTTCTATGAAGGTGCGCGTTCATATGCACTTTATTCGTATTCATATACCTCCGCGTTGTACAGTTAGGTTCGGTAAAACGCTATCAGCTGGCTATGTGCGTCTGTTCGGAAACAACCGGTATAGACCCCGTTGCTCACCATTGTGAGACGAAGGGTATTCGAGTACTTAGTATTTCGAATAGTTGTTTCCTCTTATACAGTCCCATAGCTTAGCGGTTAGCATGCCTGCCTCTTGCACAGGGGTCCCGGGTTCGATCCTGGCTGTTGAAGGTTTGTATGATATATATACATATATATATATATATATATATATATATATATATATATATATATATATATATATATATATATCAGGTAAACCATGGAAAGCAGTGTGGGGCCTGGATGTGGAAAGGGAGCTGTGGTTTCGGGCATCATTGCATGACAGCTAGAGACTGAGTGTGAACGAATGGGGCCTTTGTTGTCTTTTCCTAGCGCTACCTCGCACACATGAGGGGGGAGGGGAATGGTATTCCATGTGTGGCGAGGTGGCGATGGGAATGAATAAAGGCAGACAGTGTGAATTGTGTGCATGGGTATATATGTATGTGTCTGTGTGTGTATATAAATGTGTACATTGAGATGTATAGGTATGTATATTTGCGTGTGTGGACGTGTATGTATATACATGTGTATGGGGGTGGGTTGGGCCATTTCTTTCGTCTGTTTCCTTGCGCTACCTCGCAAACGCGGGAGACAGCGACAAAGCCAAATAAATAGATAAATAATATATATATATATATATATATATATATATGTATATATATATATATATATTCGAGTACTTAGTACTTCGAATAGTTGTTTTCTATTATACAGTCCCATAGCCTAGCGGTTACATGCCTGCCTCTTGCACAGGGGTCCCAGGTTCGATCCTGGCTGTTGGAGGTTTGTATGTTCTATGAAGGTGCGCGTTCATATGCACTTTATTCGTATTCATATACCTCCGCGTTGTACAGTTAGGTTCGGTAAAACGCTATCAGCTGGCTATGTGCGTCTGTTCGGAAACAACCGGTATAGACCCCGTTGCTCACCATTGTGAGACGAAGGGTATTCGAGTACTTAGTGTGAATATCGCGGGAAATGGCGAATAGTATGAAAAAAAAAAAAAAAAAAAAAAAAAAAAAAAAATATATATATATATATATATATATATATATATATATATATATATTTTTTTTTTTTTTTTTTTTCATACTATTCGCCATTTCCCGCGATAGCGAGGTAGCGTTAAGAACAGAGGACTGGGCCTTTGAGGGAATATCCTCACCTGGCCCCCTTCTCTGTTCCTTCTTTTGGAAAATTAAAATATATATATATATATATATATATATACAAATATATATACAAATAAGGTGCATATGAACGGGCACCTACATAGAACATGCAAACCTCCAACAGCAAGGATCGAACCCGAGACCCTTGTGCCACAGGCGGGAATGCAACCGCTAGGCTATGTGCCTGGCTTATAGGAAATAACTATTCGAATACTATGGACTCGAGTACCCCTCCTCTCACGTTGGTGAGCAATCGGGTCTACACCGCTTATTTCCGAGCAGGTGCACATAGCCAACAGAGAGCATTTTACCGAACCTAACTTTACAACACGGAGGTATATGAATACGAATATACTGCATATGAACGCGCACCCTCATAGAACATACAAACCTCCAACAGCCAGGATCGAACCCGAGAGCCTGTGCCACAGGTGTGAATGCCACCGCTCGACTATGTGCCCGGCAAATATATATATATATATATATATATATATATATATATATATATATATATATATATATATATATATATATATATTTTTTTTTTTATACTTTGTCGCGGTCTCCCGCGTTTGCGAGGTAGCGCAAGGAAACAGACGAAAGAAATGCCCCCCCCCCCCATACCCATGTACATACACACGTCCACACACGCAAATATACATACCTACACAGCTTTCCATGGTTTACCCCAGACGCTTCACATGCCTTGATTCAATCCACTGACAGCACGTCAACCCCTGTATACCACATCGCTCCAATTCACTCTATTCCTTGCCCTCCTTTCACCCTCCTGCATGTTCAGGCCCCGATCACACAAAATCTTTTTCACTCCATCTTTCCACCTCCAATTTGGTCTCCCTCTTCTCCTCGTTCCCTCCACCTCCGACACATATATCCTCTTGGTCAATCTTTCCTCACTCATTCTCTCCATGTGCCCAAACCATTTCAAAACACCCTCTTCTGCTCTCTCAACCACGCTCTTTTTATTTCCACACATCTCTCTTACCCTTACGTTACTTACTCGATCAAACCACCTCACACCACACATTTTCCTCAAACATCTCATTTCCAGCACATCCATCCTCCTGCGCACAACTCTATCCATAGCCCACGCCTCGCAACCATACAACATTGTTGGAACCACTATTCCTTCAAACATACCCATTTTTGCTTTCCGAAATAATGTTCTCGACTTCCACACATTTTTCAAGGCTCCCAAAATTTTCGCCCCCTCCCCCACCCTATGATCCACTTCCGCTTCCATGGTTCCATCCGCTGACAGATCCACTCCCAGATATCTAAAACACTTCACTTCCTCCAGTTTTTCTCCATTCAAACTCACCTCCCAATTGACTTGACCCTCAACCCTACTGTACCTAATAACCTTGCTCTTATTCACATTTACTCTTAACTTTCTTCTTCCACACACTTTACCAAACTCAGTCACCAGCTTCTGCAGTTTCTCACATGAATCAGCCACCAGCGCTGTATCATCAGCGAACAACAACTGACTCACTTCCCAAGCTCTCTCATCCCCAACAGACTTCATACTTGCCCCTCTTTCCAGGACTCTTGCATTTACCTCCCTAACAACCCCATCCATAAACAAATTAAACAACCATGGAGACATCACACACCCCTGCCGCAAACCTACATTCACTGAGAACCAATCACTTTCCTCTCTTCCTACACGTACACATGCCTTACATCCTCGATAAAAACTTTTCACTGCTTCTAACAACTTGCCTCCCACACCATATATTCTTAATACCTTCCACAGAGCATCTCTATCAACTCTATCATATGCCTTCTCCAGATCCATAAATGCTACATACAAATCCATTTGCTTTTCTAAGTATTTCTCACATACATTCTTCAAAGCAAACACCTGATCCACACATCCTCTACCACTTCTGAAACCGCACTGCTCTTCCCCAATCTGATGCTCTGTACATGCCTTCACCCTCTCAATCAATACCCTCCCATATAATTTACCAGGAATACTCAACAAACTTATACCTCTGTAATTTGAGCACTCACTCTTATCCCCTTTGCCTTTGTACAATGGCACTATGCACGCATTCCGCCAATCCTCAGGCACCTCACCATGAGTCATACATACATTAAATAACCTTACCAACCAGTCAACAATACAGTCACCCCCTTTTTTAATAAATTCCACTGCAATACCATCCAAACCTGCTGCCTTGCCGGCTTTCATCTTCCGCAAAGCTTTTACTACCTCTTCTCTGTTTACCAAATCATTTTCCCTAACCCTCTCACTTTGCACACCACCTCGACCAAAACACCCTATATCTGCCACTCTGTCATCAGACACATTCAACAAACCTTCAAAATACTCATTCCATCTCCTTCTCACATCACCACTACTTATTATCACCTCCCCATTTACGCCCTTCACTGAAGTTCCCATTTGCTCCCTTGTCTTACGCACCCTATTTACCTCCTTACAGAACATCTTTTTATTCTCCCTAAAATTTACTGATAGTCTCTCACCCCAACTCTCATTTGCCCTTTTTTTCACCTCTTGCAGCTTTCTCTTGACCTCCTGTCTCTTTCTTTTATACTTCTCCCACTCAATTGCATTTTTTCCCTGCAAAAATCGTCCAAATGCCTCTATATATATATATATATATATATATATATATATATATATATATATATATATATATATATATATATATATATATATATATATATGTATATATATATATATATATATATATATATATGTAGAAACATTCCTCTCTTTGTATTTTAACTTTCTAAAAGGGGAACAGAAGAAAGAGTCATGCGGCGAGTGCTCCTCCTCTTCAAAGTCTCAGATTGGTGAGTCTAAATGTGTGTGGGTTTAACAAAGATGAGAAAGAAGGAGAGATAGGTAGTATGTTTGAAGAAAGGAACCTGGATGTTTTGGCTCTGAGTAAAATGAAGGTAAAAGGCAAGAATGGTTTGGGAATGTCGTGAGAGTAAATTCAGAGGTTGGTGAGAGGACAAGAGGAGGAGTTTTGGGAGTATGTTATAGACTGTAAGAAAGTAAACTCTAAGATGTTATGGGTAAACCTAAAAGTGGATGGAGAGAGATGCGTGAGTGTTGATACCTATGGACCTGGGCATGAGAAGAAAGATCAGGAGAGGAAGGTTTTTTATCAGCTGAGTGAGTGTGTCAGCAGCTTTGATGCACGATACCGGGCTATGGTGATCAGCGATTTGAATGCAAAGGTGAGTAATGTGGCAGTTGAGGGAATAATTGGTGTAGATGGAGTATTCAGTGTTGTAAATGGAGATGGTGAAGAGCTTATTGATTTGTGTGCTGAAAAAGGACTGGTGTTTGGGAATACCTGGTTTAGAAAGAGATATACATAAGTATACGTATGTAAGTAGCAGAGATGGCTGAAGCGCGTTATTGGATTACCTATTGATTGATAGGCGCGTGAAAGTGAGACTCTCGGATGTTAATGTGCTGAGAGGGGCAACTTGAGGGATTTCTGACCATATCTTGTGGAGGCGAAAGTGGAGATTTGTAGAGGTTTCCAGAAAAGAAGAGAGAATGTTGGGTGAAGAGAGATGTGAGAGCAAGTGAGCTTGGAAATGAGACTTGCGTGAGGAAGTACCAGGAGAGATTGAGTGCAGAACGGAAAAAAGTGAGAGCAAATGACGTAAAAGAAATGGGGGAGGAATGGGATATATTTAGGGAAACAGTGATGGCTTGCACATAAGATGCCTGACGATTGAGAAAGGTGGAAGGTGGGCACATTAGAAAGTGTAGTGTCTGGTGGGATGAAGAAGTAAGATTGTTAGTGAAAGAGAAGAGAGAGGTATTTGGACGATTTTCGCAGAAAAGTAGTGCAAATGACCGGGAGATGTATAAAAGAAAGGGGTATAAGATGAAGAGAAAGGTGCAAGAGTTGAAAAAGAGGGAAAATTAGAGTTTGGGTGGGAGAGTATTGTTAAATTTTTGGGAGAATTAAAAGATGTTTTGGAAGGAGGTAAATAAAGGGCGTAAGAAAAGAGAACAAATGGCAATATTAGTGAAGGTGACTAATGGGGAGGTAATAACAAGTAGTGGTGAAGTGAGGAGATGGAGTGAGTAATTTGAAGGTTTGTTGAATGTGTTTGATAATAGCGTGGCAGATATAGGGTGTTTTGGTCAAGGTGGTGCGCGAAGTGAAAGGGTAAAGGGTAATGGCCTGGTAAACAGAGAAGAGGTATTGAAAGCTTTGCAGAAGATGAAAGCCGGCAAGGCGACGGGTTTAGATGGTATCACAGCGGAAATTATGAAAAAAGGAGAGGGGGGGGGGGGTCTCTGGGGCTTCAACTGCCTCGAGTCGTTTCAACTAAGATACACCGAGAAAAATATTATTAGTATTATCGTTACGGCATTATGTACTTTGATTGTGCTGCAATCCGTAGCGGGGAGATTATGGAATAGTTTCGAGTTCCTTGAATAAATATTGTTCTTTTTTCTCAGTTTCAATGATACTACCGAATGTGTTATTTCAATCGCGGCATAACCAAGAACAAGTGGAGTCCGCTATCAGACGCATACACTGACTTGACTCACACACACTCACACACACACACACACACACACACACACACACACACACACACACACACACACACATATACAAACACACACACACATATCCAAACACACACTCAACCCTTCGAGGGGATCAGGGGATCATCCGTATGTTTGTGGTGCTACCAAGTCGCCGAGGGTCAGTGTGACTTGTTCTGTCTCTACCACCCAGATATTCAGATTACACCTGGCTCGACCTCTATCTTCATAGGACAATGAAATCCTGATGATTATTTTAGTGAAAGAAAATAGAAAGCTTTACAATGATAATGTTTCCCACCTTTCCTGTAGTCAAGGGTCAGGTCTGCGGCCGTCTAACGTTAACACCATCACGACGCTGACCAACACCAGCATTCATATCTGCCTTCTGACGAAGAGTAATGGCTTTCCCGACACCAGTGTTTGGCAGAAGTAGACTTCATGCCAGAAGTAAGCGCTGACTTAACTATAGGAAGCAATTAAAACACTGATTACCAATAGAAGATGAAGTAAACTAACTAAAATTAAACCCTTAAATGATTTTGAAGTTCTAAGGAAATTGCATAACCTGCCGTCCCTGTTGCTAACGAAAGTCACCTGCCTGCCCAACAAATTGGAGGAACTAGCCATCAAGGTTACGTCAGTTCACATCCAGGTAATTGCAATAACAAAGGCCTGGCAGATCATTCCTGAAATTTGTACCTTGAATGACAACATTCTCTTCTACCATCGTCGTACATCAAAGCTCAGGAAAGGTGTGGCACTCTCTTTTCAGAAAGACTTACGTCTATCCTAGCTGAAGGTGTGAAAGTGTTATGGGTCAATGTATCGCTTACATTGCACCCACGCCAAGTTATCATCATTATTTAATCCGTGATCCACCATCCGCTACTCTCCTCACCTGGAAAGAACTTTTACAAAAACCTTACCTGCATACCTAAAGCACTCAGAAGAAGGTACCCCTGTCCTAAGCTTGTGATATGTGTATTTCATTGAGATAGACACCATCATCTTCCAAGAACAATTACATCTATCTCAGATAGCATATTTTCCCAAGTATAGTCGAAGCACTCTTGACCTTATTCTTACCGACATTGCTGACTACTACCTATCATCTCAGCCTCTTCTTCTTGGGCGCCTTTCTCATTTATCAGTTTTGTGGTCTTCCGCCTTCACCGTCTCCCAATAAAAGTAGCCAGACACCATAACTTATCGGCCACCAACTGACTCAGCAAAGAAAAATTTTAGTTCGTGGGTACCGCGTCATCACTTGACTAAGGTAAACAGTGCAGATGATGTATCGTGAAACCTGAAGTTAGGCCTACCGACACTTCTTTCTCCATAAGATAATAGCCCTGTACCCAGGAGACGCTCCTTAGATTAACCGCCTCATTAAGCTACCTACGCAGCAGCGAAATCGAACGTTAAAGTCACAGCGACTTCTAAAAGAAACCGCAACAAACCTGAACGCGAAGGTCTATTACCCAAACAAGCTGCAGCATTTAAAGCAGCCAAGATAGGACAGCGGTATGACAGAATGAATTAATTAACTGGCTCTGACATTGAGGGCTCCACCCCTTCTCTTGTGTAAACAAGCTTATCATCAAGTTAGCAACCACTTTGCCAATATTTGCCATCGATTTCCACAACTCGAAAAGAGCTCCCTCCCAGCATACCTACCAACCACCATCTCCACTGAACACAGTAGACGAATATCAATCAGCTAAGCGCCTTCATCCCCAGAAAACCAAACGCTTAACCGCATCCATAGATCTTCCACCGAAACTATACAAGGTATTCTCCTATGAATTAAATACACAATTACTCACCATAATTAGTGCTTTACTCAAATAATCTGAATACTCCACAGCTTGGAGAACAAGCATGAATCACTAATCTAACCAAATCCATCATCCCATAGTCTCTTTAGCTTACGATCTGTTGCAATCACTCTAATCCCTAGTCTAATCTGTGAAAATTTTGTTTGACTGGGCCTATATTGATATAGCTGATTCAGTAGACCCTCGGCATCTCGGAAACATGATATCTTTCCTAAACATTTATTACCTTCTTAGCCTCGAAGACTTCATGCACCACAGCCAGGAGAAGCGCAAGACTTCGGCGGCACTAATCTTCGTAGACTTCACTGAGGCTTTCGACTCAGTAGACCATAGCATCATCATAAAGAAAGCCGTCGACTTAGGACTAAAGGAGCGTCTTGTCTCCTGGGTACTGGACTCCCTGACCTGGCGACACCAAATCGTCCGCTTTATGGAAGTCAAATTAACATCACTACCCTAGAATGCTGTTTACCACAGGGCTCTAAGATGGGGCCGCTCTGCTTCCTCATCCTTACAATGACAGCCAGAAGGACACAAACCACCGGTGGAATTACAGAGGCGACTCCAGCACTCGCATTACAACCAACAATTATTCTCAGTTCACTTCCCCTTAGCACATCATCAACAAACTTCAGGAATGGACAATGGCCAACGACGTCATCATCAACCAAACAAAAACTGATATGCTGCATATCAGTGTGATTGCAGACAAAACCCTATCCCCCGATATCACTCTAGGCCCAGACATCCTTCAGATAGCCAGATAATAAAAAAAAACCTCTTTGTGTTGATACAGACGACAGGTTAATCTGGGAGAGTCATGCCAGCAATATTATCATATCTTCCTTATTCCGTCGAACCTTCTCCGCAGACTGATATGAATAGGCGTCTCACCAATTGAGCTTACGATGTCTATACCATCTTCATTCTACCTAAATTCAACTACGGTTCCCTAGCTTGGCCCTCACTAACAACTACATAAAACGAACGCCTGAAACTATCAAAAGGATATGCAAAATAATCTTGGGGAGCATTTACACCACCTGCCAAGAAGCAATTACACTATTTAATGCTGATATTGCTGGTTCAGCAGACAGTATGGAAACAAAATTTTCACCCACCACTCACTCCCTTGTCAGTCTTCTAAGTCCCACATGCACTTTCGTGAGAGTACATTGTCAGGGGAATCTTCTATCTCTACTCACGAGGTAAGTGCATCACTGTGACCTATCATAGTATATATATATATATATATATATATATATATATATAAATGGGGAGGTGATAACAAGTAGTGGTGATGTGAGAAGGAGATGGAATGAGTATTTTGAAGGTTTGTTGAATGTGTCTGATGACAGAGTGGCAGATATAGGGTGTTTGGGTCGAGGTGGTGTGCAAAGTGAGAGGGTTAGGGAAAATGATTTGGTAAACAGAGAAGAGGTAGTAAAAGCTTTGCGGAAGATGAAAGCCGGCAAGGCAGCAGGTTTGGATGGTATTGCTGTGGAATTTATTAAAAAAGGGGGTGACTGTATTGTTGACTGGTTGGTAAGGTTATTTAATGTATGTATGACTCATGGTGAGGTGCCTGAGGATTGGCGGAATGCGTGCATAGTGCCATTGTACAAAGGCAAAGGGGATAAGAGTGAGTGCTCAAATTACAGAGGTATAAGTTTGTTGAGTATTCCTGGTAAATTATATGGGAGGGTATTGATTGAGAGGGTGAAGGCATGTACAGAGCATCAGATTGGGGAAGAGCTTGGTGGTTTCAGAAGTGGTAGAGGATGTGTGGATCAGGTGTTTGCTTTGAAGAATGTATGTGAGAAATACTTAGAAAAGCAAATGGATTTGTATGTAGCATTTATGGATCTGGAGAAGGCATATGATAGAGTTGATAGAGATGCTCTGTGGAAGGTATTAAGAATATATGGTGTGGGAGGCAAGTTGTTAGAAGCAGTGAAAAGTTTTTATCGAGGATGTAAGGCATGTGTACGTGTAGGAAGAGAGGAAAGTGATTGGTTCTCAGTGAATGTAGGTTTGCGGCAGGAGTGTGTGATGTCTCCATGGTTGTTTAATTTGTTTATGGATGGGGTTGTTAGGGAGGTAAATGCAAGAGTCTTGGAAAGAGGGGCAAGTATGAAGTCTGTTGGGGATGAGAGAGCTTGGGAAGTGAGTCAGTTGTTGTTCGCTGATGATACAGCGCTGGTGGCGGATTCATGTGAGAAACTGCAGAAGCTGGTGACTGAGTTTGGTAAAGTGTGTGGAAGAAGAAAGTTAAGAGTAAATGTGAATAAGAGCAAGGTTATTAGGTACAGTAGGGTTGAGGGTCAAGTCAATTGGGAGGTGAGTTTGTATGGTGAAAAACTGGAGGAAGTGAAGTGTTTTAGATATCTGGGAGTGGATCTGTCAGCGGATGGAACCATGGAAGCGGAAGTGGATCATAGGGTGGGGGAGGGGGCGAAAATTTTGGGAGCCTTGAAAAATGTGTGGAAGTCGAGAACATTATCCCGGAAAGCAAAAATGGGTATGTTTGAAGGAATAGTAGTTCCAACAATGTTGTATGGTTGCGAGGCGTGGGCTATGGATAGAGTTGTGCGCAGGAGGATGGATGTGCTGGAAATGAGATGTTTGAGGATAATGTGTGGTGTGAGGTGGTTTGATCGAGTAAGTAACGTAAGGGTAAGAGAGATGTGTGGAAATAAAAAGAGCGTGGTTGAGAGAGCAGAAGAGGGTGTTTTGAAATGGTTTGGGCACATGGAGAGAATGAGTGAGGAAAGATTGACCAAGAGGATATATGTGTCGGAGGTGGAGGGAACGAGGAGAAGAGGGAGACCAAATTGGAGGTGGAAAGATGGAGTGAAAAAGATTTTGTGTGATCGGGGCCTGAACATGCAGGAGGGTGAAAGGAGGGCAAGGAATAGAGTGAATTGGAGCGATGTGGTATACAGGGGTTGACGTGCTGTCAGTGGATTGAATCAAGGCATGTGAAGCGTCCGGGGTAAACCATGGAAAGCTGTGTAGGTATGTATATTTGAGTGTGTGGACGTGTGTATGTACATGTGTATGGGGGGGGTTGGGCCATTTCTTTCGTCTGTTTCCTTGCGCTACCTCGCAAACGCGGGAGACAGCGACAAAGTATAAAAAAAAAAAAAAATAAAAAAAAAAAATATATATATATATATATATAAATATATATATATATATATATATATATATATATATATATATATATATATATATATATATATATATATATATATATATATATATATATATATATATATATTTATAGATATAGATATATATATATATATATATATATATATATATATATATATATATATATATATATATATACATTTTTTTTTTTTTTTTTTTTTTTGCTTTGTCGCTGTCTCCCGCGTTTGCGAGGTAGCGCAAGGAAACAGACGAAAGAAATGGCCCAACCCACCCCCATACACATGTATATACATACGTCCACACGCACAAATATACATACCAACACAGCTTTCCATGGTTTACCCCAGACGTTTCACATGTACTGATTCAATCCACTGAGAGCACATCAACCCCGGTATACCACATCGCTCCAATTCACTCTATTCCTTGCCCTCCTTTCACCCTCCTGCATGTTCAGGCCCCGATCACACAAAATCTTTTTCACTCCATCTTTCTAACTCCAATTTGGTCTCCCTCTTCTCCTCGTTCCCTCCACCTCCGACACATATATCCTCTTGGTCAATCTTTCCTCACTCATTCTCTCCATGTGCACAAACCATTTCAAAACACCCTCTTCTTCTCTCTCAACCACGCTCTTTATATTTCCACACATCTCTCTTACCCTTACGTTACTTACTCGATCAAACCACCTCACACCACACATTGTCCTCAAACATCTCATTTCCAGCACATCCATCCTCCTGCGCACAACTCTATCCATAGCCCACGCCTCGCAACCATACAACATTGTTGGAACCACTATTCCTTCAAACATACCCATTTTTGCTTTCCGAGATAATGTTCTCGACTTCCACACATTCTTCAAGGCTCCCAGAATTTTCGCCCCCTCCCCAACCCTATGATCCACTTCCGCTTCCATGGTTCCATCCGCTGCCATATCCACTCCCAGATATCTAAAACACTTCACTTCCTCCAGTTTTTCTCCATTCAAACTCACCTCCCAATTGACTTGACCCTCAACCCTACTGTACCTAATAACCTTGCTCTTATTCACATTTACTCTTAACTTTCTTCTTTCACACACTTTACCAAACTCAGTCACCAGCTTCTGCAGTTTCTCACATGAATCAGCCACCAGCGCTGTATCATCAGCGAACAACAACTGACTCACTTCCCAAGCTCTCTCATCCCCAACACACTTCATACTTGCCCCTCTTTCCAAAACTCTTCCATTCACCTCCCTAACAAACCCATCCATAAACAAATTAAACAACCATGGAGACATCACACACCCCTGCCGCAAACCTACATTCACTGAGAACCAATCACTTTCCTCTCTTCCTACACGTACACGTGCCTGACATTCTCGATAAAAACTTTTCACTGCTTCTAACAACTTGCCTTCCACACCATATATTCTTAATACCTTCCACAGAGCATCTCTATCAACTCTATCATATGCCTTCTCCTGATCCATAAATGCTACATACAAATCCATTTGCTTTTCTAAGTATTTCTCACATACATTCTTCAAAGCAAACACCTGATCCACACATCCTCTACCACTTCTGAAACCACACTGCTCTTCCCCAATCTGATGCTCTGTACATGCCTTCACCCTCTCAATCAATACCCTCCCATATAATTTACCAGGAATACTCAACAAACTTATACCTCTATAATTTGAGCACTCACTCTTATCCCCTTTGCCTTTGTACAATGGCACTATGCACGCATTCCGCCAATCCTCAGGCACCTCACCATGAGTCATACATACATTAAATAACCTTACCAACCAGTCAACAATACAGTCACCCCCTTTCTTAATAAATTCCACTGCAATACCATCCAAACCTGCTGCCTTGCCGGCTTTCATCTTCCGCAAAGCTTTCACTACCTCTTCTCTGTTTACCAAATCATTTTCCCTAACCCTCTCACTTTGCACACCACCTCGACCAAAACACCCTATATCTGCCACTCTATCATCAAACACATTCAACAAACCTTCAAAATACTCACTCCATCTCCTTCTCACATCACCACTACTTGTTATCACCTCCCCATTTGCGCCCTTCACTGAAGTTCCCATTTGCTCCCTTGTCTTACGCACTTTATTTACCTCCTTACAGAACATCTTTTTATTCTCCCTAAAATTTAATGATACTCTCTAACCCCAACTCTCATTTGCCCTTTTTTTCACCTCTTGCACCTTTCTCTTGACCTCCTGTCTCTTTCTTTTATACATCTCCCACTCAATTGCATTTTTTCCCTTCAAAAATCGTCCAAATGCCTCTCTCTTCTCTTTCACTAATACTCTTACTTCTTCATCCCACCACTCACTACCCTTTCTAATCAACCCACCTCCCACTCTTCTCATGCCACGAGCATCTTTTGCGCAATCCATCACTGATTCCCTAAATACATCCCATTCCTCCCCCACTCCCCTTACTTCCATTGTTCTCACCTTTTTCCATTCTGTACTCAGTCTCTCCTGGTACTTCCTCACACAGGTCTCCTTCCCAAGCTCACTTACTCTCACCACCCTCTTCACCCCAACATTCACTCTTCTTTTCTGAAGACCCATACAAATCTTCATCTTAGCCTCCACAAGATAATGATCAGACATCCCTCCAGTTGCACCTCTCAGAACATTAACATCCAAAAGTCTCTCTTTCGCACGCCTGTCAATTCACACGTAATCCAATAACGCTCTCTGGCCATCTCTCCTACTTACATAAGTATACTTATGTATATCTCGCTTTTTAAACCAGGTATTCCCAATCATCAGTCCTTTTTCAGCACAAAAAGAAATATAATCTTAATATTAGTGATGGTCTGTACAAATTAGATAACTTTATTGTTGATAAGATTTGTAAAATTATAAGTTTATGAACGCTCGTTGTACGTTTTGGACAATCACATGTTTACCAAATGGCGTCCTAGGTTCGTCTCTTCAATGTATATCAACTGACTGTTATATTCTTGTCTTGTGTCTCCCCTGATGATGTGATTATTACATGAAAGTGGACTTGGGAACTTTTCGTGTTTCATTTTCCCCGTGGACTCATAGGAATATATATATATATATATATATATATATATATATATATATATATATATATATATATATATATATATATATATATATATATATATATATATATATATATATGTTTTTTTTTTCTTTGTCACTGTCTCCCGCGTTTGCGAGGTAGCGCAAGAAACAGAAGAAAGAAATGGCCCAACCCACCCCCATACACATGTATATACATACCTCCACACACGCAAATATACATACCTACACAGCTTTCCATGGTTTACGCCAGACGCTTCACATGCCCTGATTCAATCCACTGACAGCACGTCAACCCCGGTATACCACATCGATCCAAATCACTCTATTCCTTGCCCTCCTTTCACCCTCCTGCATGTTCAGGCCCCGATCACACAAAATCTTTTTCACTCCATCTTTCCACCTCCAATTTAGTCTCCCACTTCTCCTCGTTCCCTCCACCTCCGACACATATATCCTCTTGGTCAATCTTTCCTCACTCATTCTCTCCATGTGCCCAAACCATTTCAAAACACCCTCTTCTGCTCTCTCAACCACGCTCTTTTTATTTCCACCCATTTCTCTTACCCTTATGTTACTTACTCGATCAAACCATCCTCACACCACACATTGTCCTCAAACATCTCATTTCCAGCACATTCATCCTCCTGCGCACAACTCTATCCATAGCCCACGCCTCGCAACCATACAACACTGTTGGAACCACTATTCCTTCAAACATACCCATTTTTGCTTTCCGAGATAATGTTCTCGACCTCCACACATTCTTCAAGGCTCCCAAGAATTTCGCCCCCTCCCCAACCCTATGATCCACTTCCGCTTCCATGGTTCCATCCGCTGCTAGATCCACTCCCAGATATCTAAAACACTTTACTTCCTCCAATTTTTCTCCATTCAAGCATACCTCCCAATTGACTTGACCCTCAACCCTACTGTACCTAATAACCTTGCTCTTATTCACATTTACTCTTAACTTTCTTCTTTCACACACTTCACCAAACTCAGTCACCAGCTTCTGCAGTTTCTCACATGAATCAGCCACCAGCGCTGTATCATCAGCGAACAACAACTGACTCACTTCCCAAGCTCTCTCATCCCCAACAGACTTCATTCTTGCCCCTCTTTCCAAAACTCTTGCATTCACCTCCCTAACAACACCATCCATAAACAAATTAAACAACCATGGAGACATCACACACCCCTGCCGCAAACCTACATTCACTGAGAACCAATCACTTTCCTCTCTTCCTACACGTACACATGCCTTACAACCTCGATAAAAACTTTTCACTGCTTCTTACAACTTGCCTCCCACACCATATATTCTTAATACCTTCCACAGAGCATCTCTATCAACTCTGTCATATGCCTTCTCCTGATCCATAAATGCTACATACAAATCCATTTGCTTATCTAAGTATTTCTCACATACATTCTTCAAAGCAAACACCTGATCCACACATCCTCTACCACTTCTGAAACCACACTGCTCTTCCCCAATCTGATGCTCTGTACATGCCTTCACCCTCTCAATCAATACCCTACCATATAATTTACCAGGAATACTCAACAAACTTATACCTCCGTAATTTGAGCACTCACTCTTATCCCCTTTGCCTTTGTACAATGGCACTATGCTCGCATTCCGCCAATCCTCAGGCACCTCACCATGAGTTATACATACATTAAATAACCTTACCAACTGGTCAATAATACAGTCACCCCCTTTTTTAATAAATTCCACTGCAGTACCATCCAAAAATGCTGTCTTGCTGGCTTTCATCTTCCGCAAAGCTTTTACTACCTCTTCTCTCTTTACCAAATCATTTTCCCTAACCCTCTCACTTTGCACACCACCTCGACCAAAACACCCTATATCTGCCACTCTATCATCAAACACATTCAACAAACCTTCAAAATACTCACTCCATCTCCTTCTCACATCACCACTACTTGTTATCACCTCCCCATTTGCGCCCTTCACTGAAGTTCCCATTTGCTCCCTTGTCTTACGCACTTTATTTACCTCCTTCCAGAACATCTATTTATTCTCCCTAAAATTTAATGATACTCTCTCACCCCAACTCTCATTTGCCCTCTTTTTTCATCTCCTGCACTTTTCTCTTGACCTCCTGTCTCTTTCTTTTATACATCTCCCAATCAATTGCATTTTTTCCCTGCAAAAATCGTCCAAATGCCTCTCTCTTCTCTTTCAAAAATAGTCTTACTTCTTCATCCCACCACTCACTACCCTTTCTAATCAACCCACCTCCCACTCTTCTCATGCCACAAGCATCTTTTGCGCAATCCATCACTGATTCCCTAAATACATCCCATTACTCCCCCAATCCCCTTACTTCCATTGTTCTCACCTTTTTCCATTCTGTACTCAGTCTCTCCTGGTACTTCCTCACACAAGTCTCCTTCCCAAGCTCACTTACTCTCACCACCCTCTTCACCCCAACATTCACTCTTCTTTTCTGAAAACCCATACAAATCTTCACTTTATCCTCCACAAGATAATGATCAGACATCCCTCCAGTTGCACCTCTCAGCACATTAACTCCAAAATTCTCTCTTTCGCGCGCCTGTCAATTAACACGTAATCCAATAACGCTCTCTGGCCATCTCTCCTACTTACATACATATACTTATGTATATCTCGCTTTTTAAACCAGGTATTCCGAATCACCAGTCCTTTTTCAGCTCATAAATCTACAAGTTCTTCACCATTTCCATTTGCAACACTTAACACCCCATGTATACCAATTATTCCCTCGACCGCCACATTACTCACCTTTGCATTTAAATCACCCATCACTATACCCCGGTCTCGTGCATCAAAACCACTAACACACTAATTCAGCTGCTCCCAAAACACTTGCCTCTCATGATCTTTTTCTCATGCCCAGGTGCATATGCACCAATAATCACCCATCTCTCTCTATCAACTTTCAGTTTTACCCATATTAAACGAAAATTTACTTTCTGACATTCTATCACATACTCCCACAACTCCTGTTTCAGGAGTACTGCTACTCCTTCCCTTGCTCTTGTCCTCTCACTAACCCCTGACTTAACTCCCAAGACATTCCCAAACCACTCTTCCCCTTTACCCTTGAGCTTCGTTTCACTCAGAGCCAAAACATCCAGGTTCTTTTCCTCAAACATACTACCTATCTCTCCTTTTTTCACATCTTGGTTACATCCACACACATTTAGACACCCCAGTCTGAGCCTTCGAGGAGGATGATCACTCCCCACGTTACTCCTTCTTTTGTTTCCCATTTTAGAAAGTTAAAAAATACAAGGAAGGGAGGATTTCTCCTGCCCCGCTCCCGTCCCCTCTAGTCGCCTTCTACGACACGCGAGGAATGCGTGGGAAGTATTCTTTCACCCCTATCCCCAGGGATAATATATATATATATATATATATACATATACATATACATACACATACACACACACATATTCACACACACACACACATATACATATATATACATATGAAAAATGTAAGAAATAATTTAGAAAACTGAAACTTCTAGCTTGAAAAGAAATGAGAAAATGAATGTCACATAATGGTTCAACCTCTGGCTATGGAAAAGGGAAATGTATAATTTATTTGCACAAATGTCAATAGTAGTTCTCATCAATTTAACCAATGTATCAATAAGCTTCAATGTCTAAGCTTCATTCTTTTTTTTTCCAATTTCACTATTTTCTTGTCAAACACAACTATAAACATTTACTTCCCCTTTAAAAAAGTTCTGGGGATGTCTGTCTCGATACACTGCGGGACACTCTACCACCTGGCGAGGTTTGTGTTGCAATGGTTCTTGATTCACAAACGTAGTAGCATCACTGGTGGGCGGAAGAACATTCTTGTAACCACAGCAAGGATCACAGCCCGTGCAACTCCATTATGATGGTTCTCCATTATGATGGATCTTCTGTTTTTTTCCGTCGTGCAGCGACAGATAATGACCATCCATATTCTGAAGACCCTCCGCCAGCCGGGTGGGTAGGCGTCCTCGGGAGCTTGGCCAGCCATCGTCATCAGTCCACCAGTGGCGAGACTCTCGATGTTTCTCACATTCTCGGGCAAAGACACTTTATTTCACGTACCGTATAAGATTCTTTTTTTTAAAGACTCTATCTATATTGTATCTGAATAATTTTCTTTTATCATCACAGAATGGTCCAATATTTTCATCATGTTGTTCATCAGACACTTTGATATGTTTCAGTGTTTCTCCTGACTGAGCACGTCACTATATATTTTTCTAAACTTCCAAGCACATTTCATATATATATATTTTTTTCCCTTTGTCGCTGTCTCCCGCGTTTGCCAGGTAGCGCAAGGAAACAGACGAAAGAAATGGCCCAACCCACCCCCATACCCATGACTTGATTCAATCCATTGACAGCACGTCAACCCCAGTATACCACATCGCTCGAATTCACTCTATTCTTTGCCCTCCTTTCACCCACCTGCATGTTCAGGCCCCGATCACACAAAATCTTTTTCACTCCATCTTTCCATCTCCAATTTGGTCTCCCTCTTCTCCTCGTTCCCTTCACCTCCGACACATATATCCTCTTGGTCAATCTTTCCTCACTCATTCTCTCCATGTGACCAAACCATTTCAAAACACCCTCTTCTGCTCTCTCAACCACGCTCTTTTTATTTCAACACATCTCTCTTACCCTTACGTTACTTACTCGATCAAACCACCTCACACCACACATTGTCCTCAAACATTTCATTTCCAGCACATCCATCCTGCGCACAACTTTATCCATAGTCCACGTCTCGCAACCATACAACATTGTTGGAACCACTATTCCTTCAAACATACCCATTTTTGCTTTCCGAGATAATGTTCTCGACTTCCACACATTCTTCAAGGCTCCCAGAATTTTCGCCCCCTCCCCCACCCTATGATCCACGTCCGCTTCCATGGTTCCATCCGCTGCCAGATCCACTCCCAGATATCTAAAACACTTCACTTCCTCCAGTTTTTCTCCATTCAAACTCACCTCCCAATTGAATTGACCCTCAACCCACCTGTACCTAATAACCTTGCTCTTATTCACATTTACTCTTAACTTTCTTCTTCAACACACTTTACCAAACTCAGTCACCAGCTTCTGCAGTTTCTCACATGAATCAGCCACCAGCGCTGTGTCATCAGCGAACAACAACTGACTCACTTCCCAAGCTCTCTCATCCCCAACAGACTTCATACTTGCCCCTCTTTCCAAAACTCTTGCATTCACCTCCCTAACAACGCCATCCATAAACAAATTCAACAACCATGGAGACATCACACACCCCTGCCGCAAACCTACATTCACTGAGAACCACTTTCCTTTCCTACACATACACATGCCGTACATCAACGATAAAAAATTTTCACTGCTTTTAACAACTTGCCTCCCACACCATATATTCTTAATACCTTCCACAGAGCATCTCTATCAACTCTATCATATGCCTTCTCCAGATCCATAAATGCTACATACAAATCCATTTGCTTTTCTAAGTATTTCTCACATACATTCTTCAAAGCAAACACCTGATCCACACATCCTCTACCACTTCTGAAACCACCAAGCTCTTCCCCAATCTGATGCTCTGTACATGCCTTCACCCTCTCAATCAATACCCTCCCATATAATTTGCCAGGAATACTCAACAAACTTATACCTCTGTAATTTGAGCACTCACTCTTATCCTCTTTGCCTTTGTACAATGGCACTATGCACGCACTCCGCCAATCATCAGGCACCTCACCATGAGTCATACATACATTAAATAACCTTACCAACCAGTCAACAATACAGTCACCCCCTTTTTTAATAAATTCCACTGCAATACCATTCAAACCTGCTGCCTTGCCGGCTTTCATCTTCCGCAAAGCTTTTACTACCTCTTCTCTGTTTACCAACTCATTTTCCCTAACCCTCGCACTTTGCACACCAACTCGACCAAAACACCCTATATCTGCCACTCTATCATCAAACACATTCAACAAACCTTCAAAATACTCACTCCATCTCCTTCTCACATCACCACTACTTGTTATCACCTCCCCATTTGCGCCCTTCACTGAAGTTCCCATTTGCTCCCTTGTCTTATGCACTTTATTTACCTCCTTCCAGAACATCTTTTTATTCTCCCTAAAATTTAATGATACTCTCTCACCCCAACTCTCATTTGCCCTTTTTTTCAACTCTTGCACCTTTCTCTTGACCTCCTGTCTCTTTCTTTTATACGTCTCCCACTCAATTTCATTTTTTCCCTGCAAAAATCGTCCAAATGCCTCTCTTCTCTTTCACTAATACTCTTACTTCTTCATCCCAACACTCACTACCCTTTCTAATATACATACGTATATATATATATATATATATATATATATATATATATATATATATATATATATATATATATATATATATGTATATATATATATATATATATATATATATATATATATATATATATATATATATATATATATATATATATATATATATATATATATATATATATATATATATATATATATATATATATATATATATATATATATACATATATATATATATATATATATATATATATATATATATATATATATATATATATATATATATATATATATATATATATATATATATATATATATATATATATAAATTTTAGGGGGAATTAAAAGATGTTCTGGAAGGAGGTAAATAAAGTGCGTAAGACAATGAAGCAAATGGGAACTTCATTGAAAGGGACAAATGGGGAGGTGATAACAAGTAGTGGTGATGTGAGAAGGAGTTTGATTGAGTATTTTCAACGTTTGTTGAATGTGTTTATGATAGAGTGGCAGATATAGGGTGTTTTGGTCACGGTGGTGTGCAAAGAGAGAGGGTTAGGGAAAATGATTTGGTAAACAGAGAAGAGGTAGGAAAAGCTTTGCGGAAGATGACAGCCGGCAAGGCAGCAGGTTTGGATGGTATTGTAGTGGAATTTATTAATAAATAGGGTGACTGTATTGTTGACTGGTTGTTAAGGTTATCTTATGTATGTATGATTCATGGTGAGGTGCCTGAGGATTGGCGGAATGCGTGCATAGTGCCATTGTACAAAGGGAAATGGGAAAAGAGTGAGTGCTCAACTTACAGAGGTGTAAGTTTGTTGAGTATTGCTGTTAATTATATAGGAGGGTATTGATTGTGAGGGTGAAGGCATTTACAGAGCATCAGATTGGGGAAGAGCAGTATGGTTTCAGAAGTGTTAGAGGATGTGTCGATCAGGTGTTTGCTTTGAAGAATGTGTGTGAGAAATATTTAGAAAAGCAAATGGATTTTTATGTAGCATTTATGGATCCGGAGAATGCAGATGATAGAGTTGATAGAGATGTTCTTTGGAAGGTATTAAGAACATATAGTGTGAGAGGTAAGCTTATAGAAGCAGTGAAAAGTTTCTATTGAGTATGTAAGGCATGTGTACGTGTAGGAAGAGAGGGAAGTGATTGGTTCTCAGTGAATGTAGGTTTGCGGCAGGGGTGTGTGATGTCTCCATGGTTGTTTAATTTGTTAATGGATGGGGTTGTTAGGGAGGGGAATGCAAGCGTTTTGGAAAGAGGGGCGAGTATGCAGTCTGTTGTGGATGAGAGAGCTTGGGAAGTGAGTCAGTTGTTGTTCGCTGATGATACAGCGCTGGTGGCTGGTTCATGTGAGAAACTGCAGAAGCTGGTGACTGAGTTTGGTAAAGTGTGTGAAAGAAGAAATTTAAGAGTAAAAGTGAATAACAGCAAGCTTTTTAGGTACAGAAGGGTTGATGGCCAAGGCAATTGGAAGGTACGTTTGAATGGAGAAAAACTGGAGGAAGTAAAGTGGTTTAGATATCTGGGAGTGGATCTGGCAGCGGATGGAACCATGGAAGCGGAAGTGAATCATAGGGTGGGGGAGCGAGCGAAAACCATGGGAGCCTTGAAGAATGTGTCGAATTCGAGAACATTATCTCGGAAAGCAAAAATGGCTATGTTTGAAGGAATAGTGGTTCCAACAATGTTGTATGGTTGCGAGGCGTGGGCTATGGAAAGAGTTTTCCGCAGGAGGGTGGATATACTGGTAACGAGATTTTTGAGGACAATATATGGTGTGAGGTGGTTTCATCGAGAAAGTAATATAAGGGTAAGAGAGATGTGTGGAAATAAAAAGATCGTGGTTGAGAGAGCAGAAGAGGGTGTTTTGAAATGGTTTGGGAACATGGAGAGAATAAGTGAGAAAAGATTGACCAAGAGGATATATGTGTCGGAGGTGGAGGGAACGAGGAGAAGTGGAAGACCAAATTAGAGGTGGAAAGATGGAGTGAAAAAGATTTTGTGTGATCGGGGCCTGAACATGCAGGAGGGTGAAAGGAGGGCAAGGAATAGAGTGAATTGGAGCTATGTGCTATACCGGGATTGACGTGCTGTCAGTGGATTGAATCAAGGCATGTGAAGCGTCTGGGGTAAAGCATGGAAGGCTGTTTAGGTATGTATATTTGCGTGTGTGGACGTATGTATATACATGTGTATGGGGGTGGGTTGGGCCATTTCTTTCGTCTGTTTCCTTGCGCTACCTCGCAAACGTGGGAGACAGCGGCAAAAAAAAAAAAAAAAAAATATATATATATATATATATATATATATATATATATATATATATATATATATATATATATATATATATTTTTTTTTTTTTTTTTTTTTTTTTCTTTTTTATACCTCGTCGCTGTCTCCCGCGTTTGCGAGGTAGCGCAAGGAAACAGACGAAAGAAATGGCCCCACCCCCCCCATACACATGTACATACACACGTCCACACACGCAAATATACATACCTACACAGCTTTCCATGCTTTACCCCGGACGCTTCACATGCCTTGATTCAATCCACTGACAGCACGTCAACCCCTGTATACCACATCGCTCCAATTCACTCTATTCCTTGCCCTCCTTTCACCCTCCTGTATGTTCAGGCCCCAATCACACAAATCCTTTTCACTCCATGTTTCCACCTCCAATTTGGTCTCCCTCTTCTCCTCGTTCCCTCCACCTCCGACACATATATCCTCTAGGTCAATCTTTCCTCACTCATTCTCTCCATGTGCCCAAACCATTTCAAAACACCCTCTTCTGCTCTCTCAACCACGCTCTTTTTATTTCCACACATCTCTCTTACCCTTACGTTACTTACTCGATCAAACCACCTCACACCACACATTGTCCTCAAACATCTCATTTCCAGCACATCCATCCTCCTGCGCACAACTCTATCCATAGTCCACGCCTCGCAACCATACAACATTGTTGGAACCACTATTCCTTCAAACATACCCATTTTTGCTTTCCGAGATAATGTTCTCGACTTCCACACATTCTTCAAGGCTCCCAGAATTTTCGCCCCCTCCCCACCCTATGATCCACTTCCGCTTCCATGGTTCCATCCGCTGCCAGATCCACTCCCAGATATCTAAAACACTTAAGTTCCTCCAGTTTTTCTACATTCAAACTCACCTCCCAATTGACTTGACCCTCAACCCTACTGTACCTAATAACCTTGCTCTTATTCACATTTACTCTTAACTTTCTTCTTTCACACACTTTACCAAACTCAGTCACCAGCTTCTGCAGTTTCTCACATGAATCAGCCACCAGCGCTGTATCATCAGCGAACAACAACTGACTCACTTCCCAAGCTCTCTCATCCCCAACAGACTTCATACTTGCCCCTCTTTCCAAAACTCTTGCATTCACCTCAATAACAACCCCATCCATAAACAAATTAAAAAACCATGGAGACATCACACACTCCTGCCGTAAACCTACTTTCACTGAGAACCAATCACTTTCCTCTCTTCCTACACGTACACATGCCTTACATCCTCGATAAAAACTTTTCACTGCTTCTAACAACTTGCCTCTCACACCATATATTCTTAATACCTTCCACAGAGCATCTCTATCAACTCTATCATATGCCTTCTCCAGATCCATAAATGCTACATACAAATCCATTTGCTTTTCTAAGTATTTCTCACATACATTCTTCAAAGCAAACACCTGATCCACACATCCTCTACCACTTCTGAAACCACACTGCTCTTACCCAATCTGATGCTCTGTACATGCCTTCACCCTCTCAATCAATACCCTCCCATATAATTTGCCAGGAATACTCAACAAACTTATACCTCTGTAATTTGAGCACTCACTCTTATCCTCTTTGCCTTTGTACAATGGCACTATGCACGCACTCCGCCAATCATCAGGCACCTCACCATGAGTCATACATACATTAAATAACCTTACCAACCAGTCAACAATACAGTCACCCCCTTTTTTAATAAATTCCACTGCAATACCATCCAAACCTGCTGCCTTGCCGGCTTTCATCTTCCGCAAAGCTTTTACTACCTCTTCTCTGTTTACCAACTCATTTTCCCTAACCCTCGCACTTTGCACACCAACTCGACCAAAACACCCTATATCTGCCACTCTATCATCAAACACATTCAACAAACCTTGAAAATACTCACTCCATCTCCTTCTCACATCACCACTACTTGTTATCACCTCCCCATTTGCGCCCTTCACTGAAGTTCCCATTTGCTCCCTTGTCTTACGCACCTTATTTACCTCCTTCCAGAACATCTTTTTATTCTCCCTAAAATTTAATGATAGTCTCTCACCCCAACTCTCATTTGCCCTTTTTTTCACCTCTTGCACCTTTCTCTTGACCTCCTGTCTCTTTCTTTTATACGTCTCCCACTCAATTGCATTTTTTCCCTGCAAAAATCGTCCAAATGCCTCTCTTCTCTTTCACTAATACTCTTACTTCTTCATCCCACCACTCACTACCCTTTCTAAACAGCCCACCTCCCACTCTTCTCATGCCACAAGCATCTTTTGCGCAATCCATCACTGATTCCCTAAATACATCCCATTCCTCCCCCACTCCCCTTACCTCCATTGTTCTCACCTTTTTCCATTCTGTACACAGTCTCTCCTGATACTTCCTCACACAGGTCTCCTTCCCAAGCTCACCTACTCTCACAACCTTCTTCACCCCAACATTCACTCTTCTTTTCTGAAAACCCATACTAATCTTCACCTTAGCCTCCACAAGATAATGATCAGACATCCCTCCAGTTGCACCTCTCAGCACATTGACATCCAAAAGTCTCTCTTTCGCACGCCTGTCAATTAACACGTAATCCAATAACGCTCTCTGGCCATCTCTCCTACTCACATAAGTATTCTTATGTATATCTCGCTTTTTAAACCAGGTATTCCCAATCATCAGTCTTTTTTCAGCACACAAATCTACAAGCTCTTCACTATTTCCATTTACAACACTGAACACCCCATGCATACCAATTATTTCCTCAACTGCCACATTACTCACCTTTGCATTCAAATCACCCATCACTATAACCCGGTCTCGTGCATCAAAACCGCTAACACACTCATTAAGCTGCTCCCAAAACACTTGCCTCTCATGATCTTTCTTTTCATGCCCAGGTGCATATGCACCAATAATCACCCACCTCTCTCCATCAACTTTCAATTTTACCCATATTAATCGAGAATTTATTTCCTTACATTCTATCACATACTCCCACAACTCCTGTTTCAGGAGTATTGCTACTCCTTCCCTTGCTCTTGTCCTCTCACTAACCACTGACTTCACTCCCCAGACATTTCCAAACCACTCTTCCCCTTTACCCTTGAGCTTCGTTTCACTCAGAGCCAAAACATCCAGGTTCCTTTCCTCAAACATACTACCTATCTCTCCTTTTTTCACATCTTGGTTACATCCTATATATATATATATACCTATATATATATATATATATATATATATATATATATATATATATATATATATATATATATATATATATATATATATATATATATATATATATATATATATATATATAAATATATATACATATATATATATATATATATATATATATATATATATATATATATATATATATATATATATATATATATATATATATATATATATATATATATATATATATATATATTTTTTTTTTTTTCTTTTTTTTTTTTGCTTTATCGCTGTCTCCCGCGTTTGCGAGGTAGCGCAAGGAAACAGACGAAAGAAACTACCCAACCCACCCCCACACACATGCCTTGATTCAATCCACTGACAGCAATTCAACCCCGGTAAACCACATCGCTCGAATTCACTCTATTCTATGCCCTCCTTTCAACCTCCTGCATGTTCAGGCCCCGATCACACAAAACCTTTTTCACTCCATCTTTCCACCTCCAATTTGGTCTCCCTCTTCTCCTCGTTACCTCCACCTCCGACACATATATCTTCTTGGTCAATCTTTCCTCACTCATTCTCTCCATGTGACCAAACCATTTGAAAACACCCTCTTCTGCTCTCTCAACCACGCTCTTTTTATTTCCACACATCTCTCTTACCCTTACGTTACTTACTCGATCAGACCACCTCACACCACACATTGTCCTCAAACATCTCATTTCCAGCACATCCATCCTCTTGCGCACAACTCTATCCATAGTCCATGCCTCGCAACCATACAACATTGTTGGAACCACTATTCCTTCAAACATACCCATTTTTGCTTTCCGGGATAATGTTTTCGACTTCCACACATTCTTCAAGGCTCCCAGAACTTTCGCCCCCTCCCCCACCCTCTGATCCACTTCCGCTTCCATGGTTCCATCCGCTGCCAGATCCACTCCCAGATATCTAAAACACTTCACTTCCTCCAGTTTTTCTCCATTCAAACTCACCTCCCAATTGACTTGACCCTCAACCCTACTGTACCTAATAACCTTGCTCTTATTCACATTTACTCTTAACGTTCTTCTTTCACACACTTTACCAAACTCAGTCACCAGCTTCTGCAGTTTCTCACATGAATCAGCCACCAGCGCTGTATCATCAGCGAACAACAACTGACTCACTTCCCAAGCTCTCTCATCCCCAACAGACTTCATACTTGCCCCTCTTTCCAAAACTCTTGCATTCACCTCAATAACAACCCCATCCATAAACAAATTAAACAACCATGGAGACCTCACACACCCCTGCCGTAAACCTACTTTCACTGAGAACCAATCACTTTCCTCTCTTCCTACACGTACACATGCCTTACATCCTCGATAAAAACTTTTCACTGCTTCTAACAGCTTGCCTCTCACACCATATATTCTTAATACCTTCCACAGAGCATCTCTATCAACTCTATCATATGCCTTCTCCAGATCCATAAATGCTACATACAAATCCATTTGCTTTTCTAAGTATTTCTCACATACATTCTTCAAAGCAAACACCTGATCCACACATCCTCTACCACTTCTGAAACCACACTGCTCTTCCCCAATCTGATGCTCTGTACATGCCTTCACCCTCTCAATCAATATCCTCCCATATAATTTGCCAGGAATACTCAACAAACTTATACCGCTGTAATTTGAGCACTCACTCTTATCCCCTTTGCCTTTGTACAATGGCACTATGCACGCATTCCGCCAATCCTCAGGCACCTCACCATGAGTCATACATACATTAAATAACCTTACCAACCAGTCAACAATACAGTCACCCCCTTTTTTAATAAATTCCACTGCAGTACCATCCAAACCTGCTGCCTTGCCGGCTTTCATCTTCTGCAAAGCTTTTACTACCTCTTCTCTGTTTCCCAACTCATTTTCCCTATATATGTGGTTTCAGAAGTGGTAGAGGATGTGTGGATCAGGTGTTTGCTTTGAAGAATGTATGTGAGAAATACTTAGAAAAGCAAATGGATTTGTATGTAGCATTTATGGATCTGGAGAAGGCATATGATAGAGTTGATAGAGATGCTCTGTGGAAGGTATTAATAATATATGGTGTGGGAGGAAAGTTGTTAGAAGCAGTGAAAAGTTTTTATCGAGGATGTAAGTCATGTGTACGTTTAGGAAGAGAGGAAAGTGATTGGTTCTCAGTGAATATAGGTTTGCGGCAGGGGTGTGTGATGTCTCCATGGTTGTTTAATTTGTTTATGGATGGGGTTGTTAGGGAGGTAAATGCAAGAGTTTTGGAAAGAGGCGCAAGTATGAAGTCTGTTGGGGATGAGAGAGCTTGGGAAGTGAGTCAGTTGTTGTTCGCTGATGATACAGCGCTGGTGGCTGATTCATGTGAGAAACTGCAGAAGCTGGTGACTGAGTTTGGAAAAGTGTGTGGAAGAAGAAAGTTAAGAGTAAATGTGAATAAGAGCAAGGTTATTAGATAAAGTAGGGTTGAGGGTCAAGTCAATTGGGAGGTGAGTTTGAATGGAGAAAAACTGGAGGAAGTGAAGTGTTTTAGATATCTGGGAGTGGATATAGCAGCGGATGGAACCATGGAAGTGTAAGTGGATCATAGGGTGGGGGAGGGTCGAAAATCCTGGGGGCCTTGAAGAATGTGTGGAAGTCGAGAACATTATCTCGGAAAGCAAAAATGTGTATGTTTGAAGGAATAGTGGTTCCAACAATGCTGTATGGATGCGAGGCGTGGGCTATGGATCTAGTCGTGCGCAGGAGGATGGATGTGCTGGTAATGAGATGTTTGAGGACAATGTGTGGTGTGAGGTGGTTTGATCAAGTGAGTAACGTACGGGTAAGAGAGATGTGTGGAAATAAAAAGAGCGTGGTTGAGAGAGCAGAGGAGGGTGTTTTGAAGTGGTTTGGGCACATGGAGAGAATGAGTGAGGAAAGATTGACCAAGAGGATATATGTGTCGGAGGTGGAGGGAACGAGGAGAAGAGGGAGACCAAATTGGAGGTGGAAAGATGGAGTGAAAAAGATTTTGTGTGATCGGGGCCTGAACATGCAGGAGGGTGAAAGGAGGGCAAGGAATAGAGTGAATTGGAGCGATGTGGTATACCGGAATTGACATGCTGTCAGTGGATTGAAGCAAGGCATGTGAAGCGTCTGGGGTGAACCATGGAAAGCTGTGTAGGTATGTATATTTGCGTGTGTGGACGTATGTATATACATGTGTGTGGGGGGGGGGTTGGGCCATTTCTTTCGTCTGTTTCCTTGCGCTACCTCGCAAACGCGGGAGACAGCGACAAAGTATAATAAAAATAATAATATATATATATATATATATATATATATATATATATATATATATATATATATATATATATTTATATATATACATATATATATATATATAATATATATATATATATATATATATATATATATATATATAGTATATATATAGGTATATATATATATATATTTTTTTTTCTCTTTTTTTTTGCTTTGTCGCTGTCTCCTGCGTTTGCGAGGTAGCGCAAGGAAAAAGACGAAAGAAATGGCCCAACCCACCCCCATACACTTGTATATACATACGTCCACACACGCAAATATACATACCTACACAACTTTCCATGGTTTACCCCAGACGCTTCACATGCCTTGATTCAATCCACTGACAGCACGTCAACCCCGGTATAATACCACATCGCTCCAATTCACTCTATTCCTTGCCCTCCTTTCACCCTCCTTCATGTTCAGGCCCCGATCACACAAAATCTTTTTCACTCCATCCTTCCACCTCCAATTTGGTCTCACTCTTCTCCTCGTTCCCTCCACCTCCGACACATATCCTCTTTGTCAATCTTTCCTCACTCATTTTCTCCATGTGCCCAAACCATTTCAAAACACCCTCTTCTGCTCTCTCAACCACGCTCTTTTTATTTCCACACATCTCTCTTACCCTTACGTTACTTACTCGATCAAACCACCTCACACCACACATTGTCCTCAAACATCTCATTTCCAGCACATCCATACTCCTGCGCGCAACTCTATCCATAGCCCACGCCTCGCAACCATACAACATTGTTGGAACCACTATTCCTTCAAACATACCCATTTTTGTTTTCCGAGATAATGCTCTCGACTTCCACACATTCTTCAAGGCTCCCAGAATTTTCGCCCCCTCACCCACCCTATGATCCACTTCCGCTTCCATGGTTCCATCCGCTGCCAGATCCACTCCCAGATATCTAAAACATTTCACTTCCTCCAGTTTTTCTCTATTCAAACTCACCTCCCAATTGACTTGACCCTCAACCCTACTGTACCTAATAACCTTGCTCTTATTCACATTTACTCTTAACTTTCTTCTTCCACACACTTTACCAAACTCAGTCACCAGCTTCTGCAGTTTCTCACATGAATCAATCACCAGCGCTGTGTCATCAGCGAACAACAACTGACTCACTTCCCAAGCTCTCTCATCCCGAACAGACTTCATACTTGCCCCTCTTTCCAAAACTCTTGCATTTACCTCCCTATATACATATGTATATATATATATATATATATATATATATATATATATATATATATATATATATATATATATATATATATATATATATATATATATATATATATATATATATATATATATATATATATATATATATATATATATATATATATATATATACATATGTATATATATATATATATATATATATATATATATATATATATATATATATATATATATATATATATATATATATATATATATATATATATATATATATATAAATATATTCTTTTTTTCTTTCAAATTATTTGCCATTTCCTGCATTAGCGAGGTAGCGTTAAGAACAGAGGACTGGGCCTTTGAGGGAATACCCTCACCTGGCCCAATTCTCTGTTCCTTCTTTTGGAAAATTAAAAAAAAAAACGGAGAGGGGAGGATTTCCAGCCCCCCGCTCCCTCCCCTTTTAGTCGCCTTCTACGACACGCAGGGAATACGTGGGAAGTACTCTTAATCCCCTATCCCCAGGGATAAAATAAATTTTCATACACCATATACAACCCTTCTGGCAAGTTAAATAATTTCTGATAAAACTTTCCCTAACCGTATTATTGTTGCTCAAAACTATATCAACATTTAAGATTTTATACAAAACATGAACATTAAGTAGTTCTCACAATAGGGTAACAGGAACAAGTTCTTGTTCACAAGTGGTTCTTTAGCAAAATTACAAGTCGAACATGGAAATATTTTGGAATGATATGATTTATATCCAATGTCATAGATATTACAGAAAAAAAATACATAAAAACACAGAACGTTTCACTTTATTGTGATAAGTAGAATAATAGTAAGTATATGAACAGACATTTGTGTGTTAAGAGTAAATGCTAAACATTAGGTTATTTCCATCACTATGAATATTACAGTCTAAGAATGCCAATGTACTGTCTGTCTCAGTGTCAAGAGTGAACTTTTTGAATCTACCACAAAATTCAACTTAAGAAATAAATTTTCATCTTGATCAATATGCCACAAACAAAGATCATCATCAACATACTTGTACCATTTGTTATTACTAGGTAAGATGTCATAAAGTATCTTGCTCTCACAAAATCCATATATAAATGACTTAAGAATGGTGAGGAAGGAGTTCCCAGCCTCATACCAAACTGCTGTGTGAAGAAACTACAACGTTCAACATGTCAGCTTTAGTGATGTGCAGATCTCTGTCCTTTTTCAAATCAACAAGATCACTCTTAAAACGAGGTGGACAACTTAGAGGTACACTATTGGATATAACAGTGTAAACAATTCCTTGACAAATATTGATTTCACCTGTAAGCAACTCTTTATTTTTTCCAGATTACAAAAATCTCTAACAATTTCCATAGCATTTAAGACCATTCAAGTTACTAGCCAAACTTATATATATATATATGTATATATATATTTATATATATATATATATATATATATATATATATATATATATATATATATATATATATATATATATATATATATATATATATATATATATATATATATATATATATATATATATATATATATATATATATATATATATATCAATATTCTTCTTCTTTTGGAAAATTAAAAAAAAAAAGAGAGTTGGGCCAGGTGAGGGTATTCCCTCAAAGGCCCAGTCCTCTGTTCTTAACGCTACCTCGCTAATGCGGGAAATGGCGAATAGTTTGAAAGAAAAAAAAAAAGAAATATATATATATATATATATATATATATATATATATATATATATATATATATATATATATATATATATATATATATATATATATATATATATATATATATATATATATTATTATTATTATTATTATTATTTTGCTTTTTCGCTGTCTACCGCGTTTGCAAGGTAGCGCAAGGAAACAGACGAAAGAGATGGCCCAACCCACCCCCATACACAATGTATACACACACACACGTCCACACATGCAAATATACATACCTATACATCTCAATGTACACATATATATACATACACAGACACATACATATATACCTATGCACACAATACACACTGTCTGCCCCCATTCACTCCTCTCGCCACCTCGCCACACATGGAATACCATCCCCCTCCCCCCTCATGTGTTCGAGGTAGCACTAGGAAAAGACAATAAAGGCCCCATTCGTTCACACTCAGTCTCTAGCTGTCATATAATAATGCACTGAAGCCATAGCTCCCTTTCCAAATCCAGGATATACAGGACTTTCCATAGTTTACCCAAGAAGCTTCATATGCCCTGGTTTAAACCATTGATATCACGTCGACCACAGTATACTACATCGTTCCAATTCACTCTATTCCTTGCATGCCTCTCACCCTCCTGCATGTTCAGAATCCGATCACTCAAAATCTTTTTCACTACATCTATTAACACACATCTCTCTTACCCTATTATTACTTACTCGATCAAACCACCTCAATCCACATATTGTCCTCAAACATCTCGTTACCAGTACATCCACCCTCCTCTGTAAAAATCTATATATAGCCCATGCTTAACAACCGTATAACATCGACGAAACCACTATTCCTTCAAACACATCCATTTTTGCTTTCCGAGATAATGTTCTCGACTTCCACATATTCTTCAACGCTCCTAGAACTTTCGCCCCCTCCCCCACATTATGATTCACTTCCGCTTCCATGGTTCCATCCGCTGCCAGATCCACTTCCAGATATCTAAATACTTCATTTCCTCCGGTTTTTCTCCATTCAATCTTAACTCCCAATCGACTTTTCCCTGAACCCTACTGTACTTAATAAACGTGCTCATATTCCTATTTCCTCTCAGCTTTCTTCTTTCACACACTTTACTAAACTCACTCACCAGCTTCTGCAGTTTCTCACACGAATCAACCACCAGCGATGTATCATCAGCGAACAACAACTGACTCACCTCCCAAGTTCTTTCAGACAACATACTTGCCCCTCTTTCCAAAACTCTTGCATTCACCTTCCTAACAATTCCATCCATAAACAAATTAAACACGCATGGAGACATCCCACACCCCTGCCGTAAACCAACATTCACTGAGAACCAATCACTCTCCTCTCTTCCTACACGTACATATGCCTTACATCCTCGATAAAAACTTTTCGCTACTTCTAACAACTTACCTCCCACACAATATATTCTTAATACCTTCCACACAGCATCTCTATCAACTCCATCATATGCCTTCTTCAGATCCATAAATGCTACAAACAAATCCATTTGCTTCTCTAAGTATTTCTTACATACATTCTTCAAGGCAAACACCTGATCCACACATTCTCTACCACTTCTGAAACCACATTGCTCTTCCCCAATCTGATGCTCTGTACAAGCCTTCACCCTCTCAATCAATACCCTCCAATATAATTTACCAGGAATACTTAACAAACTTATACCTCTGTAATTTGAGCACTCACTTTTATCACCTTTGCCTTTGTACCATGGCATTATGCAAGCATTGCGCCAATCCCCAGGCACCTCACCATGAGTCATACATACATTAAATAACCTTACCAACCACTCAAGAATACAGTCACTCTCTTAATAAATTCCACTGCAATACCATCCAAACCCGCTGACTTGCGGGCTTTTATCTTCCGCAAAGCTTTTACTACCTCTTCTCTGTTTACTAAATCACTCTCCTTTACCCTCTCCTTTTGCACACCACTTCAACCAAAACATCCTATAGCTGCCACTCTATCATCAAACAAATTCAACAAACCTTCAAAATACTCACTCCATCTCTTCACATCACCACTACCTGTTATGACCTCCTTATTAGACCCCTTTACTGAAGTTCCGATTTGTTCCCTTGTCTTACGCAAATTATTTACCTCCTTCCAAAACATCTTTTTACTCTCCCTAAAATTTAATTATACTCAATCGAACTCTCATTTCCGCTATTTTTCACTTATTGCAACTTTTCCCTGACCTCTTCCCTCTTTCTTTCATACATCTCATAGTCGTTTGCATAATTTCCCTGAAAAATTTGTCCAAATGCCTCTCTCTTCTCTTTCACTAATAATCTTACTTCTTCATTCCACCGCTCGCTACCCTTTCTAATCTACCCACCTCCCGTGCCTCTCATTCCACGAGCATCTTTTGAGCAAGCCATCTCTGCTTCACTAAGTACATTCCTTTTCTCCACCATTCCCCTTACGTCCTTTGTACTAACCGTTTTCCATTTTGTTCTCAGTCTCTCCTGGTACTTCCTCGCACAAGTCTCCTTCCCAAGCTCACTTACTCTCACCACTCTCTTCACCCTAACATTCTCTCTTCTATTCTGAAAACCTCTACAAATCTTAACCTTTGCCTCCACAAGATAATGATCAGACCTCCCTTCGGTTGCACCTCTTAGCATATTAACATCCAAAAGTCTCTCTTTCTCGCGACTATCAATTAACACGTAGTCCAATAACCATCTCTGGCCATCTCTCCTACTTACATACGTATACTTATGTATAACTATCTTTTTAAAGCAGGTATTTCCGATCACCAGTCCTTTTCCAGCACATAAATCTACAAGCTCATCACTATTTCCGTGGACAACACTGAAGACCCCATGCACACCAATTATTCCCTCAACTGCCACAATACCCACCTTTGCATTCAAATCACCTTTAACTATAACCCAGTCTCGTTCATAAAAACTACTAACACATTCACTCTGCTGCTCCTAAAACACTTGCCTCTCATGATCTTTCTTATCATGCCCAAGTGCATATGCACCAATAATCACCCATCTCTCTCCATCCATTTTCAGTTTTACCCAATCTACAGTTTATTTACTTACATTCTATCACATACTCCCACCACTCCTGTTTCAGGAGTAGTGCTGCTCCTTCCCTTGCGTTTGTCCTCTCATTAACTCCTGACTTTACTCCCAAGACATTACCAAACTACTCTTCTCATTTACCCTTGAGCTTTGTTTCACTAAGAGCCAAAACATCCAGGTTCCTTTCCTCAAACATACTACGTATCTCTCCTTTTTTTTTATCTTGGGTACATCTACAGACATTTAGACACCCCAATCGGAGCCTTCGAGGAGGATGAGCACTCCCAGAGTGAATCCATCTTCTGTTTCCCTTTTGAAGAAATTAAAATACAAAGAGGAGAGGGCTTCCAGCCCCCCTCTCCTGTCCTCTTTAGTCGCGTTTTATATATATATTTCATTTATATTTATTTATTTTGCTTTGTCGCTGTCTCCCGCGTTTGCGAAGTAGCGCAAGGAAACAGACTAAAGAAATGGCCGATCCCACAAACATACACATGTAAATACATACACGTCCCCACACGCAAATATACATAACCATTCATCTCAATGTACACATATATATACGCACACAGAAATATACATATATACACATGCACACAATTCACACTGTCTGCCTTAATTCTTTCCCATCGACTCCTCGCCACATATGGAATAACATCCCCCTCCCCCTCATGTGTGCGAGGTAGCGCTAGGAAAAGACAACAAAGACCCCATTCGATCACACTCAGTCTCTAGCTGTCATGCAATAATGCCCGAAACCACAGCTCCCTTTCCACATTCAGGCCCCACAGAAAATTCCAGGATTTATCACAGACGCTTCACATGCCCTGATTCAATCCACTGACAGCACGTCGACCCCGGTATACCACATCGATCCAATTCACTCTATTCCTTGCACACCTTTCACCCTCCTGCATGTTCAGCCCCGATCACTCAAAATATTTTTCACTCCATCTTTCCACCTCCAATTTGGTCTCCCACTTCAACTCGTTCCATCCACCTCCGACATATATATCCTCTTGGTCAATCTTTCCTCACTCATTCTCTCCATGTGCCCAAACCATTTCAAAATACCCTCTTCTGCTCTCTCAATGACGCGCTTCTTATTTCCACACATCTCTCTTACCCTTACATTACTTACTCGATCAAACCACCTCACACCACATATTGTCCTCAAACATCTCATTTCCAGCACATCCACCATCCTGCGCACTACCCTATCCATAGCCCACGCCTCGCAACCATATAACATTGTTGGAATCACTATTCCTTCAAACATACCCATTTTTCTTTCGGATATAAGGTTCTCGACTTCCACATATTCTTCAAGGCTCTCAGGATTTTCACACCCTCCCCCACCCTATGATTCAATTCCGCTTCCATGGTTCCATCCGCTGCCAGATTCACTCCCAGATCTCTAACACACTTTACTTCCTCCAGTTTTTCTCCATTCAAACTTACCTCCCAGTTTACTTGACCCTCAACCCTGCTGTACCTAATAACCTTGATCTTATTCACATTTACTCTTAACTTTCTACTTTCACACACTTTGCCAAACTCAGTCACCAGCTTCTGCGGTTTCTCACATGCATCAGCCACCAGCGCTGTATCATCAGCGAAATACAACTGATTCACTTTCTAAGCTCTCTCATCCCCAATAGACTGCATACTTGCCCCTCTTTCCAAAACTCTTGCATTCACCTCCCTAACAACCCCGTCCATAAACAAATTAAACACCAATAGAGACATCCCACACCCCTCCTGTAAACTTACATTCACTGAGAACCAATCACTTTCCTCTCTTCCTACACGTACACATGCCTTACATCCTCGATGAAAACTTTTCACTGCTTCTAACAACTTTCCTCCCACATCATATATTATTAGTACCTTCCAAAGAGCATCTCTATCAACTCCATCATATGCCTTCTCCCGATCCATAAATGCTACATACAAATCCATTTGTTTTTTAAGTATTTCTCACATACATTCTTCAAACCAAACACCTGATCCACACATCCTCTACCACTTCTGAAACCACACTGGTCTTCCCCAATCTGATGCTATGTACAAGCCTTCACCCTCTCAATCAATATCCTCCAATAAAATTTACCAGGAATACTCAACAAACTTATACCTCTGTAATTTGAGCACTCACTTTTATCCCCTTTGCCTTTATACAATGGCATTATGCAAGCATTTCGCCAATCCCCAGGCACCTCACCATGAGTCATACATACATTAAATCACCTTACCAACCACTCAAGAATACAGTCACTCTCTTAATAAATTCCACTGCAATACCATCCAAACCCGCTGACTTGCGGGAATTTTATCTTCCGCAAAGCTTTTACTACCTCTTCTCTGTTTACTAAATCACTCTCCTTTACCCTCTCCTTTTGCACACCACTTCAACCAAAACATCCTATAGCTGCCACTCTATCATTAAACAAATTCAACAAACCTTCAAAATACTCACTCCATCTCCTCACATCACCACTACCTGTTATGACCTCCCTATTAGACCCCTTTACTGAAGTTCCGATTTGTTCCCTTGTCTTACGCACTTTATTTACCTCCTTCCAGAACATCTTTTTATTCTCCCTAAAATTTAATGATACTCTCTCACCCCAACTCTCATTTGCCCTCTTTTTCACCTCTTGCACCTTTCTCTTGACCTCCTGTCGCTTTCTTTTATACATCTCCCACTCATTTGCATTTTTTTCCTGCAAAAAGCGTCCAAATGCCTCTCTCTTCTCTTTCACTAATAATCTTACTTCTTCATCCCACCACTCACTACCTTTTCTAATGAACCCACCTCCCACGCTTCTCATGCCACAAGCATCTTTTGCGCAAGCCATCGCTGCTTTCCTAAATACATCCCATTCCTCCCCCACTCCCCTTACCTACTTTGTTCTCACCTTTTTCCATTCTGTACTCAGTCTCTCCTGGTACTTCCTCACACAAGTCTCCTTCCCAAGCTCACTTACTCTCACCACCCTCTTCACCCCAACATTCTCTCTTCTATTCTGAAAACCTCCACAAATCTTCACCTTTTCCTCCACAAGATAATGATCAGACCTTTGCCTCCAAAAGATAATGATCAGACCTCCCTCCAGTTGCACCTCTCAGCATATTAACATCCAAAAGTCTCTCTTTCTCGCGACTATCAATTAACACGTAGTCCAATAACCATCTCTGGCCATCTCTCCTACTTACATACGCATACTTATGTATATCTCTCACTTTAAATCAGGTATTTCCGATCACCGGTCCATTTCCAGCACATAAATCTACAAGCTCTTCACTATTTCCGTGGACAACACTGAAGACCCCATGTACACCAATTATTCCCTCAACTGCCACAATACTCACCTTTGCATTCAAATCACCTTTAACTATAATCCAGTCTCGTTCATAAAAACTACTAACACATTCACTCTGCTGCTCCTAAAACACTTGCCTCTCATGATCTTTCTTATCATACCCAAGTGCATATGCACCAATAACCACCCATCTCTCTCCATCCATTTTCAGTTTTACCCTTTCTACTTTCTTACATTCTACCACATACTCCCACAACTCCTGTTTCAGGAGTAGTGCTACGCCTTCCCTTCCTCTTGTCCTCTCACTAACCCCTGACTTTACTCCCAAGACATTCCCAAACCACTCTTCCCCTTTACCCTTAAGCTTCGTTTCACTCGGAGCCAAAACATTCAGGTTCCTTTCCTCAAACATACTACCTATCTCTCCTTTTTTTCACATCTTGTTTACAACCGCACATATTTAGACACCCCAATCTGAGCCTTCGAGGAAGATGAGCTCTCCCCGTGTGACTCCTTCTTCTGTTTCCAATTTAGGAAGTTGAAATACAAGAAGGGGAGGATTTCTGGCCCCCCAATCCCGTTTCCTTTAGTCGCCTTCTACGACACGTGAGGAACGCGTGGGAAGTATTCTTTATTTCCTATCCTTAGGGATAATATATATATATATATATATATATATATATATATATATATATATATATATATATATATATATATATATATATATATATATATATATATATATATATATATATATATATATATATATATATATATATATATATATATATATATATATATATATATATATATATATATATATATATATATATATATATATATATATATATATATATATATATATACATATATATATATATATATATATATATATATATATATATATATATATATATATATATATATATATATATATATATACAAATATACAATATATACAATATATACAATATATATATTGTACAAAGGCAAAGGGGATAAGAGTGAGTGCTCAAATTACAGAGGTATAAGTTTGTTGAGTATTCCTGGTAAATTATATGGGAGGGTGTTGATTGAGAGGGTGAAGGCATGTACAGAGCATCAGATTGGGGAATATATATATATATATTGGGGAATATATATATATATATATATATATATATATATATATATATATATATATATATATATATATATATATATATATATATATATATATATATATATATATATATATATATATATATATATATATATATATATATATATATATATATATATGTATATATATATATATACATACATATATATATAAATATATATATATATATATATATATATATATATATATATATATATATATATATATATATATATATATATATATATATATATATATATATATATATATATATATATATATATATATATACATATATATATATGCATATATATATATATATATATATATATATATATATATATATATATATATATATATATATATATATATATATATATATATATATATATATATATATATATATATATATATATATATATATATATATATATATATATATATATATATATATTTATATATATATGTATGTATATATATATATACATACATATATATATATATATATATATATATATATATATATATATATATATATATATATATATATATATATATATATATATATATATATATATATATATATATATATATATATATATATATATATATATATATATATATATATATATATATATATATGAATGAAAAAATGTAAGAAATAATTTATTGTTGACTGGTTGGTAAGGTTATTTAATGTATGTACTTTTCATGGAGAGGTGCCTGAGGGTTGGCAGAATGGGTGCATTGTGCCATTGTACAAAGGCAAAAGGGATGAGAGTGAGTGCTCAAATTACAGAGGTATAAGTTTTTTGAGTATTCCTGTTAAATCATATGGAAGAGTATTGATTCAGGGGTTGAATACATAAACACAGCATCAGATTGGGGAAGAGCTTGGTGGTTTCAGAAGTGGTAGAGGATGTGTGGATCAGGTGTTTGCTTTGAAGAATGTATGTGAGAAATACTTAGAAAGCAGATGGATTTGTATATAGCATTTATGGATCTGGAGAAGGCATATGATAGAGTTGATAGAGATGCTCTGTGGAAGGTATTAAGAATATATGGTGTGGGGGGCAAGTTGTTAGAAGCAGTGAAAAGATTTTATCGAGGATGTAAGGCATGTGTACGTGTAGGAAGAGAGGAAAGTGATTAGTTCTCAGTGAATATAGGTTTGCGGCAGGGGTGTGTGATGTCTCCATGGTTGTTTAATTTGTTTATGAATGGGGTTGTTAGGGAGGTGAATGCAAGAGTTCTGGAAAGAGGGGCAAGTATGCAGTCTGTTGGGGATAAGAGAGCTTGGGAAGTGACTCAGTTGTTGTTTGAGGATGATACAGCGCTGGTGGCTGATTCATGTGAGAAACTGCAGAAGCTGGTGACTGAGTTTGGTAAAGTGTGTGAAATAAGAATGTTAAGAGTAAATGTGAATAAGAGCAAGGTTATTAGGTACAGTATGGTTGAGGGTCAAGTCAATTGGGAGGTGAGTTTGAATGGAGAAAAACTGGAGGAAGTTAAGTGTTTTAGATATCTGTGAGTGGATCTGGCAGCGGATGGAACCATGGAAGCGGAAGTGGATCATAGGGTGGGGGAGGGGGCGAAAATTCTGGGAGCCTTGAAGAATGTGTGGAAGTCGAGAACATTATCTCCGAAAGCAAAAATGGTTATGTTTGAAGGAATAGTGGCTCCAACAATGTTGTATGGTTGCGAGGCGTGGGCTATGGATAGAGTTGTGCGCAGGAGGGTGGATGTGCTGGAAATGATATATTTGAAGACAAAATGTTGTGTGAGGTGGTTTGATCGAGTAAGTAACGTAAGGGTAAGAGAGATGTGTGGAAATAAGAAGAGCGTGGTTGAGAGAGCAAAAGAGGGTGTTTTGAAATGGTTTTGGCATATGGATAGAATGAGTGAGGAAAGATTGACCAATTGGATATATGTGTCGGAGGTGGAGGGAACGAGGAGAAGTGGGAGACCAAATTAGAGGTGGAAAGATGGAGTGAAAAAGATCTTGAGTGATCGGGGCCTGAACATGTAGGAGGGTGAAAGGCGTGCAAGGAATAGTCGACGTGCTGTCAATGGATTGAATCAGGGCATGTGAAGCGTTTGGGTAAACCATGGAAAGCTCTGTTTGGCCTGGAAGTGGAAAGGGGGCTGTGGTTTAGGGCATTAGGAAAATCCTGGGAGCCTTGAAGAATGTGTAGAATTCGAGAACATTATCTCCGAAAGCAAAAATGGGTATGTTTGATGGAATAGAGGTTCCAACAATTTTGTATGGTTAGGATAGTGCGCAGGAGGGTGGATGTGCTGGAAATGAGATGTTTGAGGACAATATGGTTTGGGCACATGGAGAGAATGAGTGAGGAAAGATCGATCAAGAGGATATATGTGTCGGAGGTAGAGGGAACGAGAAGTGGGAGACCAAATTGGAGGTGGAAAGATGGAGTGAAAAAGATTTTGAGTGATCGGGGCCTGAACATACAGGAGGGTGAAAGCCGGGCAAGGAATAGAGTGAATTGGATCGATGTGGTATACCAGGGTCGACGTGCTGTCAATGGATTGAATCAGTGCATGTGAAGCGTCTGGGGTAAACCATGGAAAGTTTTGTGGGGCCTGGATGTGGAAAGGTAGATGTGGTTTCGGGCATTATTGCATGACAGCTAGAGACTGAGTGTGAACGAATGGGGCCTTTGTTATCTTTACCCAGCGCTACCTCGCACACATGAGGGGGGAGGGGGATGTTATTTCATGTGTTGCGAGGTGTGAATTGTTTGCATGTGTATATATGTATATGTCTGTGTGTGTATATATATGTGTGCATTGAGATGTATGGGTAAGTATATTTGCATGTGGGACCGTGTATGTATATACATGTGTATGTGGGTGGGTTGGGCCATTTCTTTCGTTGTTTCCTTGCGTTACCTCGCAAACGCGGGAGACAGCGACAAAGCAAAATAATCATAGAAATAATATAATATATATATATATATATATATATATATATATATATATATATATATATATATATATATATATATATATATATATATATATATATATATATATATATATATATATATATATATATATATATATATATATATATATATATATTGGAACCAAGGGGGTTGTTTTCGCCGGGTGTGTTTACGCACAGCGCTCTCTCCCCCGACCCCAGACCAGACACCTGCAAATATGGTGAACAAGAGCAAGTTAACCCAGGAGGAGGAGCTCCTCCTGCAAGATTTTAGCAGAAATGTCTCCAAGAAGAGCTCAATTATATTCTACTTCAACGCCTTAATTGTTTCGGCTATTCCGATTTGGCTGTTCTGGCGCATACATATGATGGACCTACTGTCGTCTGCTGCAATCTTTATACTTGTGACTGGCATTGCCACCTATCTTGTTGCTTTGACCTATATGAACACAAAATTTGTCCTGAAGCACAAGGTTGCACAGAAGGTTGAGGATGCAGTTACCCGCGAAGTTATGCGTAAATTGTCTGATGATAAAAAAATGGGCAAGAAGGAAAAGGATGAAAGGGTGTTATGGAAGAAGAATGAGGTAGCAGAGGCTGAGGCTACGACTTTCTCCTTGTTCTACAACAATGCTCTCTTCTTGATGCTGATTGTAGTAGGATCTTTCTTGGTATTCAGGTCCATGCCACCACCCTACAACTATGTGTTTAGCACCCTGGGGGCTGCTGGTGTCATTGCTTTGTTCTCCACCAGCACCCAATAAGACAGTCTTTGACCAGTGATATGCCTAATTGATGTGACAATTTCCATCATGATAATATAAATATTGTGCTTTTCTGAGTTTGTAAGGCAGTTATTGAATAGTGGATTGAAGAAACTATTTGATTTTTTTCATTATGATCAAGGAAATTTCTTTAGTTTGGGTGAAAAATGTTCCTGTTAGTATGGTCAGAGTCACATTGTACAGTATTCAAGTTGTATGCACACACTTGTGTGTTATGAATGTGCATACCTTATCTCTTCATTTTTGAAAAACATCATGTATGTCAGATATTGAGATACATACAAGTACAATTATGAAGTAAAATATTTTGAGTGACAGTTAAGGTTTGGCTTTATGCAAGTGCTGTATTCTCATGAAGCAGTAAAGGAGCTTTTAGACTTGATGAGGTGAAGTAATTTGCAAATACAAAGCTTAATTGATAAAATGGCAACTGACTGCCCCTAAAAGATTGACTTTTTTTTTTTTTTTTTTTGCATGAAAAATATGTCCTTGAAACTTAGTTTTAGAGTGAAATGGTATAAACTTAAAGGCTGTTATATACTATCAATATATAAATATATATATATGTATGATATCCCCTGGGGATAGGGGTGAAAGAATACTTCCCACGTATTCCTCGCATGTCGTAGAAAGCGACTAGAGGGGACGGAGCGGGGGGCCAGAAATCCTCCCCTCCTTGTATTAACTTTCTAAAATGGGAAACAGAAGAAGGAGTCACGCGGGGAGTGCTCATCCTCCTCGAAGGCTCAGAGTGGGGTGCCTAAATGTGTGTGGATGTAACCAAGATGTGAAAAAAGGAGAGATAGGTAGTATGTTTGAGGAAAGGAACCTGGATGTTTTGGCTCTGAGTGAAACGAAGCTCAAGGGTAAAGGGGAAGAGTGGTTTGGGAATGTCTGGGGAGTAAAGTCAGGGGTTAGTGAGAGGACAAGAGCAAGGGAAGGAGTAGCAATACTCCTGAAACAGGAGTTGTGGGAGTATGTGATAGAATGTAAGAAAGTAAATTCTCGATTGATATGGGTAAAACTGAAAGTTGATGGAGAGAGGTGGGTGATTATTGGTGCATATGCACCTGGGCATGAGAAGAAAGATCATGAGAGGCAAGTGTTTTGGGAGCAGCTGAATGAGTGTGTTAGTGGTTTTGATGCACGAGACCGGGTTATAGTGATGGGTGATTTGAATGCAAAGGTGAGTAATGTGGCAGTTGAGGGAATAATTGGTATACATGGGGTGTTCAGTGTTGTAAATGGAAATGGTGAAGAGCTTGTAGATTTATGTGCTGAAAAAGGACTGATGATTGGGAATACCTGGTTTAAAAAGCGAGATATACATAAGTATACTTATATAAGTAGGAGAGATGGCCAGAGAGCGTTATTGGATTACGTGTTAATTGACAGGCGTGCGAAAGAGAGACTTTTGGATGTTAATGTGCTGAGAGGTGCAACTGGAGGGATGTCTGATCATTATCTTGTGGAGGCTAAGGTGAAGATTTGTATGGGTTTTCAGAAAAGAAGAGTGAATGTTGGGGTGAAGAGGGTGGTGAGAGTAAGTGAGCTTGGGAAGGAGACCTGTGTGAGGAAGTACCAGGAGAGACTAAGTACAGAATGGAAAAAGGTGAGAACAATGGAAGTAAGGGGAGTGGGGGAGGAATGGGATGTATTTAGGGAATCAGTGATGGATTGCGCAAAAGATGCTTGTGGCATGAGAAGAGTGGGAGGTGGGTTGATTAGAAAGGGTAGTGAGTGGTGGGATGAAGAAGTAAGAGTATTAGTGAAAGAGAAGAGAGAGGCATTTGGACGATTTTTGCAGGGAAAAAATGCAATTGAGTGGGAGATGTATAAAAGAAAGAGACAGGAGGTCAAGAGAAAGGTGCAAGAGGAGAAAAAAAGGGCAAATGAGAGTTGGGTTGAGAGAGTATCATTAAATTTTAGGGAGAATAAAAAGATGTTCTGGAAGCAGGTAAATAAAGTGCGTAAGACAAGGGAGCAAATGGGAACTTCAGTGAAGGGCGCAAATGGGGAGGTGATAGCAAGTAGTGGTGATGTGAGAAGGAGATGGAGTGAGTATTTTGAAGGTTTGTTTAATGTGTTTGATGATAGAGTGGCAGATATAGGGTGTTTTGGTCGAGGTGGTGTGCAAAGTGAGAGGGTTAGGGAAAATGATTTGGTAAACAGAGAAGAGGTAGTGAAAGCTTTGCGGAAGATGAAAGCCGGCAAGGCAGCAGGTTTGGATGGTATTGCAGTGGAATTTATTAAAAAAGGGGGTGACTGTATTGTTGACTGGGTGGTAAGGTTATTTAATGTATGTATGACTCATGGTGAGGTGCCTGAGGATTGGCGGAATGCGTGCATAGTGCCATTGTACAAAGGCAAAGGGGATAAGAGTGAGTGCTCAAATTACAGAGGTATAAGTTTGTTGAGTATTCCTGGTAAATTATATGGGAGGGTATTGATTGAGAGGGTGAAGGCATGTACAGAGCATCAGATTGGGGAAGAGCAGTGTGGTTTCAGAAGTGGTAGAGGATGTGTGGATCAGGTGTTTGCTTTAAAGAATGTATGTGAGAAATACTTAGAAAAGCAAATGGATTTGTATGTAGCATTTATGGATCTGGAGAAGGCATATGATAGAGTTGATAGAGATGCTCTGTGGAAGGTATTAAGAATATATGGTGTGGGAGGAAAGTTGTTAGAAGCAGTGAAAAGTTTTTATCGAGGATGTAAGGCATGTGTACGTGTAGGAAGAGAGGAAAGTGATTGGTTCTCAGTGAATGTAGGTTTGCGGCAGGGGTGTGTGATGTCTCCATGGTTGTTTAATTTGTCTATGGATGTGGTTGTTAGGGAAGTAAATAAAAGAATTTTGGAAAGAGGGGCAAGTATGAAGTCTGTTGGGGATGAGAGAGCTTGGGAAGTGAGTCAGTTGTTGTTCGCTGATGATACAGCGCTGGTGGCTGATTCATGTGAGAAACTGCAGAAGCTGGTGACTGAGTTTGGTAAAGTGTGTGGAAGAAGAAAGTTAAGAGTAAATGTGAATAAGAGCAAGGTTATTAGGTACAGTAGGGTTGAGGGTCAAGTCAATTGGGTGGTGAGTTTGAATGGAGAAAAACTGGAGGAAGTGAAGTGTTTTAGATATCTGGGAGTGGATCTGGCAGCGGATGGAACCATGGAAGCGGAAGTGGATCATAGGGTGGGGGAAGGGGCGAAAATTCTGGGGGCCTTGAAGAATGTGTGGAAGTCGAGAACATTATCTCGGAAAGCAAAAATGGGTATGTTTGAAGGAATAGTGGTTCCAACAATGTTGTATGGTTGCGAGGCGTGGGCTATGGATAGAGTTGTGCGCAGGAGGATGGATGTGCTGGAAATGAGATGTTTGAGGACAATGTGTGGTGTGAGGTGGTTTGATCGAGTGAGTAACGTAAGGGTAAGAGAGATGTGTGGAAATAAAAAGAGCGTGGTTGAGAGAGCAGAAGAGGGTGTTTTGAAGTGGTTTGGGCACATGGAGAGAATGAGTGAGGAAAGATTGACCAAGAGGATATATGTGTCGGAGGTGGAGGGAACGAGGAGAAGAGGGAGACCAAATTGGAGGTGGAAAGATGGAGTGAAAAAGATTTTGTGTGATCGGGGCCTGAACATGCAGGAGGGTGAAAGGAGGGCAAGGAATAGAGTGAATTGGAGCGATGTGGTATACCGGGGTTGACGTGCTGTCAGTGGATTGAATCAAGGCATGTGAAGCGTCTGGGGTAAACCATGGAAAGCTGTGTAGGTATGTATATTTGCGTGTGTGGACGTATGTATATGCATGTGTATGGGGGGGGGTTGGGCCATTTCTTTCGTCTGTTTCCTTGCGCTACCTCGCAAACGCGGTAGACAGCGACAAAGTATAATAAAAAAATATAATAAAATATATATATATATATATATACATATATATATATATATATATATATATATATATATATATATATATATATATATATATATATATATATATATATATATATATAATAAATATATATTTTTTTTTTTTTTTCTATACTTTGTCGCTGTCTCCCGCGTTTGCGAGGTAGCGCAAGGAAACAGAGGAAAGAAATGGCCCAACCCCCCCACATACACATGTATATACATACGTCAACACACGCACATATACATACCTACACAGCTTTCCATGGTTTACCCCAGACGCTTCACATGTCTTGATTCAATCCACTGACAGCACGTCAACCGCGGTATACCACATTGCTCCAATTCACTCTATTCCTTGCCCTCCTTTCACCCTCCTGCAAGTTCAGGCCCCGATCACACAAAATCTTTTTCACTCCATCTTTCCACCTCCAATTTGGTCTCCCTCTTCTCCTCGTTCCCTCCACCTCCGACACATATATCCTCTTGGTCAACCTTTCCTCACTCATTCTCTCCATGTGCCCAAACCATTTCAAAACACCCTCTTCTGCTCTCTCAACCACGCTCTTTTTATTTCCACACATCTCTCTCACCCTTACGTTACTTACTCGATCAAACCACCTCACACCACACATTGTCCTCAGACATCTCATTTCCAGCACATCCATCCTCCTGCGCACAACTCTATCCATAGCCCACGCCTCGCAACCATACAACATTGTTGGAACCACTATTTCTTCAAACATACCCATTTTTGCTTTCCGAGATAATGTTCTCGACTTCCACACATTCTTCAAGGCTCCCATAATTTTCGCCCCCTCCCCCACCCTATGGTCCAATTCTGCTTCCATGGTTCCATCCGCTGCCAGATCCACATCCAGATATCTAAAACACTTCACTTCCTCCAGTTTTTCTCCATTCAAACTCACCTCCCAATTTACTTGACCCTCAACCCTACTGTACCTAATGACCTTGCTCTTATTCACATTTACTCTTAACTTTCTTCTTCCACACACTTTACCAAACTCCGTCACCAGCTTTTGCAGTTTCTCACATGAATCAGCCACCAGCGCTGTATCATCAGCGAACAACAACTGACTCACTTCCCAAGCTCTCTCATCCCCAACAGACTTCATACTTGCCCCTCTTTCCAAAACTCTTGCCTTTACCTCCCTAACAACCCCATCCATAAACAAATTAAACAACCATGGAGACATCACACACCCCTGCCGCAAACCTACATTCACTGAGAACCAATCACTTTCCTCTCTTCCTACACGTACACATGCCTTACATCCTCGATAAATATATATATATATATATATATATATATATATATATATATATATATATATATATATATATATATATATATATATATATATATATATATATATATATATATCCACTCCCAGATATCTAAACTACTTCACTTCCTCCAGTTTTTCTCCATTCAAACTCACCTCCCAATTGACTTGACCCTCAACCCTACTGTACCTAATAACCTTGCTCTTATTCACATTTACTCTTAACTTTCTTCTTCCACACACTTTACCAAACTCAGTCACCAGCTTCTGCAGTTTCACACATGAATCCGCCACCAGCGCTGTGTCATCAGCGAACAACAACTGACTCACTTCCCAAGCTCTCTCATCCCCAACAGACTTCATACTTGCCACTCTTTCCAAAACTCTTGCATTTACCTCCCTATCAACACCATCCATAAACAAATTAAACAACCATGGAGACATCACACACCCCTGCCGCAAACCTACATTCACTGAGAACCAATCACTTTCCTCTCTTCCTACTCGTACACATGCCTTACATCCTCGATAAAAACTTTTCACTGCTTCTAACAACTTTCCTCCCACACCATATATTCTTAATACCTTCCACAGAGCATCTCTATCAACTCTATCATATGCCTTCTCCAGATCCATAAAAGCTACATACAAATCCATTTGCTTTTCTAAGTATTTCTCACATACATTCTTCAAAGCAAACACCTGATCCACACATCCTCTACCACTTCTGAAACCACACTGCTCTTCCCCAATCTGATGCTCTGTACATGCCTTCACCCTCTCAATCAATACCCTCCCATATAATTTACCAGGAATACTCAACAAACTTATACCTCTATAATTTGAGCACTCACTCTTATCCCCTTTGCCTTTGTACAATGGCACTATGCACGCATTCCGCCAATCCTCAGGCACCTCACCATGAGTCATACATACATTAAATAACCTTACCAACCAGTCAACATTACAGTCACCCCCTTTTTTAATAAATTCCACTGCAATACCATCCAAACCTGCTGCCTTGCCGGCTTTCATCTTCCGCAAAGCTTTCACTACCTCTTCTCTGTTTACCAAATCATTTTCCCTAACCCTCTCACTTTGCGTACCACCTCGACCAAAACACCCTATATCTGCCACTCTATCATCAAACACATTCAACAAACCTTCGAAATACTCACTCCATCTGGCAGCGGATGGAACCATGGAAGCGGAAGTGGATCATAGGGTGGGGGAGGGGGCGAAAATTCTGGGGGCCTTGAAAAATGTGTGGAATTCGAGAACATTATCTCGGAAAGCAAAAATGGGTATGTTTGAAGGAATAGTGGTTCCAACAATGTTGTATGGTTGCGAGGCGTGGGCTATGGATAGAGTTGTGCGCAGGAGGATGGAGGTGCTGGAAATGAGATGTTTGAGGACAATGTGTGGTGTGAGGTGGTTTGATCGAGTGAGTAACGTAAGGGTAAGAGAGATGTGTGGAAATAAAAAGAGCGTGGTTGAGAGAGCAGAAGAGGGTGTTTTGAAGTGGTTTGGGCACATGGAGAGGATGAGTGAGGAAAGATTGACCAAGAGGATATATGTGTCGGAGGTGGAAGGAACAAGGAGAAGAGGGAGACCAAATTGGAGGTGGAAAGATGGAGTGAAAAAGATTTTGTGTGATCGGGGCCTGAACATGCAGGAGGGTGAAAGGAGGGCAAGGAATAGAGTGAATTGGAGCGATGTGGTATACCGGGGCTGACGTGCTGTCAGTGGATTGAATCAAGGCATGTGAAGCGTCTGGGGTAAACCATGGAAAGCTGTGTAGGTATGTATATTTGCGTGTGTTGACGTATGTATATACATGTGTATGGGGGGGGTTGGGCCATTTCTTTCGTCTATTTCCTTGCGCTACCTCGCAAACGCGGGAGACAGCGACAAAGTATAAAAAAAAAAAAAAAAAAAATATATATATATATATATATATATATATATATATATATATATATATATATATATATATATATATATATATATATATATATATATATATATATATATATATATATATATATATATATATATATATATATATATATGTGGCTCAAACCACCAACATACACATATAGGTACATAAACGTCCACAGATGCACATATGCACATATACATACCTACACATCTGAACTTATACATATATATATACACAGGTATATACATATATGCACATATACATATATACAACCCCTTCTCCACATGTGCGGGAGGTATCGCTACGAAAGACAACAAAGGCCACATTCTTTCACACTGAGGCACTTTCATGCATAAAGCATCGAAACCACAGCGTCTTTTCCACATCCAGGCCCCACAGAACTTTCTGTTGTTTACCCAGACGCTTCACATGCCCTGGTTCAATCCATTGACAGCACGTGAACCCCGGTATACCACATAGTTTCAATTCATTCTATTCCTTCCAAGCTATTCACCCTCCTGTATGTTCAGGCCCCGATCACTCAAAATCTTTCTCACTCCATCTTACCACCTCCAATTTGGTCTTTCACTTTTCCTCGTTCCCTCCACCTCCGACACATATATCCTCTTGGTCAATCTTTCCTCACTCATGCTCTCCATGTGACCAAACTACTTCAAAACACCCCTCCTGCTCCCTCAAACACACACTTTTTACCACATATCTCTCTTACCCTCTCATTACTTAAACGCGCAAAGTACCTCACACTACATATTGTCCTCAAACATCTCATTGCCAGCACATCTTTCCTCTCCGCACAACTCTGTCTATAGCCCACGCCTCGTAACCATACAACATTGTTGGAACCACTATTCCTTCAAACATACACATTTTTCCTTTCCGAGATAATGTTCTCGACTTCCACACATTTTTCAACGCTGCCAGAACTTTCGCCCCCTCCCCCACCACATGATTCACTTCCGTTTCCATGCCTCCATTCGCTTCCAATTCTACTCCCTGATATCAAAAACCTTCACTTCCTCCAGTTTTTCTCCATTCAAACTTACCTCCCCAATTGACTTGACTATCAACACTACTGTACATAATAACCTTGCGTTTATTCACATTTACTCTCATCATTCGCTTCACTTAGCTTTTCTGACTGGTAGATGTATAAAAGAAAAATGCAAGAGGTCAAAAGAGGGATGCAAGAGGGGCAAAAGAGGACATTTGATAGTTTGGGTGAGAGAGTATCATAAATTTTAGTGAGAATGAAATGATTTTTAGGAAAGAGGTAAATAAAGTGCACAAGACAAGGGAACAAATGGGAACATCAGTGAATGGGGGAATTGGGGAGGTGATAACAAGTAGTGTTGAAGTGAGAAGGAGATGGTGGGAGTATTTTGAAGGCTTGTTGAATGTTTTTCATGATAGATTGGCAGATATTGGGTGTTCTGCTCGAGGTGGTGTGCAAAGTGAGAGGGTTAGGGATTGTGATTTTGTAAACAGAGAAGAGGTAGTAGAAACTTTCTAGAAGATGAAAGCCGGCAAGGGAGCGGGTTTGTATGGTAATGCAATGGAATCTATTAAAAAGGGGAATGATTGTATTGTTGAGTGTTTGGTAAGGATATTTAATGTACGTATGACTCACGGTGAGGTACCTGGGGACTGGTGGAATCTTTGCATAACGTTATTGTACAAAGGCAAAGGGTGTAACAGTGAATACTCAAATTACAGAGGTATAAGTTTGTTGAGTATTCCAGGGAAATTATATGGGAGGGTATTGATTGAGAGGGTGAAGGCATGTACAGAGCATCAGATTGGGGAAAAGCACTGTGGTTTCACAAAAGGTAGAGGATGTGTGAATCAGGTATTTGCTTTGAAAAAATGTATGTGAGAAATACTTAGAAAAGCAAATGGATTTGTATGTAGCAATTATGGATCTGGAGAATGTATATAACACAGTTGATAGAGATGCTCTGTGGAAGGCATTAAGAATATATGGTGTGGGAGGTGATTTGTTAAAAGCAGTGAAAAGTTTTTATCGAGGATGTAAGGCATATGTACGTGTAGGAAGAGAGGAAATTGATTGGTTCTCAGTGAATGTTGGTATGCGGCAGGGGTGCATGATGTCTCCAAGGTTTTTTAATTTGTTTATGGATGGGGTTATTCGGGAGGTGAATGCAAGAGTTTTGGAAAGAGGGGTGAGTATTCAGTATGTTGTGGGTGAGAGAACTTTGGAAGTGATTCAGTTGTTGTCCACTGGTGATAGAGTGCCTGCCTCTAATTCGAGTGAGAAACTGCAGAAGCTGGTGAATGAGGTTGGTAGCGCATATATATATATATATATATATATATATATATATATATATATATATATATATATATATATATATATATATATATATATATATATATATATATATATATATATATATATATATATATATTCATTTTGCTTTGTCGCTGTCTCCCCCGTTTGCGAGGTAGCGCAAGGAAACAGACGAAAGAAATGGCCCAACCCACCCACATACACATGTATATACATACACGTCCACACATGCAAATATACATACCTATACATCTCATTGTACAGATATATATACGCAGAGAGACATATACATATATGAACAAGTACATAATTCATACTGTGTGCCTTTATTTATTCCCATCACCACCCCGCCACACATGGAATAACATCCCCCTCCCCCTCATGTGTGCGAGGTAGCGCTAGGAAAAGACAACAAAGGCCCCATTCGTTCACACTCAGTCTCTAGCTGTCATGTAATAATGCACCAAAACCACAGCTCTCTTTCCACAACCAGGACCCACAGAACTTTCAATGGTTTACCCCAGACGCTTCACATGTCCTCGCAGCAGGTTGACCCCAGTATACCACATTCTTCCTATTCACTCTATTCCATGCACGCCTTTCACCCTCCTGCATGTTCAGGCCCCGATGACTCAAAATCTTTTTCACTCCATCTTTCCACCTCCAATTTGGTCTCCCACTTCTTCTCGTTCCCTCCACCCCTGACACATATAACCTCTTCGTCAATCTTTCCTCACTCATTCTCTCCCTGTGACCAAACTATTTCGAAACACCCTCTTCTGCTCTCTCAACCACACTCTTTTTTTATTTAAGTACATCTCTCTTACCCTTACTTTACTTACTCGATCAATTAACCTCACACCACATATTGTCCTCAAACAGCTCATTCCCAGCACATCCACCCTCCTGCGCACAACTCTATCCATAGCCCACGCCTCGCAACCATATAACATTGTTGGAACCACTATTCCTTCAAATATAACTATTTTTGCTTTCGGAGATAATGTTCTCGACTTCCACTCATTCTTCAAGGCTCACAGAATTTTCGTCCCCTCCTCCACCCTATAATTCACTTCCGGTTCTATCCGCTGCCAGATCCACTCCCAGATATCTAAAACACTTTACTTCCTACAGTTTTTCTCCAAACTTACCACCCAATTAACTTGACCCTGAACACTACTGTACCTAATAACCTTGCTCTTATTCACGTTTACTCTTAACTGTCTTCATTCACATACTTTACCAAACTCAGTCACCAGCTTCTACAGTTTCTCACATGAATCAGCCACGCTCTCTCATCCACAATAGACTGCACACTTGCCCCTCTTTCCAAAACTCTTGCATTCACCTCCCTAACAACCCCATCCATAAACGAATTAAACAACCATGGAGACATCACACACCCCTGCCACAAACCTACATTCACTGAGAACCAATCACTTTCCTCTCTTCCTACACGTACATATACCTAACATCATCGATAAAAAGTTTTCACCTCTTCTAACAACTTGCCTCCCATACCATATATTCTTAATACCTTCCACAGAGCATCTCTATCAAATCTATCATTTGACTTCTCCAGATCCATAAATGCTATATACAAATCCATTACCTTTTCCTCTTCTACCATTTCCTTCACCCTCTCAGTCAATACACTCCCATATAATTTCCCTGGAATACTCAAAAAACTTATACCTCTGTAAATTGAGCACTCACTCTTATCCCCTTTGCCTTTGTACAATGGCACTATGCAAGCATTCCGCCAATCCTCAGGCACCTCACCATGAATCATACATATATTAAATAACCTTACCAACCAATCAACAATACTGTTACCCCCTCTTTTAATAAATTCCCCTGCAATACCATCCAAACCACCTGCCTTGCGAGCTTTCATCTTCAGGAAAGCTTTTACTACCTCTTCTCTGTTTACAAAATCATTTTCCCTAACCCTTTCACTTTGCACAACAACTCGAACAAAACACTATATCTGCCACTCTATCATCAAACACATTCAACAAACCTTCAAATTACTCACTCCATCTCCTTCTCACATCACCACTACTTCTTATCACATCCCCATTAGCCCCCTTCACTGAAGTTCCCATTTGCTCCCTTGTCTTGCGCACTTTATTTACCTCCTTCCAAAACATCTTTTTATTCCCCCTAAAATTTAATAACACTCTCTCACACCAACTATCATATGCCCTCTTTTCACTTCTTGCACCTTCCTCATGACCTCTTGCCTCTTTCTTTTATACATTTCCCACTCATTTGCATTTTTTCCCTGCAAAAATCATCCAAATGCCACTCTCTTCTCTTTCACTAATAATCTTACTTCTTCATCCCAACACTCGCTACCATTTCTAATCAACCCACCTCCCAAGCTTCTCATGCCACAAGCATCTTTTGCGCAAGCCATCACTGATTCCCTAAATACATCCCATTTGTTCCTCACTCCCCTTACCTCCTTTGTTCTCACCTTTTTCCATTCTGTACTCAGTCTCGCCGGTTACTTCCTCATACAAGTCTCTTTCCCAAGCTCATTTACTCTCACCATCTCTTCACCCCAACATTCTCTCTTCTTTTCTGAAAATCCCTATAAATCTTCACCTTCGCCTCCACAAGATAATGATCAGACATCCCTCCAGCTGCAGTTTCAGCACAATAACATCCAAAAGTCTTTCTTTCGTGCGCCTATCAATTAACACGTAATCCAATAACGCTCTCTGGCCATCTCTCCTACTTACATACGTATACTTATGTATATCTCGCTTATTAAACCAGGTATTCCCAATCACCATTCCTTTCTCAAAACAGAAATCCACAAGCTCTTCACCATTTCCATTTACAACATTGAACACCCCATGTATACCAATTATTCCCTCAACTGCCACATTACTCACCTTTGCATTCAAATCACCCATCACTATAACCAGGTCTTGTGCATCAAAACCACTAACATACTCATTCAGCTGCTCCCAAAACACTTGCCTCTCATGATCTTTCTTCTCGTGCCCAGGTGCATATGCACCAATAATCACCCATCTCTCTCCATCCCCTTTCAGTTTTACCCATATCAATCTAGAATTCACTTTCTTACACTCCATCACATACTCCCACCACTCCTGTTTCAGGAGTAATGCTACTCCTTCCCTTGCTCTTCTCCTCTCACTAACCCTTTTTTTACTCCCAAGACATTGCCAAACCACTCTTCCCCTTTACCCTTAAGCTTCGCTTCACTCAGAGCCGAAACATCCAGTTTCCTTTCCTCAAACATTCTACCTATCTCTTCTTTTTTCTCATCTTGGTTACATCCACACACATTTAGACACTCCAATCTGAGCCCTCGAGGAGGATGAGCACTCCCCGCGTGACTCCTTCTATTTCCCCTTTTAGAAAGCCAAAATGCAAGGAGGGTAGGGTTTCTGGCTCCCCGCTCCCGTCCCCTTTAGTTGCCTTCTCCGAGACGTGAGGAATGCGAAGAAAGTATTCTTTCTCCCCTATCCTAAGGGATAGAATATATTTATATATATATATATATATATATATATATATATATATATATATATATATATATATATATATATATATATATATATATATATATATATATATATATATACATATATATATATTATTTTATTTTTTTTTTTATTATACTTTGTCGCTGTCTCCCGCGTTTGCGAGGTAGCGCAAGGAAACAGACGAAAGAAATGGCCCAACCCCCCCCCATACACATATATATACATACATCCACACATATATATATATATATATATATATATATCTTAGATATCTGGGAGTGGATCTGGCAGCGGATGGAACCATGGAAGCGGAAGTGGATCATAGGGTGGGGGAGGGGGCGAAAATTCTGGGAGCCTTGAAGAATGTGTGGAAGTCGAGAACATTATCTCGGAAAGCAAAAATGGGTATGTTTGAAGCAATAGTGGTTCCAACAATGTTATATGGTTGCAAGGCGGGGGCTATGGATAGAGTTGTGCGCAGGAGGATGGATGTGCTGGAAATGAGATGTTTGAGGACAATGTGTGGTGTGAGGAGGTTTGATCGAGTAAGTAACGTAAGGGTAAGAGAGATGTGTGGAAATAAAAAGAGCGTGGTTGAGAGAGCAGAAGAGGGTGTTTTGAAATGGTTTGGGCACATGGAGAGAATGAGTGAGGAAAGATTGACCAATAGGATATATGTGTCGGATGTGGAGGGAACGAGGAGAAGAGGGAGACCAAATTGGAGGTGGAAAGATGGAGTGAAAAAGATTTTGTGTGATCGGGGCCTGAACATGCAGGAGGGTGAAAGGAGGGCAAGGAATAGAGTGAATTGGAGCGATGTGGTATACCGGCGTTGACGTGCTGTCAGTGGATTGAATCAGGGCATGTGAAGCGTCTGGGGTAAACCATGGAAAGCTGTGTAGGTATGTATATTTGCGTGTGTGGACGTATGTATATACATGTGTATGGGGGTGGGTTGGGCCATTTCTTTCGTCTGTTTCCTTGCCCTACCTCGCAAACGCGAGAGACAGCGACAAAGCAAAAAAAAAAAAAAAAATATATATATATATATATATATATATATATATATATATATATATATATATATATATATATATATATATAGATGAGTTTTCAAATCCCCCAAAAATTACCATGGATAATATGCTTTATTCGGCCGCTTTCACCGTGTTGAAGGGCATTATAAAACAGATACCACTGAACTATGGACAGCAGTACGTGTGGCTGAGAGGATTTACGGATTTTACCCGTTGCTGCTGCTGCACTCTCAGTTACAGTGGCACCGTGTTTATATTTTCTAGTATGCGTGTGAGTCCGTAATCTAATGAAGGCGATATTATATGAAGTACCAACGCCTGAAGTGCATAGATATTGAGCTCTGTACGTTCTTTATCCCGATAATTGTGTAGCAATGCAGAAAAAGAAAAATCTAAATCAGTTGGATATAATCAGATTGTTACTCAAATGTAGTGTGACCCCTGATTGTCTATACCTTACATAAGAAAAAAGATAAAGTGTTTAGCGGCATTAAATAACCACATCGTTAATCCTAAATAAGCTTGTCACAAAGGAAGTAATAAATCAGACACTTTCGGAACACAGGATTTTACAGATATCACACAACAAATTCTAATCACCTAATCAGTGCAAACTTATGAATATTTTCCTTATCTTTTGTATCTTTGTAACTCTAGTATACCTAATCGCGGCTCCTCCTCACAAGAATTTATGTTGTAATGCTATATTGTGATAACGCATGTAAACATATTCAGCTGAAATCCATTCTCTTTAATCTTTCATTGCTAACTTGCTTGAACATCCGTTGGTGAAGGACATAGATGCTGGCGACCCATAAAGAATGAATTCATATTACCAGCCACAGAAAGAAAATGAACCCACACAGGTAACGCTTATCTGTGTCTGCATGAATCCCGTCTGCACGCACCAAATAAATTCTTAAGAGAACAAATACGGATCATTCATATACTGTAATGGATACAGAATCCTCTATAATTACAGATAGATTTATGGACATATCTTATGCACGTTCAAGAAAGAAAACATATATATTGTTCTTGGTCATTGGAATCATCTGAGCTGATGTTTATGTGTGGCAAGAAGGTACAGAAGGTACAGTTCTTGCATATTGCTCCATCGTCTCTTATGATATTTATCTTATTGTTATGTAAGGTTGGTGTTATACCCGGGTGGTTTTCTAAGGAGGTTACGGGATATTGCTGTGTATTTCTGAAATGTGATAAAAGACATCAAATTGTGGTATTCTCCCCAAGCCCCCGTCTCTCTCTCTCTCTCTCTCTCTCTCTCTCTCTCTCTCTCTCTCTCTCTCTCTCTCTCTCTCTCTCTCTCTCTCTCTCTCTCTCTCTCTCTCTCTCTCTCTCTCTCTCTCTCTCTCGGCGGAAATTAAAGCTCTGTGAACATATCTTTACAACGACCGTTTGACGCCCAATATCCGGATTTTTCCCTCATGTCAATTCCTACGATTTCCGATCGCTGTGTTTGTAGTCCAGGCAGTAGATGAGGGAAATAACTCTTCATTCAAATTTCTACCCTTAAAAGTCAATGTTTATTTCTTTCGTGCACTCTGAATCGTATCTAAGTTTCAGTTGATTTATGATGTATACTTACTCACACACACACACACACACACACACACACACACACACACACACACACATACACCCTTCCTAAATCTAATAAACCATTATTAATTCACCTAACAATATATTGATTTATATTCAAGGAACTGTCATTATTTATTCATTTACACACCAAACACACACACACACACACACACACACACACACACACACACACACACACACACACACAAACACACACACAACACAGAGAGAGAGAGAGAGAGAGAGAGACGGGGGTTGGGGAGAATACCACAATTTGATGTCTTTTATCACATTTTAGAAATACACAGCAATATCCCGTAACCTCCTTAGAAAACCACCCGGGTATAACACCAACCTTACATAACAATAAGATAAATATCATAAGAGACGATGGAGCAATATGCAAGAACTGTACCTTCTGTACCTTCTTGCCACACATAAACATCAGCTCAGATGATTCCAATGACCAAGAACAATATATATGTTCTCTTTCTTGAACGTGCATAAGATATGTCCATAAATCTATCTGTAATTATAGAGGATTCTGTATCCATTACAGTATATGAATGATCCGTATTTGTTCTCTTAAGAATTTATTTGGTGCGTGCAGACGGGATTCATGCAGACACAGATAAGCGTTACCTGTGTGGGTTCATTTTCTTTCTGTGGCTGGTAATATGAATTCATTCTTTATGGGTCGCCAGCATCTATGTCCTTCACCAACGGATGTTCAAGCAAGTTAGCAATGAAAGATTAAAGAGAATGGATTTCAGCTGAATATGTTTACATGCGTTATCACAATATAGCATTACAACATAAATTCTTGTGAGGAGGAGCCGCGATTAGGTATACTAGAGTTACAAAGATACAAAAGATAAGGAAAATATTCATAAGTTTGCACTGATTAGGTGATTAGAATTTGTTGTGTGATATCTGTAAAATCCTGTGTTCCGAAAGTGTCTGATTTATTACTTCCTTTGTGACAAGCTTATTTAGGATTAACGATGTGGTTATTTAATGCCGCTAAACACTTTATCTTTTTTCTTATGTAAGGTATAGACAATCAGGGGTCACACTACATTTGAGTAACAATCTGATTATATCCAACTGATTTAGATTTTTCTTTTTCTGCATTGCTACACAATTATCGGGATAAAGAACGTACAGAGCTCAATATCTATGCACTTCAGGCGTTGGTACTTCATATAATATCGCCTTCATTAGATTACGGACTCACACGCATACTAGAAAATATAAACACGGTGCCACTGTAACTGAGAGTGCAGCAGCAGCAACGGGTAAAATCCGTAAATCCTCTCAGCCACACGTACTGCTGTCCATAGTTCAGTGGTATCTGTTTTATAATACCCTTCAACACGGTGAAAGCGGCCGAATAAAGCATATTATCCATGGTAATTTTGGGGGGGATTTGAAAACTCATCTATATATATATATATATATATATATATATATATATATATATATATATATATATATATATATATATATATATATATATATATATATATATATATATATATATTTTTTTTTTTTTTTTTTTTTCTTTGCTTTGTCGCTGTCTCCCGCGTTTGCGAGGTGGCGCAAGGAAAGAGACGAAAGAGATGGCCCAGCCCACCCCCATACACATGTATATACATACGTCCACACACGCAAATATACATACCTACACAGCTTTCCATGGTTTACCCCAGACGCTTCACATGCCCTGATTCAATCCACTGACAGCACGTCAACCCCGGTATACCACATCGATCCAATTCACTCTATTCCTTGCCCTCCTTTCACCCTCCTGCATGTTCAGGCCCCGATCACACAAAATCTTTTTCACTTCATCTTTCCACCTCCAACTTGGTCTCCCTCTTCTCCTCGTTCCCTCCACATCCGACACATATATCCTATTGGTCAATCTTTCCTCACTCATTCTCTCCATGTGCCCAAACCATTTCAAAACACCCTCTTCTGCTCTTTCAACCACGCTCTTTTTATTTCCACACATCTCTCTTACCCTTACGTTACTTACTCGATCAAACCACCTCACACAAGACATTGTCCTCAAACATCTCATTTCCAGCACATCCATCCTCCTGCGCACAACTCTATCCATAGCCCACGCCTTGCAACCATACAACATTGTTGGAACCACTATTCCTTCAAACATACCCATTTTTGCTTTCCGAGATAATGTTCTCGACTTCCACACATTCTTCAAGGCTCCCAGAATTTTCGCCCCCTCCCACATCCTATGATCCACTTCCACTTCCATGGTTCCATCCGCTGCCAGATCCACTCCCAGATATCTAAAACACTTTACTTCCTCCAGTTTTTCTCCATTCAAACTCACCTCCCAATTGACTTGACCCTCAACCCTACTGTACCTAATAACCTTGCTCTTATTCACATTTACTCTTAACTTTCTTCTTTCACACACTTTACCAAACTCAGTCACCAGCTTCTGCAGTTTCTCACATGAATCAGCCACCAGCGCTGTATCATCAGCGAACAACAACTGACTCACTTCCCAAGCTCTCTCATCCACAACAGACTGCATACTTGCCCCTCTTTCCAAAACTCTTGCATTCACCTCCCTAACAACCCCATCCATAAACAAATTAAACAACTATGGAGACATCATACACCCCTGCCGCAAACCTACATTCACCGAGAACCAATCACTTTCCTCTCTTCTTACACGTACACATACCTTATATCCTCGATAAAAACTTTTCACTGCTTCTAAAAACTTGCCTCCCACACAATATATTCTTAAAACCTTCCACAGAGCATCTCTATCAACTCTATCATATGCCTTCTCCAGATCCATAAATGCTACATACAAATCCATTTGTTTTTCTAAGTATTTCTCACATACATTCTTCAAAGCAAACACTTGATCCACACATCCTCTACCACTTCTGAAACCACACTGCTCTTCCCCAATCTGATGCTCTGTACACGCCTTCACCCTCTCAGTCAATACTCTCCCATATAATTTACCAGGAATACTCAACAAACTTATACCTCTGTAATTTGAGTGCCTTTGTACAATGGCACTATGCAAGCATTCCGCCAATCCTCAGGCACCTCACCATGAATCATACATACATTCAATAACCTTACCAACCAGTCAATAATACAGTCACCCCCTTATTTAATAAATTCCCCTGCAATACCATCCAAACCTGCTGCTTTGCCGGCTTTCATCTTCCGTAAAGCTTTTACTACCTCGTCCCTATTTACCAAATCATGTTCCCTAACCCTCTCACTTTGCACACCACCTCGACCAAAACACCCTATATCTGCCACTCTATCATCAAACACATTCAACAAACCCTCAAGATACTCACTCCATCTCTTTCTCACATCACCACTACTTGTTATCACCTCTCCATTAGCCCCTTCACTGAAGTTCCCATTTGCTCCCTTGTCTTACGCACTTTATTTACCTCCTTCCAAAACATCTTTTTATTCTCCCTGAAATTTAATGATACTCTCTCTCTCCAACTCTCATTTGTCCTCTTTTTCACCTCTTGCACCTTTCTCTTGACCTCCTGCCTCTTCCTTTTATACCTCTCCCACTCATTTGCGCCTTTTCCCTGTGAAAAATCGCTCAAATGCCTCTCTCTTCTCTCTCACTAACAATCTTACTTCTTCATCCCACCACTCACTACCTTTTCTAATCAACCCACCTCCCACTCTTCTCATGCCACAAGCATCCCTTACGCAAGCCATCACTGCTTCCCTAAATACATCCCATTCCTCACCCACTCCACTTACCTCCCTTGCTCTCACCTTTATCCATTCCGTGCTCAGTCTCTCTTGGTACTTCCTCACACAAGTCTCCTTCCCAAGCTCTCTCACTCTCACCACTCTCTTCACCCCAACATTCTCTCTTCTTTTCTCAAAAACCCCACAAATCTTCACTTCACCTCCACAAGATAATGATCAGACATCCCCCCAGTTGCACCTCTCAGCACATTAACATCCAAAATTCTCTCTTTCGTGCGTCTATCAATTAACACGTAATCTAATAACGCTCTCTGGCCATGTCTCCTACTTACATACGTATACTTATGTATATCTCGCTTTTATGTATGTATATATATATATATATATATATATATATATATATATATATATATATATATATATAATATATATATATATATATATATATATATATATATATATATATATATATATATATATATATATATATATATATATATATACATATATATATATATATATATATATATATATATATATATATATATATAAATATATATATATATATATATATATATATATATATATATATATATATATATATATATATATATATATATATATATATCTTAAATATCTGGGAGTGGATCTGGCAGCGGATGGAACCATGGAAGCGGAAGTGGATCATAGGGTGGGGGAGGGGGCGAAAATTCTGGGGGCCTTGAAGAATGTGTGGAAGTCGAGAACATTATCTCGGAAAGCAAAAATGGGTATGTTTGAAGGAATAGTGGTTCCAACAATGTTGTATGGTTGCGAGGCGTGGGCTATGGTTAGAGTTGTCCGCAGGATGAAGGATGTGCTGGAAAATAGATGTTTGAGGACAATGTGTGGTGTGAGGTGGTTTGATCGAGTGAGTAACGTAAGGGTAAGAGAGATGTGTGGAAATAAAAAGAGCGTGGTTGAGAGAGCAGAAGAGGGTGTTTTGAAGTGGTTTGGGCACATGGAGATAATGAGTGAGGAAAGATTGACCAAGAGGATATATGTGTCGGAGGTGGAGGGAACGAGGAGAAGAGGGAGACCAAATTGGAGGTGGAAAGATGGAGTGAAAAAGATTTTGTGTGATCGGGGCCTGAATATGCAGGATGGTGAAAGTAGGGCAAGGAATAGAGTGAATTGGAGCGATGTGGTATACCGGGGTTGACGTGCTGTCAGTGGATTGAATCAAGGCATGTGAATCGTCTGGGGTAAACCATGGAAAGCTGTGTAGGTATGTATATTTGCGTGTGTGGATGATGTATATACATGTGTATGGGGGGGGGGGGGTTGGGCCATTTCTTTCGTCTGTTTCCTTGCGCTATCTCGCAAACGCGGGAGACAGCGACAAAGTATAATAAAAAAAAAAAATAAAATAATATATATATATATATATATATATATATATATATATATATATATATATATATATATATATATATATATATATATATATATATATATATTCTATCCCTTAGGATAGGGGAGAAAGAATACTTTCCTCGCATTCCTCACGTCTCGGAGAAGGCAACTAAAGGGGACGGGAGCGGGGAGCCAGAAACCCTACCCTCCTTGCATTTTGGCTTTCTAAAAGGGGAAATAGAAGGAGTCACGCGGGGAGTGCTCATCCTCCTTGAGGGCTCAGATTGGAGTGTCTAAATGTGTGTGGATGTAACCAAGATGAGAAAAAAGAAGAGATAGGTAGAATGTTTGAGGAAAGGAAACTGGATGTTTTGGCTCTGAGTGAAGCGAAGCTTAAGGGTAAAGGGGAAGAGTGGTTTGGCAATGTCTTGGGAGTAAAAAAAGGGTTAGTGAGAGGAGAAGAGCAAGGGAAGGAGTAGCATTACTCCTGAAACAGGAGTGGTGGGAGTATGTGATGGAGTGTAAGAAAGTGAATTCTAGATTAATATGGGTAAAACTGAAAGAGGATGGAGAGAGATGGGTGATTATTGGTGCATATGCACCTGGGCACGAGAAGAAAGATCATGAGAGGTAAGTGTTTTGGGAGCAGCTGAATGAGTATGTTAGTGGTTTTGATGCACAAGACCTGGTTATAGTGATGGGTGATTTGAATGCAAAGGTGAGTAATGTGGCAGTTGAGGGAATAATTGGTATACATGGGGTGTTCAGTGTTGTAAATGGAAATGGTGAAGAGCTTGTGGATTTCTGTTCTGAGAAAGGAATGGTGATTGGGAATACCTGGTTTAATAAGCGAGATATACATAAGTATACGTATGTAAGTAGGAGAGATGGCCAGAGAGCGTTATTGGATTACGTGTTAATTGATAGGCGCGCGAAAGAAAGACTTTTGGATGTTATTGTGCTGAAACTGCAGCTGGAGGGATGTCTGATCATTATCTTGTGGAGGCGAAGGTGAAGATTTATAGGGATTTTCAGAAAAGAAGAGAGAATGTTGGGGTGAAGAGATGGTGAGAGTAAATGAGCTTGGGAAAGAGACTTGTATGAGGAAGTAACAGGCGAGACTGAGTACAGAATGGAAAAAGGTGAGAACAAATGAGGTAAGGGGAGTGAGGAACAAATGGGATGTATTTAGGGAATCATTGATGGCTTGCGCAAAAGATGCTTGTGGCATGAGAAGCTTGGGAGGTGGGTTGATTAGAAATGGTAGCGAGTGTTGGGATGAAGAAGTAAGATTATTAGTGAAAGAGAAGAGAGTGGCATTTGGATGATTTTTGCAGGGAAAAAATGCAAATGAGTGGGAAATGTATAAAAGAAAGAGGCAAGAGGTAACCCAATATGAGCCTTCGAGAAAGATGAGCACTCCCCGCGGAACTCCTCTTGCTTCCCAGTTTAGAAAGTTAGCGTTAGCGAGGTAGCGCAAGGAAACAACGAAAGAATGGCCCAGCCCACCCATATACACATGTATATACATACACGTAAACAGACGCAAATATACATAGCTATACATCTCAACGTATACATATATATACACATGCAGACATATACATATATACACATGTACATAATTCATACTGTCTGCCTTTATTCATTCCTATCGCCACCCCGCCACACATGAAATAACAGCCCCCTCCCCCCAAATGTGAGCGATTTAGCGCTAGGAAAGACAACAAAGCCCACTTTCGTTCACACTCAGTCTCTAGCTGTCACGTAATAAAGCATCGAAACCACAGCTCCCTTTCCACATCCAAGCCCCACACAACTTTCCATGGTTTACCAAAGACGCTTCACATGCCCTGGTTCAATCCATTGATAGCAAATCGGCCCTGGTATACCGCATCGTTCCATTTCACTCTATTCCTTACACGCCTTTCACCCTCCTGTATGTTCAGGCCCCGATCACTCAAAATCTTTTTCGCTCCATCTTTCCACCTCCAATTTGGTCTCCCACTTCTCCTCGTTCCCTCCACTTCTGACACATATATCTTCTATGTCAATCTTTCCTCACTCATTCTCTCCATGTGACCAAACCATTTCAAAACATCCTCTTCTGCTCTCTCAACCATACTTTTTTGTTACCACACATCTTTCTAACGCTCTTATTACTTACTCGATCAAACCACCTCACACCACATATTGTATTCAAACATCTCATTTCAAGCACATGCACCCTCCTCCGCACAACTCTATCCATAGCCCACTCCTCGCAACCATATATCATTGTTGGAACCACTATTCCTTCCAACATACCCATTTTTGCTTTCCGAGATAATGTTAATGTTCTCGACTTCCACACATTCTTCAACGCTTCCATAACTTTCGCACCCTCCCCCGCCCTATGATTCACTTCCGCTTCCATGGCTCCATCCGCTGCCAAATAGACTCCCAGATATCTAAAACACTTCAAATCCTCAACTTTATCTCCATTCAAACTTACCTCCCAATTGACTTGTCCGTCAACCTACTGTACCCAATAACCTTGCTCTTATTCACATTTACACTCAGCTTTCTTCTTTCACACACTTTACCAAACTCAGTCACCAGCTTCTGCAGTTTCTCACACGGATCAGCCACCAGCGCTGTATCATCAGCAAACAACAACTGACTCACTTCCAAAACTTTCTCATCCACAACAGACTGCATACTTCCCCCCCCCCCCTTTCCAAAACTCTTGCATTCACCTCCCTAACAACCCCATCCATAAACAAATTAGACAACCTTTCATCCTCCTGCAAGTTCAGGCCCCGATCGCTCAATTTCTTTTTCACTCCATCTTTCCACCTCCAATTTGGTCTCCCACTTCTCTTCGTTCCCTCCACCTCTGATACATATATCCTCTTTGTCAATCTTTCCTCACTCATTCTCTCCATGTCACCAAACCATTTCAAATAATCCTCATTTGCTCTCTCTACCACATTTCTTTTATTACCACACATGTCTTTTACCCTTTTATTACTTACTCTCTCAAACCACCTCACACCAGATATTGTCCTCAAACATCTCATTTCCAGCACATCCACCCTCCTCCGCACAACTCTATCTATTGCCCACCCCTCGCAACTATCTATCATTGTTGTAACAATTATTCCTTCATTCATACCCATTTTTGCTTTCTAAGATAACGTTCTCGAATTCCACACATTCTTCAATGCTCTCAGAACTCTCGTCCCCTCGCCCACCCATTGATTTACTTCCGTTTCCATGGTTCCATCCGCTGCCAAATCCGCTCCCATATCTCTAAAACACTTCACTTCCTCCAATTTTTCCCCATTCATACTAACCTCCCAAATGAGTTGTCCTTCAACCCTACTGTACCTAATAACCTTGCTCTTATTCACATGTACTCTCAACTTTCTTCTTTCACACACTTTGCCAAAGTCAGTCACCAGCTTGTGCAGTTTCTCTCCTAAATCAGCCACCAGCGTCCTGTCATCAGTGAACAACAACTGACTCACTTCCTAAGCCCTCTCATCCACAACGGACTGCATACTTGCCCCTCTTTCCAAAACTCTTGCATTCACCTCCCTAACAACCCCATCCATAAACAAATTAAACAACCATGGAGACATCATGCACCCCTGCCGGAAGCCACCATTCACTGAGAACCAATAACTTTTCTCTCTTCCTACACGTACACCTACCTTATATCCTCGATAAAAACTTTTCACTGCATCTAACAACTTGCCTCCCACACCATAATTTCTTCATACCTTCCACATAGCATCTCTTTCAACTCTATTATATGCCTTCTCCAGATCCTTAAATGCTACATACAAATCCATTTGCTTTTTAAAGCATTTCTCACATACATACTTCAAAGCAAACGCCTGATCCACACATCCCCTACCACTTCTGAAACCAAACTGCTCTTCCCAAATCTGATGATCTGTACATGCCCTTACCTTCCCAATCAATAGTGTCGCATACATTTTCCCATGAATACTCAAGAAATTTATACCTCTGTAATTTGAGCTCTCACTTTTATCCCCCTTGCCTTTATACAGTGGCACTATACAGGTATTCCACCAATCCTTAGGCACCTCACCATGAGTCATACATACATTAGATAATCTTTACAACCAGTCAACAATGCAGTCATCCCCTTTTTTAATACATTCCGCTGCAATACCATCCAGACCCGATGTCTTGCAGGCTTTCATCTTCCGCAAAGCTTTTACTACATCTTCTCTATTTGTCAAATCATTCTCCCTTACCCTCTCACTTTGCACACCACCTCCACCAAAACAACCTACATCCGTCACTCTATCATCAAACACATTCAACAAACATTCAGAATGCTCACTCCATCTCCATCTTACATCACAACTTTTTATTATCACCTCCCCATTAGCCCCCTTTACTGATGTTCCCATTTGTTCCCTTGTCTTACGCACTTTAGTTACCTACTTCCAAAACATATTTTTATTATTCCTAAGATTTAATGATACTCTCTCACCCCAACTCTCATTTACCCTCTTTTTCACCTCTTCCACCTTTTTCGTGATCCCTGCCTCTTTCGTTTGTACATACCCCAGTCATTTGCATTTTCCCTGCAAAAATCGTCCAAATACCTCTCTCTTCTCTTTCACTAATAATCTTACTTCTTCATCCCACCACTCACTGCCTTTTCTAATCTGCCCACCTCCTACGCTTCACATGCCATTAAACATCTTTTGCGCAAGCAATCACTGCTCCCCTATATACATTCTATTCCTGTCCAACTCCCCATTGCGTCCTTTGCTCTCACCTTTTTCCATTTTGCACTCAGTATCTCTTAGTACCTCCTTATACAAATCTCACTCCCAAACTCACCTACTCTCACCACTCTCATCACCCCAATAATCTCTCTTCTCTTCTGTAAACCTCTACAAATCTTCACCTTCGCTTCCACATGATAATAACCAGACATCCCTCCAGTTGCTCCTCTCAGCACATTGACAACCAAAATTCTAATTCACGCGTCTATCAGTTAACATGTAATTCAATATCGCTCTCTGGCCATCTCTCCTACTTACATGCGTATACTTATGTAAATCTCTCTTTTAAACCAGATATTCCCAATCACCAGTCCTTTTTTAGCATACAAATCTATAAGCTCTTCACTATTTCCATTTTGAACACTTAACACCTCACATACACCAATTATTCCCTCAACTGCCAAATTACTCACCTTTGCATTAAAATCACCCATCTCTATAAAATGGTCTCGTGCATCAAAACTACTAACAAACTCACTCAGCTGCTCCCAAAACAATTAGTGGTAGCGTAGGGAAACAGACGAAAGAATGGCTCAACCCACCCACATACACATGTATGTACATACACGTCCACACACGCACACATACATACCTATACATCTCAATGTAAACATATTTATACACACACAGACATAGACATATATACTCTTGTACGTAATTCATGCTGTCTGCCCTTATTCATTCCCGTCTCCACCCTGCCACATAATGAAATACCAGCACCCTCCCCCGGCATGTGCTTGAGGCAGCGCCAGGAAAAGACAACAAAGACCACAGTCGTTCACACTCAGTCTCTAGCTGTCATGTATAATGCATCGAAACCACAGCTCCCTTTCCACATCCAGGCCCCACAAAACTTTCCATGGTATACCCCATATGCTTCACATGCCCTGATTCAATCCATTGACAGCACTTCAACCCCAGTATACCACATGGTTCCAATTCACTTTATTCCTTGCATGCCTTTCACCCTCCTGCATGTTCAGGCCCGACCACCTGAAATCTTTTTCACTCCATCTTTTCTCCTCCAATTTGGTCTCCCACTTCTCGTTCCCTCCACCTCTGACACATATATCCTCTTTGTCAATCTTTCCTCACTCATTCTCTCCGTGTCACCACCATTTCAAATCACCCTCTTTTGCTCTCTCTACCACACTCTTTTTATTACCACACATCTCTCTTACCCTTTCATTACTTACTCTATTAAACCACCTCACACCACATATTGTCCTCCAACATCTCATTTCCAGCACATCCACCCTCCTCCACACAACTCTATCTATATCCCACGCCTCGTAAAAATATATCATTGTTGGAACCACTATTCCGTCAATTATACCCATTTTTGCTTTCCAAGATAACGTTCTCGACTTCCACACACTCTTGAACGCTTCTAAAACTTTAGCCCCCTCCCCCACCCTATGATTCACTTCCGCTTCCATTGTTCCATCCGCTGTCAAATCCACTCCCAGATATCTAAAACACTTCACTTCCTCCAGTTTTTCTCCATTCAGACTTACCTTCCAATTGACTTTCCCTTCAACTCTACTGTACCTAATAACCTTGCTCTTATTCACATTTACTCTCAACTTTCTTCTTTAACACACGTTACCAAACTCAGCCACCAGCTTCTAAAATTTCTCACCCGAATCAGTCACCAGCGATGTATCATCAACGAACAACTGACTCACTTCCCAAGCTCTCTCATCCACAACAGACTGCATACTTGCCTCTCTATCGAAAACACTTGCATTCGCCTCCCTAACAACCCCATCCATAAACAAATTAAACAACCATCGAGACATTACGCACCCCTGCCGCAAACCTACATTCACTGAGAACCAATAACTTTCCTCTCTTCCTACACGTACACATGCCTTACATCCTCGATAAAAACTTTTCACTGCTTCTAACAACTTGCCTTCCACTCCACATATTCTTAATACCTTTCACAGAGCATCCCTATCAACTCTATCATATGCCTTCTCCAAATCCATAAATACTACATACAAATCCGTTTGCTTTTCTAAGTATTTCTTACATACATTCTTCAAAGCAAACACCTGTTCCACACATCCTCTTCCACTTCTGAAACCACATTCCTCTTCCGCAATCTGATGCTCTGTACCTGCCTTCACCCTCTCAATAAATACCCTCCCATATAATTTACCAGGAATACTCAACAAACTTATACTTCTGTAATTTGAGCACACACTTTTATCCCCTTTGCATTTGTGCAATGGCACTATGCAAGAATTCTGCCAATCCTCAGGCACCTCACAATGAGTCATACAGACATTAAATATTCTTACGAACCAGTCAAAAATACAGTCACCCACTTTTTTCAATAAATGCCACTGCAATATCATCCAAAACCGCTGCCTTGCCGGCTTTCATCTTCCGTAAAGCTTTTACTAACGCTTCTCTGTTTACGAAATCATTCTTCCTAAACCCCTCACTTTGCACACCACCTCGATCAAAACCCCCTATATCTGCCACTCTTTCATCAAACGCATTGAACAAACCTTCAAAATACTTACTCCATCTCCTTCCCACATCGCCAGTACTTGTTATCACCTCCCCATTTGCCCCCCTTCACTGATGTTCCTATTTGTTTCCTTGTCTTACGCACTTTATTTATCTCCTGCCAAAACATCTTTTAATCTCCCTAAAATCTAATGATACTCTATTAACCCAACTCTCATTTGCCCTCTTTTTCACATCTTGCACCTTTCTCTTGACCTCCTGCCTCTTTCTTTCATACATCTCCCAGTCATTTGCATGATTTCCCTGCAAAAATCGTCCAAATGCCTCTATCTTCTCTTTCACTAATAATCTCATTTCTGCCTTCCACCAGTCACTATCCTTTTTAATCTGCCCACCTACCACGCTTCTCATGCTACAATCATCTTTTGCAAAAGCCATCACTGCTTCACTAAATACATCCCATTCCTGCCCTACTCCCCTTACGTCCTTTGTTCTCACCTTTTTTCATTCTGTACTCAGTTTCTCCTGGTACTTCCTCACACAAGTGTCCTTCCCAAGCTCACCTACTCTCACCACTCTCTTCACTCCAACATTCTCTCTTCTTTTCTGAAAACCTCTGCAAATCTTAACTTTTGCCTCCTCAAGATAATGATCAGACATCCTTCCAGTTAAACCTCTCAGCACATTAACATCCAAAAGTCTCTCTTTCGCGCGCCTATCAATTGACACGTAATCCAATAACGCTCTCTGGCCTTGTCTCCTACATACATACTTATACTTATTCATATATCTCTTTTTAAACCCCGTATTCACAATCACCAGTCCTTTTTTCAGCACATAAATCTACGAGCCCTTCACCATTTCCATTTATAACACTGAACACCCATGTACTCCAATCATTCCCTTAACTGCCTTATTACTCCCTCTTGCATTCAAATCCCATCACTATAGCCCGGTCTCGTGTATCAAAACCACTAACATACTCACTCAGCTGCTCTCATAACACTTGTCACTCATGGTCTTTCTTCTCATGCCCAGGTGCATGTACACCAATAATCACTCATCTCCCTCCATCTACTTTCAGTTTTACCCATATCAATCTAGAGTTTAGTTTCTTACACTCTACCACATACTCCCAACAATCCTGTTTCAGGAGTAGCGCTACTCCTTCCCTTGTTATTCTCCTCTCACTAACCCCTGACTTTACTCCCAAGACATTCCCAAACCACTCTTCCCCTTACCCTTGAGCTTCGTTTCACTCAGAGCCAAAACATCCAGGTTCCTTTCCTCAAATATACTACCTATCTCTCCTTTTTTCTCATCTTGGTTAAATCCACACACTTTTCGACATCCCAATCTGAGGATGAGCACTCCCCGCGTGAGTCCTTCTTTTCTTTCCCCTTTTAGAAAGTTAAAATACAAGGAGGGGAGGGTTTCTAGCCCCCTGTTCCCGTCCCCTTTAGTCGCCTTCTGTGACACGTGAGGAATGCGTGGGAAGTATTCTTTTATCCATATATATATATATATATATATATATATATATATATATATATATATATATATATATATATATATATATATATATATATATATATATATATATATATATATATATATATATATATATAGGTAAGTTTGAATGAAGAAAAACTGGAGGAAGTAAAGTGTTTTAGATATCTGGGAGTGGATCTGGCAGCGGATGGAACCATGGAAGCGGAAGTGGATCATAGGGCGGGGAGGGGGCGAAAATCCTGCGAGTCTTGAAGAATGTGTGGAAGTCGAGAACATTATCTCGGAAAGCAAAAATGGGTATGTTTGAAGGAATAGTGGTTCCAACAATGTTGTATGGTTGCGAGGCGTGGGCTATGGATAGAGTTGTGCGCAGGAGGATGGATGTGCTGGAAATGAGATGTTTGAGGACAATGTGTGGTGTGAGGTGGTTTGATCGAGTAAGTAACGTAAGGGTAAGAGAGATATGTGGAAATAAAAAGAGCTTGGTTGAGAGAGCAGAAGAGGGTGTTTCGAAATGGTTTGGGCACATGGAGAGAATGACTGAGGAAAGATTGACCAAGAGGATATATGTGTCGGAGGTGGAGGGAACGAGGAGAAGAGGGAGACAAAATTGGAGGTGGAAAGATGGAGTGAAAAAGATTTTGTGTGATCGGGGCCTGAACATGCAGGAGGGTGAAAGGAGGGCAAGGAATAGAGTGAATTGGATCGATGTGGTATACCGGGGTTGACGTGCTGTCAGTGGATTGAATCAGAGCATGTGAAGCGTCTGGGGAAAACCATGGAGAGCTGTGTAGGTATGTATATTTGCGTGTGTGGACGTGTATGTATATACATGTGTATGGGGGTGGCTTGGGCCATTTCTTTCGTCTGTTTCCTTGCGCTATCTGGCAAACGCGGGAGACAGCGCCAAAGCAGAAAAAAAAAAAAAAAATATATATATATATATATATATATATATATATATATATATATATATATATATATATATATTTATATACATATATCTATGCATATATATATATATATATATATATATATATATATATATATATATATATATATATATATATATATATATATATATATATATATATATATATCCCTGGGGATAGGGGATTAAGAATACTTCACAGGTATTCCCTGCGTGTCGTAGAAGGCGACTAAAATGGGGAGGGAGCGGGGGGCTAGAAATCCTCCCCTCTCGTTTTTTTTTTTTCTTTTTCAAAAGAAGGAACAGAGGAGGCCAGGTGAGGATATTCCAAAAAAGGCCCAGTCCTCTGTTCTTAACGCTCACTCGCTAACGCGGGAAATGGCGAATAGTATAAAAGAAAAGAAAAGATATATATATATATATATATATATATATATATATATATATATATATATATATATATATATATATATATATATATATATATATATATATATATATATATATATATATATATATATATATATATATATATATATATATATATATATATATATATATATATATCTGGGAGTGGATCTGTCAGCGGATGGAACCATGGAAGCGGAAGTGGATCATAGGGTGGGGGAGGGGGCGAAAATTTTGGGAGCCTTGAAAAATGTGTGGAAGTCGAGAACATTATCTCGGAAAGCAAAAATGGGTATGTTTGAGGGAATAGTGGTTCCAACAATGTTGTATGGTTGCGAGGCGTGGGCTATGGATAGAGATGTGCGCAGGAGGATGGATGTGCTGGAAATGAGATGTTTGAGGACAATGTGTGGTGTGAGGTGGTTTGATCGAGTAAGTAACGTAAGGGTAAGAGAGAGGTGTGGAAATAAAAAGAGCGTGGTTGAGAGAGCAGAAGAGGGTGTTTTGAAATGGTTTGGGCACATGGAGAGAATGAGTGAGGAGAGATTGACCAAGAGGATATATGTGTCGGAGGTGGAGGGAACGAGGAGAAGAGGGAGACCAAATTGGAGGTGGAAAGATGGAGTGAAAAAGATTTTGTGTGATCGGGGCCTGAACATGCAGGAGGGTGAAAGGAGGGCAAGAAATAGAGTGAATTGGAGTCATGTGGTATACAGGGGTTGACGTGCTGTCAGTGGATTGAAGCAAGGCATGTGAAGCGTCTGGGGTAAACCATGGAAAGCTGTGTAGGTATGTATATTTGCGTGTGTGGACGTGTGTATGTACATGTGTATGGGGGGGGGGGGGGGTGGGGCCATTTCTTTCGTCTGTTTCCTTGCGCTACCTCGCAAACGCGGGAGACAGCGACAAAGTATATAAAAAAAAAAAAAAAAAAATATATATATATATATATATATATATATATATATATATATATATATATATATATATATATATATATATATATATATATATATATATATATATATATATATATATATATATATATATATATATATATATATATATATATATATATATATATATATATATATATATATATATATATATATATATATACATATATATATATATATATATATATATATATATATATATATATATATATATATATATATATATATATATATATATATATATATATATATATATATATATATATATATATATATATTCATATATATATATATATATATATATATATATATATATATATATATATATATATATATATATATATATATATATATATATATATATATGTATATATATATATATATATATATATATATATATATATATATATATATATATATATATATATATATATATATATATATATATATATATATATATTCATATATATATATATATATATATATATATATATATATATATATATATATATATATATATATATATATATATATGTATATATATATATATATATATATATATATATATATATATATATATATATATATATATATATATATATATATATATATTATCCCTGGGGATAGGGCAGAAAGAATACTTCCCACGTATTTCCTGCGTGTCGTAAAAGGCGACTAAAAGGGGAGGGAGCGGGGGGCTGGAAATCCTCCCCACTCGTTTTTTTTTGATTTTCCAAAAGAAGGAACAGAGAACGAGGCCAGGTGAGGACATTCCCTCAGAGGCCCAGCCCTCTGTTCTTAACGCTACCTTGCTAACGCGGGAAATGGCGAATAGTGTGAAAGAAAAGATATATATATATATATATATATATATATATTTTTCTTTTTTCTCTCATACTCTTCGCCATTTCCCGCGTCAGCGAGGTAGCGTTAAGAACAGAGGACTGGGCCTCTGAGGAAACATCTTCATCCAGCCCCCTTCTCTGTTCCTTCCTTTGGGAAAAAAAAAAAAAAGAGGGGGGAGGATATTCAGCCCCCCGCTCCCTTCCCTTTTAGTCGCCTTCTACGACACGCAGGGAATACGTGGGAAGTATGTTTGGATGTTAATGTGCCAAGAGGTGCCACTGGAGGGATGTGTGATCATTACCTTTTGGAGGCTAAGGTGAAGATTTCTATGGGTTTTCAGAAAAGAAGAGTGAATGTTGGGGTGAAGAGGGTGGTGAGAGTAAGTGAGCTTGGGAAGGAGACTTGTGTGAGGAAGTACCAGGAGAGACTGGGTACAGAATGGAAAAAGGTGAGAACAATGGAAGTAAGGGGATTGGGGGAGGAATGGGATGTATTTAGGGAATCAGTGATGGATTGCGCAAAAGATGCTTATGGCATGAGAAGAGTGGGAGGTGGGTTGATTAGAAAGGGTAATGAGTGGTGGGATGAAGAAGTAAGATTATTAGTGAAAGAGAAGAGAGTGGCATTTGGACGATTTTTGCAGGGAAAAAATGCAATTGAGGGGGAGATGTATAAAAGAAAGAAACAGGAGGTCAAGAGAAAGGTGCAAGAGGTGAAAAAGAGGGCAAATGAGAGTTGGGGTGAGATTGTATCATTAAATTTTAGTGAAAATAAAAATATGTTCTGGAAGGAGGTAAATAAAGTGCGTAAGACAAGGGAACAAATGGGAACTTCAGTGAAGGGCGCAAATGGGGAGGTGATAACAAGTTGTGGTGATGTGAGAAGGAGATGGAGTGAGTATTTTGAAGGTTTGTTGAACGTGTTTGATGATAGAGTGGCAGATATAGGGTGTTTTGGTCGAGGTGGTGTGCAAAGTGAGAGGGTTAGGGAAAATGATTTGGTAAAGAGAGAAGAGGTAGTAAAAGCTTTGCGGAAGATGAAAGCCGGCAAGGCAGCAGGTTTGGATGGTATTCCAGTGGAATTTATTAAAAAAGGGGGTGACTGTATTATTGACCGGTTGGTAAGGTTATTTAATGTAGGTATGACTCATGGTGAGGTGCCTGAGAATTGGCGGAATGCGTGCATAGTGCCATTGTACAAAGGCAAAGGGGATAAGAGTGAGTGCTCAAATTACAGTGGTATAAGTTTGTTGAGTATTCCTGGTAAATTATATGGAAGGGTATTGATTGAGAGGGTGAAGGCATGTACAGAGCATCAGATTGGGGAAGAGCAGTGTGGTTTCAGAAGTGGTAGAGGATGTGTGGATCAGGTGTTTGCTTTGAAGAATGTATGTGAGAAATACTTAGAAAAGCAAATGGATTTGTATGTAGCATTTATGGATATGGAGAAGGCATATGATAGAGTTGATAGAGATGCTCTGTGGAAGGTATTAAGAATATATGGTGTGGGAGGCAAGTTGTTAGAAGCAGTGAAAAGTTTTTATCGAGGATGTAAGGCATGTGTACGTGTAGGAAGAGAGGAGAGTGATTGGTTCTCAGTGAATGAAGGTTTGCGGCAGGGGTGTGTGATGTCTCCATGGTTGTTTAATTTGTTAATGGATGGGGTTGTTAGGGAGGTGAATGCAAGAGTTTTGGAAAGAGGGGCAAGTATGAAGTCTGTTGGGGATGAGAGAGCTTGGGAAGTGAGTCAGTTGTTGTTCACTGATGATACAGCGCTGGTGGCTGATTCACGTGAGAAACTGCAGAAGCTGGTGACTGAGTTTGGTAAAGTGTGTGAAAGAAGAAAGTTAAGAGTAAATGTGAATAAGAGCAAGGTTATTAGGTACAGTAGGGTTGAGGGTCAAGTCAATTGGGAGGTAAGTTTGAATGAAGAAAAACTGGAGGAAGTAAAGTGTTTTAGATATCTGGTAGTGGATCTAGCAGCGTATGGAACCATGGAAGCGGAAGTTGATCATAGGGTGGGGAAGGGGGCGAGAATTCTGGGAGCCTTGAAGAATGTATGGAAGTCGAGAACATTGTCTCGGAAAGGAAAATTGGGTATGTTTGAAAGAATAGTGGTTCCATCAATGTTGTATGGTTGCGAGGCGTGGGCTATAGGTAGAATTGTGCGCAGGAGGATGGATGTGCTGGAAATGAGATGTTTGAGGACAATGTGTGGTGTGAGGTGGTTTGATCGAGTAAGTAACGTAAGGGTAAGAGAGATGTGTGGAAATAAAAAGAGCGTGGTTGAGAGAGCAGAAGAGGGTGTTTTGAAATGGTTTGGGCACATGGAGAGAATGAGTGAGGAAAGATTGACCAAGAGGATATATGCGTCGGAGGTGGAGGGAACGAGGAGAACTGGGAGACCAAATTGGAGGTGGAAAGATGGAGTGAAAAAGATTTTGTGTGATCGGGGCCTGAACATGCAGGAGGGTGAAAGGAGGGCAAGGAATAGAGTGAATTGGATCGATGTGGTATACCGGGGTTGACGTGCTGTCAGTGGATTGAATCAGGGCATGTGAAGCGTCTGGGGTAAACCAAGGAAAGCTGTGTAGGTATGGATATTTCCGTGTGTGGACGTATGTATATACATGTGTATGGGGATGGGTTGGGCCATTTCTATCATCTGTTTCCTTGCGCTACCTCGCAAACGCGGGAGACAGCGACAAAGCAAAAAAAAAAAAACAAATATATATATATATATATATATATATATATATATATATATATATATATATATATTTATATATTCTTTTTCTTTTATACTATTCGCCATTTCCCGCATTAGCGAGGTAGCGTTAAGAATAGAGGGCTGAGCCTTTGAGGGAATATCCTCACCTGGCCCCTTTCTCTCTTCATTCTTTTGGAAAAAAAAAAAAAAATATGTATATATATATATATATATATATATATATATATATATATATATATATATATATATATATAAATATATATATATATATATATATATATATATATATATATATATATATATATATATATATTTCTTTCTTCCATACTATTCGCCATTTCCCGCATTAGCGAGGTAGCGTTGAGAACGGAGGACTGGGCCCTTGAGGGAATATCCTCACCTGGGCCCCTTCTCTGTTCCCTCTTTTGGAAAAGTAAAAAAAAAAAGTGAGAGGGGAGGATTTCCACCCCCCTTTCCCTCCCCTTTTAGTCGCCTTCTACGACACGCAGGGAATACGTGGGAAGTATACTTTCTCCCCTATCCCCAGGGATAGTATATATACATATATATATATATATATATATATATATATATATATATATATATATATATATTTTTTTTTTTTTTTATACCTCGTCGCTGTCTCCCGCGTTTGCGAGGTAGCGCAAGGAAACAGACGAAAGAAATGGCCCAACCCCCCCCCCCATACACATGTACATACATACGTCCACACACGCAAATATACATACCTACACAGCTTTCCATGGTTTACCCCGGACGCTTCACATGCCTTGATTCAATCCACTGACAGCACGTCAACCCCTGTATACCACATCGCTCCAATTCACTCTATTCCTTGCCCTCCTTTCACCCTCCTGCATGTTCAGGCCCCGATCACACAAAATCCTTTTCACTCCATCTTTCCACCTCCAATTTGGTCTCCCTCTTCTCCTCGTTCCCTCCACCTCCGACACATATATCCTCTTGGTCAATCTTTCCTCACTCATTCTCTCCATGTGCCCAAACCACTTCAAAATACCCTCTTCTGCTCTCTCTACCACGCTCTTTTTATTTCCACACATCTCTCTTACCCTTACGTTACTTACTCGATCAAACCACCTCACACCACACATTGTCCTCAAACATCTCATTTCCAGCACATCCATCCTCCTGCGCACAACTCTATCCATAGCCCACGCCTCGCAACCATACAACATTGTTGGAACCACTATTCCTTCAAACATACCCATTTTTGCTTTCCGGGATAATGTTCTCGACTTCCACACATTTTTCAAGGCTCCCAAAATTTTTGCCCCCTCCCCCACCCTATGATCCACTTCCGCTTCCATGGTTCCATCCGCTGACAGATCCACTCCCAGATATCTAAAACACTTCACTTCCTCCAGTTTTTCTCCATTCAAACTCACCTCCCAATTGACTTGACCCTCAACCCTACTGTACCTAATAACCTTGCTCTTATTCACATTTACTCTTAACTTTCTTCTTCCACACACTTTACCAAACTCCGTCACCAGCTTCTGCAGTTTCTCACATGAATCCGCCACCAGCGCTGTATCATCAGCGAACAACAACTGACTCACTTCCCAGGCTCTCTCATCCCCAACAGACTTCATACTTGCCCCTCTTTCCAAGACTCTTGCATTTACCTCCCTAACAACCCCATCCATAAACAAATTAAACAACCATGGAGACATCACACACCCCTGCCGCAAACCTACATTCACTGAGAACCAATCACTTTCCTCTCTTCCTACACGTACACATGCCTTACATCTTCGATAAAAACTTTTCACTGCTTCTAACAACTTGCCTCCCACACCATATATTCTTAATACCTTCCACAGAGCATCTCTATCAACTCTATCATATGCCTTCTCCAGATCCATAAATGCTACATACAAATCCATTTGCTTTTCTAAGTATTTCTCACATACATTCTTCAAAGCAAACACCTGATCCACACATCCTCTACCACTTCTGAAACCACACTGCTCTTCCCCAATCTGATGCTCTGTACATGCCTTCACCCTCTCAATCAATACCCTCCCATATAATTTACCAGGAATACTCAACAAACTTATACCTCTGTAATTTGAGCACTCACTCTTATCCCCTTTGCCTTTGTACAATGGCACTATGCACGCATTCCGCCAATCCTCAGGCACCTCACCATGAGTCATACATACATTAAATAACCTTACCAACCAGTCAACAATACAGTCACCCCCTTTTTTTATAAATTCCACTGCAATACCATCCAAACCTGCTGCCTTGCCGGCTTTCATCTTCCGCAAAGCTTTTACTACCTCTTCTCTGTTTACCAAATCATTTTCCCTAACCCTCGCACTTTGCACACCACCTCGACCAAAACACCCTATATCTGCCACTCTGTCATCAGACACATTCAACAAACCTTCAAAATACTCATTCCATCTCCTTCTCACATCACCACTACTTGTTATCACCTCCCCATTTACGCCCTTCACTGAAGTTCCCATTTGCTCCCTTGTCTTACGCACCCTATTTACCTCCTTCCAGCACATCTTTTTATTCTCCCTAAAATTTACTGATAGTCCCTCACCCCAACTCTCATTTGCCCTTTTTTTCATCTCTTGCACCTTTCTCTTGACCTCTTGTCTCTTTCTTTTATACTTCTCCCACTCAATTGCATTTTCTCCCTGCAAAAATCGTCCAAATGCCTCCCTCTTCTCTTTCACTAATACTCTTACTTCTTCATCCCACCACTCACTACCCTTTCTAAACAGCCCACCTCCCACTCTTCTCATGCCACAAGCATCTTTTGCGCAATCCATCACTGATTCCCTAAATACATCCCATTCCTCCCCCACTCCCCTTACTTCCATTGTTCTCACCTTTTTCCATTCTGTACACAGTCTCTCCTGATACTTCCTCACACAGGTCTCCTTCCCAAGCTCACTTACTCTCACCACCTTCTTCACCCCAACATTCACTCTTCTTTTCTGAAAACCCATACTAATCTTCACCTTAGCCTCCACAAGATAATGATCAGACATCCCTCCAGTTGCACCTCTCAGCACATTGACATCCAAAAGTCTCTCTTTCGCACGCCTGTCAATTAACACGTAATCCAATAACGCTCTCTGGCCATCTCTCCCACTTACATAAGTATACTTATGTATATCTCGCTTTTTAAACCAGGTATTCCCAATCATCAGTCCTTTTTCAGCACATAAATCTACAAGCTCTTCACCATTTCCATTTACAACACTGAACACCCCATGCATACCAATTATTCCCTCAACTGCCACATTACTCACCTTTGCATTCAAATCACCCATCACTATAACCCGGTCTCGTGCATCAAAACCGCTAACACACTCATTTAGCTGCTCCCAAAACACTTGCCTCTCCTGATCTTTCTTCTCATGCCCAGGTGCATATGCACCAATAATCACCCACCTCTCTCCATCAACTTTCAATTTTACCCATATTAATCGAGAATTTACTTTCTTACATTCTATCACATACTCCCACAACTCCTGTTTCATATATATATATATATATATATATATATATATATATATATATATATATATATATATATATATATATATATATATATATATATTAGTGAAAGAGAAGAGAGAGGCATCTGGACGATTTTTGCAGGGAAAAAATGCAATTGAGTGGGAGTCGTATAAAAGAAAGAGACAGGAGGTCAAGAGAAAGGTGCAAGAAGTGAAAAAAAGGGCAAATGAGAGTTGGGGTGAGAGAGTATCATTAAATTATAGGGAGAATAAAAAGATGTTCTGGAAGGAGGTAAATAAGGTACGTAAGACAAGGGAGCAAATGGGAACTTCAGTGAAGGGCGCAAATGGGGAGGTGATAACAAGTAGTGGTGATGTGAGAAGGAGATGGAGTGAGTACTTTGAACGTTTGTTGAATGTGTTTGATGACAGAGTGGCAGATATAGGGTGTTTTGGTCGAGGTGGTGTGCAAAGTGCGAGGGTTAGGGAAAATGATTTGGTAAACAGAGAAGAGGTAGTAAAAGCTTTGCGGAAGATGAAAGCCGGCAAAGCAGCAGGTTTGGATGGTATTGCAGTGGAATTTATTAAAAAAGGGTGTGACTGTATTGTTGACTGGTTGGTAAGGTTATTTAATGTATGTATGACTCATGGTGAGGTGCCTGATGATTGGCGGAATGCGTTCATAGTGCCATTGTACAAAGGCAAAGGGGATATGAGTGAGTGCTCAAATTACAGAGGTATAAGTTTGTTGAGTATTCCTGGCAAATTATATGGGAGGGTATAGTTTGAGAGGGTGAAGGCATGTACAGAGCATCAGATTGGGGAAGAGCAGTGTGGTTTCAGAAGTGGTAGAGGATGTGTTGATCAGGTGTTTGCTTTGAAGAATGTATGTGAGAAATACTTAGAAAAGCAAATGGATTTGTATGTAGCATTTATGGATCTGGAGAAGGCATATGATAGAGTTGATAGAGATGCTCTGTGGAAGGTATTAAGAATATATGGTGTGGGGGGCAAGTTGTTAGAAGCAGTGAAAAGTTTTTATCGAGGATGTAAGGCATGTGTACGTGTAGGAAGAGAGGAAAGTGATTTGTTCTCATTGAATGTAGGTTTCCGGCAGGGGTGTGTGATGTCTCCATGGTTGTTTAATTTGTTTATGGATGGGGTTGTTAGGTAGGTGAATGCAAGAGTTTTGGAAAGAGGGGCAAGTATGAAGTCTGTTGGGGATGAGCGAGCTTGGGAAGTGAGTCAGTTGTTGTTCGCTGATGATACAGCGCTGGTGGCTGATTCATGTGAGAAACTACAGAAGCTGGTAACTGAGTTTGGTAAAGTGTGTGAAAGAAGAAAGTTAAGAGTAAATGTGAATAAGAGCAAGGTTATTAGGTACAGTAGGGTTGAGGGTCAAGTCAATTGGGAGGTGAGTTTGAATGGAGAAAAACTGGAGGAAGTGAAGTGTTTTAGATATCGGGGAGTGGATCTGGCAGTGGATGGAACCATGGAAGCGGAAGTGAATCATAGGGTGGGGGAGGGGGCGAAAATTCTGTGAGCCTTGAAGAATGTGTGGAAGTCGAGAACATTATCTCGGAAAGCAAAAATGGGTATGTTTGAAGGAATAGTGGTTCCAAGAATGTTGTATGGTTGCGAGGCGTGGACTATGGATAGAGTTGTGCGCAGGAGGATGGATGTGATGGAAATGAGATGTTTGAGGACAATGTGTGGTGTGAGGTGGTTTGATCGAGTAAGTAACGTAAGGGTAAGAGAGATGTGTGGAAATAAAAAGAGCGTGGTTGAGAGAGCAGAAGAGAGTGTTTTGAAATGGTTTGGTCACATGGAGAGAATGAGTGAGGAAAGATTGACCAAGAGGATATATGTGTCGGAGGTGGAGGGAACGAGGAGAAGAGGGAGACCAAATTGGAGGTGGAAAGATGGAGTGAAAAAGATTTTGTGTGATCGGGGCCTGAACATGCAGGAGGGTGAAAGGAGGGCAAGGAATAGAGTGAATTAGATCGATGTGGTATACCGGGGTTGACGTGCTGTCAGTGGATTGAATCAAGGCATGTGAAGCGTCTGGGGTAAACCATGGAAAGCTGTGTAGGTATGTATATCTGTGTGTGTGGACGTATGTATATACATGTGTATGGGGGTGGGTTGGGCCATTTCTTTCGTCTGTTTCCTTGCGCTACCTCGCAAACGCGGGAGACAGCGACAAAGCAAAAAAAAAAAAAAAAAAAAATGTATATATATATATATATATATATATATATATATATATATATATATATATATATATATATATATATATATATATATGTATATATATATATGTATATATATATATATATATATATATATATATATATATATATATATATATATATATATATATATATATATATATATATATATATATATATATATATATATATATATATATATATATATATATATATATATGTATATATATGTATATATATATATATATATATATATATATATATATATATATATATATATATATATATATATATATATATATATATATATATATATATATATATATATATATATATATATATATATATATATATATATATATATATATATATATATATATATATATATATATATATATATATATATATATATATATATATATATATATATATATATATATATATATATATATATATATATATATATATATATATATATATATATATATATATATGTATATATATGTATATATATATATATATATATATATATATATATATATATATATATATATATATATATATATATATATATATATATATATATATATATATATATATATTTCTTTCAAACTATTCGCCATTTCCCGCGTTAGCGAGGTAGTGTTAGGGACAGAGGACTGGGCCTTTTTTGGAATATCCTCACCTGGCCCCCTCTGTTCCTTCTTTTGGAAAATTAAAAAAAAAAAAAACGAGAGGGGAGGATTTCCAGCCCCCCGCTCCCTCCCCTTTTAGTCGCCTTCTACGACACGCAGGGAATACGTGGGAAGTATTCTTAATCCCCTATCCCCAGGGAAATATATATATATATATATATATATATATATATATATATATATATATATATATATATATATATATATATATATATATATATATATATATATATATATATTTATATATATATATTACTCTTACCCTTTTACTTCTTACTCGACTAAACTACTTCACTCAACATATTGTCCTCAATCATCTCATTTTCGGGTTATCAGCAGAGATACTGCTTTGAAAAATTCCTGGTTCTGCTTCTCTGATATCATATGTTTCGATTTGATGAGAGCAAGGTGTTTTCTAATACGATCTGATGTTTCTACAACAGTTTCTGTCAGTAAACTTCTCCTTTACTCTATATAGACCAAAATATTTTGGCTATAAACTATTCTTAGTAAAAGGGAGCAACACAAACAACAAATATCCAGGTCCAAACAACCACTCTCCCGCCATCTTATCAAATTGTTCTTTCATCACACCCTTAGCAAATTTCATATTCTCTTGAGCAAACATCATGAACACGTTTCAAACTAGATCAAAATTTTTGTTCGTACTTACATATATATATTCCGTCCTTACCTATGGGAAATCCCATGTGCAGTCTCATGTAATGATCACATCATCAGGGGAGATACAGGAAAAATTATTACAGTCTGTTGATGTACAACGAATAGACGTAGCTAGGACGCCATCTGGTAAACAAGCATAAATTCATCTGATACCCAACTCTCCTTTAGCAGTTAAGTGGTATCCTCACTTCCTGACCATACACAAGTTGAAAATGGATAAACCTTCAGGACTCCTGTTTACAACAACATAGGAACACCTGCGTCCCAATCCCTATACATCTACATTAAATTTTTTTTTCAGTTTTGACGGTGTTGTCTGATGAAATGTTTCCAAAGCTCTTTGTGATTCAGGATAGTATGCTATAGCTAAATATTGTTTCACTGACAACTTCTTACAACGTTACCGAAACATATTAGATGTGAAATTCAAAGTCTGATTAGACTGAGCTCTACGGGGAATGTCAACCTGAGTGAAATATTTGTGAGATCTTTGACAATGGCTTTAGCGAAAATGCTTTTTAAGAGAATAGCTTCTGAGTAACGGATAGTGGCTCATATGATGGTTAATACATGCTTTTGTTATATCACTTGGAATATCTATAATGATGTAACTGGAAGATTCTTTCAAAACAGTAATAGGCTTTAGCGAAGTAGGCAGAATTACACTGTCAAGCTTTCCTACTAGCTAACACCGGTGACATATGACAGTAACTTGAGACATGCTTCTTCATCTAAGGCTGAAGGAAATGCTTCATATCGTGTATGGTTTGCTTACACTTAAATGTCCACCCCGTAATGAATAAGAAAACCTAACCACTACATGACTGTAAGATGTGGGAACAACTGTGTAATGCACCACTAAACATTCATCATCAGCAGTACCTAAATAGCTCCGTACTTCCTCATCACCAAACTAGAATCACAGTGATAACCTGTACCACCATCAACTAATAGTCCTTCAAAAGTAATGACAAAATATGCAGCTAGGTCTACATTTTCTCTCTTAGCTTTGATAAGCATATCTCTAGTCATGGGTAAGCTCTCAATCACTTCTTCATTACAAGTTGAACCTCTCTAATCCAGCAAACCCGCTATCTGGCCATTGCCGAACCACAGAAATATCGGAAAACAGAAATTTACTCCTAAGGGAACCCCTATTTAAATAGAAGCCTAACCCCTACTCTTGCCAGATTATTCTACATGCATATTGGTGCGTTATCAAAGGTAAAACAAAGCTTAAAACGGGATATGATACAATCATTATCGCTTCCAAGCAAGGTTTTTATTGTTACATCAGATTACATTAGATGTAACCCCAGATGAAGACTCCTCAATTTCTTGGACAAGGTTTTCTGTGGCATTCGCAGCCAGTACAGCACAGATTCGTCTGGATTATACACTTGTTATAAGGCTAAGTTTCACGCTGCCAATAACTGCAAATTCATCCATAGACTTTATCGCAGCTTTGTGACGAGTAGTTGATGTAACGAACGATCATAAGTGGCTTTAGTCGACTCTTATTACTACTGCTGTCTTACTGTCATCGTCAAGGCAACCAATCCACGCTGCGTCAGTACCAGCCAGGCAACATGATCTTACACTCTCGCCCTGTACATATTGTAGTTGAATGTTCATTATAGATAATTGTAGTTGTTATCGTTTCTTTTAATACGACCTTGCACCACAAAATTCCGTGTCAGTACTATGATTTTTACTGCACACACTATGTACAAAAATCCTAAGCCTATGAAATTCTATAAACCTATGTAGCCATCCTACAAATGTTCAGTCATGATATAGCTATATGAAAAACTTTGCCTGCTTGATAAGTATATCCTCAAAAATGCTTCCACCTTCATTACTAGGAAGCTTAAACAATTCTACAAGTGAACTCTACTAATTTACTGACACCTTTCAAAATTTACGGAAACTTTAAACTATTTCGAGTTTCATTTTCAGCAAAAAACTGAATGTATGAAATCAGGACTAATGATTATCTCAGATGCAGAGTAAACCATTTTGGCGTCTTTACCCTGCTAATAGCCGTGCCCTGGTGGTAAGTCCATTAACCAATGGCGACATAACCTAATGACTGCGATGTAGCGAAGGAAACAGACTAAAGAATGGCTCAACTAACCCAGACACACATATATATGTTCATACATGCTGACTTTTTCCATATACATATATATATATATATATATATATATATATATATATATATATATATATATATATATATATATATATATATATATTATCCCTGGGGATAGGGGAGAAAGAATACTTCCCACGTATTCCCTGCGTGTCGTAGAAGGTGACTAAAAGGGAAGGGAGCGGGGGGCTGGAAATCCTCCCCTCTCGTTTTTTTTTTAATTTTCCAAAAGAAGGAACAGAGAAGGGGGCCAGGTGAAGATATTCCCTCAAAGGCCCAGTCCTCTGTTCTTAACGCTACCTCGCTATCGCGGGAAATGGCGAATAGTATGAAAAAAAAAAAAAAAAAATATATATATATATATATATATATATATATATATATATATATATATATATATATAAATTTCTTTTCTTTCTTTCATACTATTCGCCATTTCCCGCGTCAGCGAGGTAGCGTTAAGAACAGAGGACTGGGCCTCTGAGGAAACATCCTCATCCAGCCCCCTTCTCTGTTCCTTCCATTAGAAAAAAAAAAAATATATATATATATATATATATATATATATATATATATATATATATATATATATATATATATATATATATATATATATATTTATATATACATATATTCTTTCTTTCTTTCGTACTATTCGCCATTTCCCGCGATAGCGAAGTAGCGTTAAGAACAGAGGACTGGGCCTTTGAGGGAATATCCTCACCTGGCCCCCTTCTCTGTTCCCTCTTTTGGAAAATTGAAAAAAAAAAACCAAGAGGGAAGGATTTCCAGCCACCCGCTCATTCCACTTTTAGTCGCCTTCTACGACACGCAAAGAATACGTGGGAAGTATTCTTTCTCCCCTATCACCAGCTCATTAAAAAACAGACCGAACAATAAAAGATGTCATACAAGAGGCTTTTGTATTCCTTAATATCTGCCTTTGCTAAATACTTGTATGTTTGATATTTGAACTTCCAATCATTCATTAATCCTAAATTAAAGCACTTACAAAAAAAATTAATTTTCCTGATTACTGTGCAAAGTTGTGCCTCCCAAATCTTATCCGTTCATCTTCATAAGGGCTAGCTATGGTGTATGAGATTTTTATCTTGAGTTATCATGTGAACAAAAATGTGTCCACAGACAGAGATATAAAAGTGATGCCAATCCTGCATACTCTACATATAGTGGCAGAACTTATAAATGTATGTATATATACATATATATATATATACATACATATATATATATATATATTTATATTTATATTAATTATATTTTGTCGCTGTCTCCCGCGTTTGCGAGGTAGCGTAAGGAAACAGACGAAAGAAATGGCCCAACCCCCCCCCCCCCATACACATGTATATACATACGTCCACACACGCAAATATACATACCTACACAGCTTTCCATGGTTTACCCCAGACGCTTCACATGCCTTGCTTCAATCCATTGACAGCACGTCAACCCCGGTATACCATATCGCTCCAATTTACTCTATTCCTTGCCCTCCTTTCACCCTCCTGCATGTTCAGGCCACGATCACACAAAATCTTTTTCACTCCATCTTTCCACCTCCAATTTGGTCTCCCTCTTCTCCTCGTTCCCTCCACCTCCGACACATATATCCTCTTGGTCAATCTTTCCTCACTCATCCTCTCCATGTGCCCAAACCACTTCAAAACACCCTCTTCTGCTCTCTCAAACACGCTCTTTTTATTTCCACACATCTCTCTTACCCTTACGTTACTCACTCGATCAAACCACCTCACACCACACATTGTCCTCAAACATCTCATTTCCAGCACATCCATCCTCCTGCGCACAACTCTATCCATAGCCCACGCCTCGCAACCATACAACATTGTTGGAACCACTATTCCTTCAAACATACCCATTTTTGCTTTCCGAGATAATGTTCTCGACTTCCACACATTCTTCAAGGCCCCCAGGATTTTCGCCCCCTCCCCCACCCTATGATCCACTTCCACTTCCATGGTTCCATCCGCTGCCAGATCCACTCCCAGATATCTAAAACACTTCACTTCCTCCAGTTTTTCTCCATTCAAACTCACCTCCCAATTGACCTGACCCTCAACCCTACTGTACCTAATAACCTTGCTCTTATTCACATTTACTCTTAACTTTCTTCTTCCACACACTTTTCCAAACTCAGTCACCAGCTTCTGCAGTTTCTCACATGAATCAGCCACCAGCGCTGTATCATCAGCGAACAACAACTGACTCACTTCCCAAGCTCTCTCATCCCCAACAGACTTCATACTTGCCCCTCTTTCCAAAACTCTTGCATTTACCTCTCTAACAACCCCATCCATAAACAAATTAAACAACCATGGAGACATCACACACCCCTGCCGCAAACCTACATTCACTGAGAACCAATCACTTTCCTCTCTTCCTACACGTACACATGCCTTACATCCTCGATAAAAACTTTTCACTGCTTCTAACAACTTTCCTCCCACACCATATATTCTTAATACCTTCCACAGAGCATCTCTATCAACTCTATCATATGCCTTCTCCAGATCCATAAATGCTACATACAAATCCATTTGCTTTTCTAAGTATTTCTCACATACATTCTTCAAAGCAAACACCTGATCCACACATCCTCTACCACTTCTGAAACCACACTGCTCTTCCCCAATCTGATGCTCTGTACATGCCTTCACCCTCTCAATCAATACCCTTCCATATAATTTACCAGGAATACTCAACAAACTTATACCTCTGTAATTTGAGCACTCACTCTTATCCCCTTTGCCTTTGTACAATGGCACTATGCACGCATTCCGCCAATCCTCAGGCACCTCACCATGAATCATACATACATTAAATAACCTTACCAACCAGTCAACAATACAGTCACCCCCTTTTGTAATAAATTCCACTGCAATACCATCCAAACCTGCTGCCTTGCCGGCTTTCATCTTCCGGAAAGCTTTCACTACCTCTTCTCTGTTTACCAAATCATTTCCCCTACCCCTTTCACTTTGCACACCACCTCGACCAAAACACCCTATATCTGCCACTCTATCATCAAACACATTCAACAAACCTTCAAAATACTCACTCCATCTCTTTCTCACATCACCACTACTTGTTATCACCTCCCCATTTGCGCCCTTCACTGAAGTTCCCATTTGCTCCCTTGTCTTACGCACTTTATGCCTCTCTCTTCTCTTTCACTAATACTCTTACTTCTTCATCCCACAACTCACTACCCTTTCTAATCAACCCACCTCCCACTCTTCTTATGCCACAAGCATCTTTTGCGCAATCCATCACTGATTCCCTAAATACATCCCATTCCTCCCCCACTCCCCTTACTTCTATTGTTCTCACCTTTTTCCATTCTGTACTCATTCTCTCCTGGTACTTCCTCACACAGGTCTCCTTCTCAAGCTCACTTACTCTCACCACCCTCTTCACCCCAACATTCACTCTTCTTTTCTGAAAACCCATACAAATCTTCACCTTAGCCCTCACAAGATAATGATCAGACATCCCTCCAGTTGCACCTCTCAGCACATTAACATCCAAAAGTCTCTCTTTCGCACGCCTGTTAATTAACACGTAATCCAATAACGCTCTCTGGCCATCTCTCCTACTTACATAAGTATACTTATGTATATCTCGCTTTTTAAACCAGGTATTCCCAATCATCAGTCCTTTTTCAGCACATAAATCTACAAGCTCTTCACCATTTCCATTTACAACACTGAACACCCCATGTATACCAATTATTCCCTCAACTGCCACATTACTCACCTTTGCATTCAAATCACCCATCACTATGACCCGGTCTCGTGCATCAAAACCACTTACACACTCATTCAGCTGCTCCCAAAACACTTCCCTCTCTTGATCTTTCTTCTCATGCCCAGGTGCATATGCACCAATAATCACCCACCTCTCTCCATCAACTTTCAGTTTTACCCATATTAATCGAGAATTTACTTTCTTACACTCTATCACATACTCCCACAACTCCTGTTTCAGGAGTATTGCTACTCCTTCCCTTGCTCTTGTCCTCTCACTAACCCCTGACTTTACTCCCCAGACATTCCCAAACCACTCTTCCCCTTTACCCTTGATCTTCGTTTCACTCAGAGCCAAAACATCCAGGTTCCTTTCCTCAAACATACTACCTATCTCTCCTTTTTTCACATCTTGGTTACATCCACACACATTTAGGCACCCCACTCTGAGCCTTCGAGGAGGATGAGCACTCCCCGCGTAACTCCTTCTTCTGTTTCCCATTTTAGAAAATTAATACAAGGAGGGGAGGATTTCTGGCCCCCCGCTCCCGTCCCCTCCAGTCGCCTTCCACGACACGCGAGGAACACGCGGGAAGCACCCTCTCACCCCTATCCCCAGGATAATGTACATATATATATACATATACACACACACACACATACACACACACACGCACATATACACACACACACACATACATATATATACATATGAGAAATGTAAGAAACAATTTAGAAAACTGAAACCTCTAGCTTGAAATGAATGAAAAAAAGAATGGCACATAATGGTTCAACCTCTGGCTATGGAAAAAAGGAAATGTATAATTTATTTACACAAACGTCAATAGCAGTTCTCATCAATTTAACCACTGTATCAATAAGCTTCAATGTCTAAGCTACATTTTTATTTTTCTCCAATTTCACTATTTTCCTTCACATTTTCAATTGTGTCTGAAGGTTCTACTTCAAGAGTGATTGTTTTTCCAGTAAGGGTCTTCACATCTTGGTTACATCCACACACATTTAGGCACCCCACTCTGAGCCTTCGAGGAGGATGCTTTACTTGTGGTGCTGACTTCCCTCTTTAAATTTGATCGCCGTTTCCCGCGTAGTTCACTTTCTGTAGATGATGTGTATGTCTTGGTAGGAATGTAGATGCAGCTGTAGAGAATGCACGTGTCACTGTAGAGGATGCACGTGCCACTGTAGAGGATGAACGTGCCACTGTAGACGATGTACGTGTCACTTAGTATCCCGGTGTATATATATATATATATATATATATATATATATATATATATATATATATATATATATATATATATATATATATATATATATATATATATATACATATATATATATTTATATATATATATTTTTTTTTTTTCCTTTGTCGCTGTCTCCCGCGTTTGCAAGGTAGCGCAAGGAAACAGACGAAAGAAATGGCCCAACCCACCCCATACACAAGTATATACATACGTCCACACACGCAAATATACATACCTACACAGCTTTCCATGGTTTACCCCAGACGCTTCACATGCCCTGATTCAATCCACTGACAGCACGTCAACCCCGGTATACCACATCGATCCAATTCACTCTATTCCTTGCCCTCCTTTCACCCTCCTGCATGTTCAGGCCCAGATCACACAAAATCTTTTTCACTCCATCCTTCCTCCTCCAATTTGGTCTCCCACTTCTCCTCGTTCCCTACACCTCCGACACATATATCCTCTTGGTCAATCTTTCCTCACTCATTCTCTCCATGTGCCCAAACCATTTAAAAACACCCTCTTCTGCTCTCTCAACCACGCTCTTTTTATTTCCACACATCTCTCTTACCCTTACGTTACTTACTCGATCAAACCACCTCACACAACATATTGTCCTCAAACATCTCATTTCCAGCACATCCATCCTCCTGCGTACAACTCTATCCATAGCCCACGCCTCGCAACGATACAACATTGTTGGAACCACTATTCTTTCAAACATACCCATTTTTGCTTTCCGAGATAATGTTCTCGACTTCCACACATTCTTCAAGGCTCGCAGGATTTTCGCCCCTCCCCCACCCTATGATCCACTTCCGCTTCCATGTTTCCATGGTGAGAGGACAAGAGCAAGGGAAGGAGTAGCAGTACTCCTGAAACAGGAGTTGTGGGAGTATGTGGTAGAATGTAAGAATGTAAATTCTCGATCAATATGGGTAAAACTGAAAGTTGATGGAGAGAGATAGGTGATTATTGGTGCATATGCACCAGGGCGTGAGAAGAAAGATCATGAGAGGCAAGTGTTTTGGGAGCAGCTGATTGAGTGTGTTAGTGGTTTTGATGCACGAGACCGGGTTATAGTGATGGGTAATTTGAATGCAAAGGTGAGTAATGTGGCAGTTGAGGGAATAATTGGTATACATGGGGTGTTCAGTGTTGTAATTGGAAATGGTGAAGAGCTTGTAGATTTATGTGCTGAAAAAGGACTGGTGATTGGGAATACCTGGTTTAAAAAGCGAGATATATATAAGTCTACGTATGTAAGTAGGAGAGATGGCCAGAGAGCGTTATTGGATTACGTGTTAATTGACAGGCGCGCGAAAGAGAGACTTTTGGATGTTAATATGCTGAGAGTTGCATCTGGAGGGATGTCTGATCATTATCTTGTGGAGGCTAAGTTGAAAATTTGTATGGGTTTTCAGAAAAGAAGAGTATATGTTGGGGTGAAGAGGGTGGTGAGAGTAAGTGAGCTTGGGAAGGAGACCTGTGTGAGGAAGTACCAGGAGAGATTGAGTAGAGAATGGAAAAAGGTGAGAACCATGGAAGTAAGGGGAGTGGGGGAGGAATGGGATGTATTTAGGGAATCAGTGATGGATTGCGCAAAAGATGCTTGTGGCATGAGAAGAGTGGAAGGTGGGTTGATTAGAAAGGGTAGTGAGTGGTGGGATGAAGAAGTAAGAGTATTAGTGAAAGAGAAGAGAGAGGCATTTGGACGATTTTTGCAGGGAAAAAATGCAATTGAGTGGAAGATGTATAAAAGAAAGAGACAGGAGGTCAAGAGAAAGGTGCAAGAGGTGAAAAAGAGAGCAAATGAGAGTTGGGGTGAGAGAGTATCATTAAATTTTAGGGAGAATAAAAAGATGTTCTGGAAGGAGGTAAATAAAGTGCGTAAGACAAGTGAGCAAATGAGAACTTCAGTGAAGGGCGCAAATGGGGAGGTGATAACAAGTAGTGGTGATGTGAGAAAGAGATGGAGAGAGTATTTTGAAGGTTTGTTGAATGTGTTTGATGATAGAGTGGCAGATATAGGGTGTTTTGGTCGAGGTGGTGTGCAAAGTGAGAGGGTTAGGGAAAATGATTTAGTAAACAGAGAAGAGGTAGTAAAAGCTTTGCGGAAGATGAAAGCCAGCAAGACAGCAGGTTTGGATGGTATTGCAGTGGAATTTATTAAAAAAGTGGGTGACTTTATTGTTGACTGGTTGGTAAGGTTATTTAATGTATGTATGACTCCTGGTGAGGTGCCCGAGGATTGGCGGAATGCGTGCATAGTGCCATAGTAAAAAGGCAAAGGGGATAAGAGTGAGTGCTCAAATTACAGAGGTATAAGTTTGTTGAGTATTCCAGGGAAATCATATGGGAGGGTATTGATTGAGAGGTTGAAGGCATGTACAGAGCATCAGATTGGGGAAGAGCAGTGTGGTTTCAGAAGTGGTAGAGGATGTGTGGATCAGGTGTTTGCTTTGAAGAATGTATGTGAGAAATACCTAGAAAAGCAAATGGATATGTATGTAGCATTTATGGATCTGGAGAAGGCATATGATAGAGTTGATAAAGATTCTCTGTGGAAGGTATTAAGAATATATGCTGTGGGAGGCAAGTTGTTAGAAGCAGTGAAAAGTTTTTATCGAGAATGTAAGGCATATGTACGTGTAGGAAGAGAGGAAAGTGAATGTAGGTTTGCGGCATGGGTGTGTGATGTCTCCATGGTTGTTTAATTTGTTTATGGATGGGGTTGTTAGGGAGGCGAATGCAAGAGTTTTGGAAAGAGTGGCAAGTATGAAGTCTGATGAGCGAGCTTGGGAAGTGAGTCAGTTGTTGTTCGCTGATGATACAGCGCTGGTGGCTGATTCATGTGAGAAACTGAAGAAGCTGGTGACTAAGTTTGGTAAAGTGTGTGAAAGAAGAAACTTAAGAGTAAATGTGAATAAGAGCAAGGTTATTAGGTACAGTAGGGTTGAGGGTCAAGTCAATTGGGAGGTAAGTTTGAATGGAGAAAAACTGGAGGAAGTAAAGTGTTTTAGATATCTGGAAGTGGATCTAGCAGCGGATGGAACCATGGAAGCGGAAGTGGATCATAGGGTGGGGGAGAGGGCGAGAATCCTGCGAGCCTTGAAGAATGTGTGGAAGTCGAGAAAATTATCTCGGAAAGCAAAAATGGGTATATTTGAAGGAATAGTTGTTCCAACAATGTTGTATGGTTGCGAGGCGTGGGCTATGGATAGAGTTGTGCGCAGGAGGGTGGATGTGCTGGAAATGAGATGTTTGAGGACAATGTGTGGCGTGAGGTGGTTTGATCGAGTAAGTAACGTAAGGGTAAGAGAGATGTGTGGAAATAAAAAGAGCGTGTTGAGAGATCAGAAGAGGGTGTTTTGAAATGGTTTGGGCACATGGAGAGAATGAGTGAGGAAAGATTGACCAAGAGGATATATGTGTCGGAGGTGGAGGGAACGAGAAGTGGGAGACCAAATTGGAGTTGGAAAGATGGAGTGAAAAAGATTTTTTGTGATCGGAGCCTGAACATGCAGGAAGGTGAAAGGAGGGCAAGGAATAGAGTGAATTGGATCGATGTGGTATACCTGGGTTGACGTGCTGTCAGTGGATTGAATCAGGGCATATGAAGCGTCTGGGGTAAACCATGGAAAGCTGCGTGTGTGGACGTATGTATATACATGTGTATGGGGGTGGGTTGGGCCATTTCTTTCGTCTGTTTCCTTGCGCTACCTCGCAAACGCGGGAGACAGCAACAAAGGAAAAAATATATATATATATATATATATATATATATATATATATATATATATATGAGAGTTGGGGTGAGAGACTATCAGTAAATTTTAGGGAGAATAAAAAGATGTTCTGGAAGGAGGTAAATAGGGTGCGTAAGACAAGGGAGCAAATGGGAACTTCAGTGAAGGGCGTAAATGGGGAGGTGATAACAAGTAGCGGTGATGTGAGAAGGAGATGGAATGAGTATTTTGAAGGTTTGTTGAATGTGTCTGATGACAGAGTGGCAGATATAGGGTGTTTTGGTCGAGGTGGTGTGCAAAGTGAGAGGGTTAGGGAAAATGATTTGGTAAACAGAGAAGAGGTAGTAAAAGCTTTGCGGAAGATGAAAGCCGGCAAGGCAGCAGGTTTGGATGGTATTGCAGTGGAATTTATTAAAAAAGGGGGTGACTGTATTGTTGACTGGTTGGTAAGGTTATTTAATGTATGTATGACTCATGGTGAGGTGCCTGAGGATTGGCGGAATGCGTGCATAGTGCCATTGTACAAAGGCAAAGGGGATAAGAGTGAGTGCTCAAATTACAGAGGTATAAGTTTGTTGAGTATTCCTGGTAAATTATATGGGAGGGTATTGATTGAGAGGGTGAAGGCATGTACAGAGCATCAGATTGGGGAAGAACAGTGCGGTTTCAGAAGTGGTAGAGGATGTGTGGATCAGGTGTTTGCTTTGAAGAAGAATGTATGTGAGAAATACTTAGAAAAGCAAATGGATTTGTATGTAGCATTTATGGATCTGGAGAAGGCATATGATAGAGTTGATAGAGATGCTCTGTGGAAGGTATTAAGAATATATGGTGTGGGAGGCAAGTTGTTAGAAGCAGTGAAAAGTTTTTATCGAGGATGTAAGGCATGTGTACGTGTAGGAAGAGAGGAAAGTGATTGGTTCTCAGTGAATGTAGGTTTGCGGCAGGGGTGTGTGATGTCTCCATGGTTGTTTAATTTATTTATGGATGGGGTTGTAAGGGAGGTAAATGCAAGAGTCCTGGAAAGAGGGGCAAGTATGAAGTCTGTTGGGGATGAGAGAGCTTGGGAAGTGAGTCAGTTGTTGTTCGCTGATGATACAGCGCTGGTGGCTGATTCATGTGAGAAACTGCAGAAGCTGGTGACTGAGTTTGGTAAAGTGTGTGGAAGAAGAAAGTTGAGAGTAAATGTGAATAAGAGCAAGGTTATTAGGTACAGTAGGGGTGAGGGTCAAGTCAATTGGGAGGTGAGTTTGAATGGAGAAAAACTGGAGGAAGTGAAGTGTTTTAGATATCTGGGAGTGGATCTGTCAGCGGATGGAACCATGGAAGCGGAAGTGGATCATAGGGTGGGGGAGGGGGCGAAAATTTTGGGAGCCTTGAAAAATGTGTGGAAGTCGAGAACATTATCTCGGAAAGCAAAAATGGGTATGTTTGAGGGAATAGTGGTTCCAACAATGTTGTATGGTTGCGAGGCGTGGGCTATGGATAGAGATGTGCGCAGGAGGATGGATGTGCTGGAAATGAGATGTTTGAGGACAATGTGTGGTGTGAGGTGGTTTGATCGAGTAAGTAACGTAAGGGTAAGAGAGATGTGTGGAAATAAAAAGAGCGTGGTTGAGAGAGCAGAAGAGGGTGTTTTGAAATGGTTTGGGCACATGGAGAGAATGAGTGAGGAGAGATTGACCAAGAGGATATATGTGTCGGAGGTGGAGGGAACGAGGAGAAGAGGGAGACCAAATTGGAGGTGGAAAGATGGAGTGAAAAAGATTTTGTGTGATCGGGGCCTGAACATGCAGGAGGGTGAAAGGAGGGCAAGAAATAGAGTGAATTGGAGTCATGTGGTATACAGGGGTTGACGTGCTGTCAGTGGATTGAAGCAAGGCATGTGAAGCGTCTGGGGTAAACCATGGAAAGCTGTGTAGGTATGTATATTTGCGTGTGTGGACGTGTATATGTACATGTGTATGGGGGGGGGGGTTGGGCCATTTCTTTCGTCTGTTTCCTTGCGCTGCCTCGCAAACGCGGGAGACAGCGACAAAGTATAAAAAAAAAAAAAAAAAAAAAAAAAAAAAAAAAAAAAAAAATATATATATATAATATATATATATATATATATATATATATATATATATATATATATATATATATATATATATATATATATATATGTATATATATATATATATATATATATATATATATATATATATATATATATATATATATATATATATATATATATATATATATATATATATATATATATATATATATATATATATATATATATATATATATAGATATATACATATATATATATATATATATATATATATATATATATATATATATATATATATATATATATATATATATATATATATATATAGATATATACATATATATATATATATATATATATATATATATATATATATATATATATATATATATATATATATATATATATATATATATATATATATATATATATATATATATATATATATATATATATATATATATATATATATATATATATATATATATATATATACTATGTACTATGTCTAGTCATATGTAGGACTGCACACACAGACGCACACAGACACGCACACACTCATCAGTCTAAGATGTGTGAGTGTGTGTGTGTGTGTGTGTGTGTGTGTGTGTGTGTGTGTGTGTGTGTGTATGTGTGTGTGCTATTATTATATGTGTGTTACTGGGAGAGCTTAACACTCGTGGTGTTTATATGTACTAATGTTTACACACACACACGACACACACACATACACACACACACACACACACACACACACACACACACACACACACACACACACACACACACACACATGTACACGCACACTAGCCTATGCCACGTAACCATTTTATTTACCAATCCCTACGGGAGGATGAACAGCTAGATGGACTGTGGAACGGCTGTCGCGACCAGGATTCCATCCCATGCGGACGGTGCATGAATGAGTGTCAGTAACGTTAACCGCTACACAACTAAGGTGTGTGTATGCGTGTGTGTTTGTGTGTGTGTTTGTGTGTGTGTGTGTGTGTGTGTGTGTGTGTGTGTGTGTGTGTGTGTGTGTGTGTGTGTGTGTGTGGTGTGTAAATGAATAAATAATGACAGTTCATTGAATATAAATCAATATATTGTTAGGTGAATACCACAATTTGATGTCTTTTATCACATTTTAGAAATACACAGCAATATCCCGTAACCTCCTTAGAAAACCACCCGGGTATAACACCAACCTTACATAACAATAAGATAAATATCATAAGAGACGATGGAGCAATATGCAAGAACTGTACCTTCTGTACCTTCTTGCCACACATAAACATCAGCTCAGATGATTCCAATGACCAAGAACAATATATATGTTCTCTTTCTTGAACGTGCATAAGATATGTCCATAAATCTATCTGTAATTATAGAGGATTCTGTATCCATTACAGTATATGAATGATCCGTATTTGTTCTCTTAAGAATTTATTTGGTGCGTGCAGACGGGATTCATGCAGACACAGATAAGCGTTACCTGTGTGGGTTCATTTTCTTTCTGTGGCTGGTAATATGAATTCATTCTTTATGGGTCGCCAGCATCTATGTCCTTCACCAACGGATGTTCAAGCAAGTTAGCAATGAAAGATTAAAGAGAATGGATTTCAGCTGATTATGTTTACATGCGTTATCAAGATATAGCATTACAACATAAATTCTTGTGAGGAGGAGCCGCGATTAGGTATACTAGAGTTACAAAGATACAAAAGATAAGGAAAATATTCATAAGTTTGCACTGATTAGGTGATTAGAATTTGTTGTGTGATATCTGTAAAATCCTGTGTTCCGAAAGTGTCTGATTTATTACTTCCTTTGTGACAGGCTTATTTAGGATTAACGATGTGGTTATTTAATGCCGCTAAACACTTTATCTTTTTTCTTATGTAAGGTATAGATAATCAGTGGTCACACTACATTTGAGTAACAATCTGATTATATCCAACTGATTTAGATTTATCTTTTTCTGCATTGCTACACAATTATCGGGATAAAGAACGCACAGAGCTCAATATCTATGCACTTCAGGCGTTGGTACTTCATATAATATCGCCTTCATTAGATTACGGACTCACACGCATACTAGAAAATATAAACACGGTGCCACTGTAACTGAGAGTGCAGCAGCAGCAACGGGTAAAATCCGTAAATCCTCTCAGCCACACGTACTGCTGTCCATAGTTCAGTGGTATCTGTTTTATAATGCCCTTCAACACGGTGAAAGCGGCCGAATAAAGCATATTATCCATGGTAATTTTGGGGGGGATTTGAAAACTCATCTGATATATATATATATATATATATATATATATATATATATATATATATATATATATATATATATATATATATATATATATATATTTTTTTTTTTTTTTTTTTTCTTTGTCGCTGTCTCCCGCGTTTCCGAAGTAGCGCAAGGAAAGAGACGAAAGAAATGGCCCAGCCCACCCCCATACACATGTATATACATACGTCCACACACGCAAATATACATACCTACACAGCTTTCCATGGTTTACCCCAGACGCTTCACATGCCCTGATTCAATCCACTGACAGCACGTCAACCCCGGTATACCACATCGATCCAATTCACTCTATTCCTTGCCCTCCTTTCACCCTCCTGCATATTCAGGCCCCGATCACACAAAATCTTTTTCACTCCATCTTTCCACCTCCAATTTGGTCTCCCTCTTCTCCTCGTTCCCTCCACCTCCGACACATATATCCTCTTGGTCAATCTTTCCTCACTCATTCTCTCCATGTGCCCAAACCATTTCAAAACACCCTCTTCTGCTCTCTCAACCACGCTCTTTTTATTTCCACACATCTCTCTTACCCTTACGTTACTTACTCGATCAAACCACCTCACACCACACATTGTCCTCAAACATCTCATTTCCAGCACATCCATCCTCCTGCGCACAACTCTATCCATAGCCCACGCCTTGCAACCATACAACATTGTTGGAACCACTATTCCTTCAAACATACCCATTTTTGCTTTCCGAGATAATGTTCTCGACTTCCACACATTCTTCAAGGCTCCCAGAATTTTCGCCCCCTCCCCCATCCTATGATCCACTTCCACTTCCATGGTTCCATCCGCTGCCAGATCCACTCCCAGATATCTAAAACACTTTACTTCCTCCAGTTTTTCTCCATTCAAACTCACCTCCCAATTGACTTGACCCTCAACCCTACTGTACCTAATAACCTTGCTCTTATTCACATTTACTCTTAACTTTCTTCTTTCACACACTTTACCAAACTCAGTCACCAGCTTCTGCAGTTTCTCACATGAATCAGCCACCAGCGCTGTATCATCAGCGAACAACAACTGACTCACTTCCCAAGCTCTCTCATCCACAACAGACTGCATACTTGCCCCTCTTTCCAAAACTCTTGCATTCACCTCCCTAACAACCCCATCCATAAACAAATTAAACAACCATGGAGACATCATACACCCCTGCCGCAAACCTACATTCACCGAGAACCAATCACTTTCCTCTCTTCCTACACGTACACATACCTTATATCCTCGATAAAAACTTTTCACTGCTTCTAACAACCTGCCTCCCACACAATATATTCTTAAAACCTTCCACAGAGCATCTCTATCAACTCTATCATATGCCTTCTCCAGATCCATAAATGCTACATACAAATCCATTTGTTTTTCTAAGTATTTCTCACATACATTCTTCAAAGCAAACACTTGATCCACACATCCTCTACCACTTCTGAAACCACACTGCTCTTCCCCAATCTGATGCTCTGTACACGCCTTCACCCTCTCAGTCAATACCCTCCCATATAATTTACCAGGAATACTCAACAAACTTATACCTCTGTAATTTGAGTGCCTTTGTACAATGGCACTATGCAAGCATTCCGCCAATCCTCAGGCACCTCACCATGAATCATACATACATTCAATAACCTTACCAACCAGTCAACAATACAGTCACCCCCTTATTTAGTATATTCCCCTGCAATACCATCCAAACCTGCTGCTTTGCCGGCTTTCATCTTCCGTAAAGCTTTTACTACCTCGTCCCTATTTACCAAATCATGTTCCCTAACCCTCTCACTTTGCACACCACCTCGACCAAAACACCCTATATCTGCCACTCTATCATCAAACACATTCAACAAACCCTCAAGATACTCACTCCATCTCTTTCTCACATCACCACTACTTGTTATCACCTCTCCATTAGCCCCTTCACTGAAGTTCCCATTTGCTCCCTTGTCTTACGCACTTTATTCACCTCCTTCCAAAACATCTTTTTATTCTCCCTGAAATTTAATGATACTCTCTCTCTCCAACTCTCATTTGTCCTCTTTTTCACCTCTTGCACCTTTCTCTTGACCTCCTGCCTCTTCCTTTTATACCTCTCCCACTCATTTGCGCCTTTTCCCTGCGAAAAATCGCTCAAATGCCTCTCTCTTCTCTCTCACTAACAATCTTACTTCTTCATCCCACCACTCACTACCTTTTCTAATCAACCCACCTCCCACTCTTCTCATGCCACAAACATCCCTTACGCAAGCCATCACTGCTTCCCTAAATACATCCCATTCCTCACCCACTCCACTTACCTCCCTTGCTCTCACCTTTATCCATTCCTTGCTCAGTCTCTCCTGGTACTTCCTCACACAAGTCTCCTTCCCAAGCTCTCTCACTCTCACCACTCTCTTCACCCCAACATTCTCTCTTCTTTTCTGAAAAACCCCACAAATCTTCACTTCGCCTCCACAAGATAATGATCAGACATCCCTCCAGTTGCACCTCTCAGCACATTAACATCCAAAATTCTCTCTTTCGTGCGTCTATCAATTAACACGTAATCCAATAACGCTCTCTGGCCATGTCTCCTACTTACATACGTATACTTATGTATATCTCGCTTTTATGTATATATATATATATATATATATATATATATATATATATATATATATATATATATATATATATATATATATATATATATATATATATATATATATATATATATATGTATACATATATATATATATATATATATATATATATATATATATATATATATATATATATATATATATATATATATATATATATATATATATTTATATATATATATATATATATATATATATATATATATATATATATATATATATATATATATATATATATATATATATATATATATATATATATATATATATCTTAGATATCTGGGAGTGGATCTGGCAGCGGATGGAACCATGGAAGCGGAAGTGGATCATAGGGTGGGGGAGGGGGCGAAAATTCTGGGGGCCTTGAAGAATGTGTGGAAGTCGAGAACATTATCTCGGAAAGCAAAAATGGGTATGTTTGAAGGAATAGTGGTTCCAACAATGTTGTATGGTTGCGAGGCGTGGGCTATGGTTAGAGTTTTGCGCAGGATGAAGGATGTGCTGGAAAATACATGTTTGAGGACAATGTGTGGTGTGAGGTGGTTTGATCGAGTGAGTAACGTAAGGGTGAGAGAGATGTGTGGAAATAAAAAGAGCGTGGTTGAGAGAGCAGAAGAGGGTGTTTTGAAGTGGTTTGGGCACATGGAGAGAATGAGTGAGGAAAGATTGACCAAGAGGATATATTGGAGGTGGAAAGATGGAGTGAAAAAGATTTTGTGTGATCGGGGCCTGAATATGCAGGATGGTGAAAGTAGGGCAAGGAATAGAGTGAATTGGAGCGATGTGGTATACCGGGGTTGACGTGCTGTCAGTGGATTGAATCAAGGCATGTGAATCGTCTGGGGTAAACCATGGAAAGCTGTGTAGGTATGTATATTTGCGTGTGTGGATGATGTATATACATGTGTATGGGGGGGGGTTGGGCCATTTCTTTCGTCTGTTTCCTTGCGCTACCTCGCAAACGCGGGAGACAGCGACAAAGTATAATAAAAAAAAAATAAATAATATATATATATATATATATATATATATATATATATATATATATATATATATATATATATATATATATATATTCTATCCCTTAGGATAGGGGAGAAAGAATACTTTCCTCGCATTCCTCACGTATCGGAGAAGGCAACTAAAGGGGACGGGAGCGGGGAGCCAGAAACCCTACCCTCCTTGCATTTTGGCTTTCTAAAAGGGGAAATAGAAGGAGTCACGCGGGGAGTGCTCATCCTCCTCGAGGGCTCAGATTGGAGTGTCTAAATGTGTGTGGATGTAACCAAGATGAGAAAAAAGAAGAGATAGGTAGAATGTTTGAGGAAAGGAAACTGGATGTTTTGGCTCTGAGTGAAGCGAAGCTTAAGGGTAAAGGGGAAGAGTGGTTTGGCAATGTCTTGGGAGTAAAGACTGGGGTTAGTGAGAGGAGAAGAGCAAGGGAAGGAGTAGCATTACTCCTGAAACAGGAGTGGTGGGAGTATGTGATGGAGTGTAAGAAAGTGAATTCTAGATTGATATGGGTAAAACTGAAAGAGGATGGAGAGAGATGGGTGATTATTGGTGCATATGCACCTGGGCACGAAAAGAAAGATCATGAGAGGCAAGTGTTTTGGGAGCAGCTGAATGAGTATGTTAGTGGTTTTGATGCACAAGACCTGGTTATAGTGATGGGTGATTTGAATGCAAAGGTGAGTAATGTGGCAGTTGAGGGAATAATTGGTATACATGGGGTGTTCAGTGTTGTAAATGGAAATGGTGAAGAGCTTGTGGATTTCTGTTCTGAGAAAGGAATGGTGATTGGGAATACCTGGTTTAATAAGCGAGATATACATAAGTATACGTATGTAAGTAGGAGAGATGGCCAGAGAGCGTTATTGGATTACGTGTTAACTGATAGGCGCGCGAAAGAAAGACTTTTGGATGTTATTGTGCTGAAACTGCAGCTGGAGGGATGTCTGATCATTATCTTGTGGAGGCGAAAGTGAAGATTTATAGGGATTTTTAGAATAGAAGAGAGAATGTTGGGGTGAAGAGATGGTGAGAGTAAATGAGCTTGGGAAAGAGACTTGCATGAGGAAGTAACAGGCGAGACTGAGTACAGAATGGAAAAAGGTGAGAACAAAGGAGGTAAGGGGAGTGAGGAACAAATGGGATGTATTTAGGGAATCAGTGATGGCTTGCGCAAAAGATGCTTGTGGCATGAGAAGCTTGGGAGGTGGGTTGATTAGAAATGGTAGCGAGTGTTGGGATGAAGAAGTAAGATTATTAGTGAAAGAGAAGAGAGTGGCATTTGGATGATTTTTGCAGGGAAAAAATGCAAATGAGTGGGAAATGTATAAAAGAAAGAGGCAAGAGGTCATGAGGAAGGTGCAAGAAGTGAAAAGAGGGCATATGATAATTGGTGTGAGAGAGTGTCATTAAATTTTAGGGGGAATAAGATGTTTTGGAAGGAGGTAAATAAAGTGCGCAAGACAAGGGAGCAAATGGGAACTTCAGTGAAGGGGGCTAATGGGGATGTGATAAGAAGTAGTGGTGATGTGAGAAGGAGATGGAGTGAGTAATTTGAAGGTTTGTTGAATGTGTTTGATGATAGAGTGGCAGATATAGGGTGTTTTGTTCGAGTTGTTGTGCAAAGTGAAAGGGTTAGGGAAAATGATTTTGTAAACAGAGAAGAGGTAGTAAAAGCTTTCCTGAAGATGAAAGCTGGCAAGGCAGGTGGTTTGGATGGTATTGCAGGAGAATTTATTAAAAGAGGGGGTAACAGTATTGTTGATTGGTTGGTAAGGTTATTTAATGTATGTATGATTCATGGTGAGGTGCCTGAGGATTGGCGGCATGCTTGCATAGTGCCATTGTACAAAGGCAAAGGGGATAAGAGTGAGTGCTCAATTTACAGAGGTATAAGTTTTTTGAGTATTCCAGGGAAATTATATGGGAGGGTATTGACTGAGAGGGTGAAGGAATGTACAGAGCATCATATTGGGGAAGAGCAGTGTGGTTTCAGAAGTGGTAGAGGATGTAGGATCAGGGGTTTGCTTTGAAGAATGTATGTGAGAAATACTTAGAAAAGGTAATGGATTTGTATATAGCATTTATGGATCTGGAGAAGTCAAATGATAGATTTGATAGAGATGCTCTGTGGAAGGTATTAAGAATATATGGTATGGGAGGCAAGTTGTTAGAAGAGGTGAAAACTTTTTATCGATGATGTTAGGTATATGTACGTGTAGGAAGAGAGGAAAGTGATTGGTTCTCAGTGAATGTAGGTTTGTGGCAGGGGTGTGTGATGTCTCCATGGTTGTTTAATTCGTTTATGGATGGGGTTGTTAGGGAGGTGAATGCAAGAGTTTTGGAAAGAGGGGCAAGTGTGCAGTCTATTGTGGATGAGAGAGCGTGGCTGATTCATGTGAGAAACTGCAGAAGCTGGTGACTGAGTTTGGTAAAGTGTGTGAATGAAGACAGTTAAGAGTAAACGTGAATAAGAGCAAGGTTATTAGGTACAGTAGTGTTCAGGGTCAAGTTAATTGGGTGGTAAGTTTGGAGAAAAACTGTAGGAAGTAAAGTGTTTTAGATATCTGGGAGTGGATCTGGCAGCGGATAGAACCGGAAGTGAATTATAGGGTGGAGGAGGGGACGAAAATTCTGTGAGTCTTGAAGAATGAGTGGAAGTCGAGAACATTATCTCCGAAAGCAAAAATAGTTATGTTTGAAGGAATAGTGGTTCCAACAATGTTATATGGTTGCGAGGCGTGGGCTATGGATAGAGTTGTGCGCAGGAGGGTGGATGTGCTGGGAATGAGCTGTTTGAGGACAATATGTGGTGTGAGGTTAATTGATCGAGTAAGTAAAGTAAGGGTAAGAGAGATGTACTTAAATAAAAAAAGAGTGTGGTTGAGAGAGCAGAAGAGGGTGTTTCGAAATAGTTTGGTCACAGGGAGAGAATGAGTGAGGAAAGATTGACGAAGAGGATATATGTGTCAGGGGTGGAGGGAACGAGAAGTGGGAGACCAAATTGGAGGTGTAAAGATGGAGTGAAAAAGATTTTGAGTCATCGGGGCCTGAACATGCAGGAGGGTGAAAGGCGTGCATGGAATAGAGTGAATAGGAACAATGTGGTATACT
>NC_092238.1:52394139-52396639 GCF_036320965.1 Panulirus ornatus | reverse complement strand
ATTTGAGCACTCACTCTTATCCCCTTTGCCTTTGTACAATGGCACTATGCACGCATTCCGCCAATCCTCAGGCACCTCACCATGAGTCATACATACATTAAATAACCTTACCAACCAGTCAACAATACAGTCACCCCCTTTTTTAATAAATTCCACTGCAATACCATCCAAACCTGCTGCCTTGCCGGCTTTCATCTTCCGCAAAGCTTTCACTACCTCTTCTCTGTTTACCAAATCATTTTCCCTAACCCTCTCACTTTGCACACCACCTCGACCAAAACACCCTATATCTGCCACTCTATCATCAAACACATTCAACAAACCTTCAAAATACTCACTCCATCTCCTTCTCACATCACCACTACTTGTTATCACCTCCCCATTTGCGCCCTTCACTGAAGTTCCCATTTGCTCCCTTGTCTTACGCACCTTATTTACCTCCTTCCAGAACATCTTTTTATTCTCCCTAAAATTTAATGATACTCTCTCACCCCAACTCTCATTTGCCCTTTTTTTCACCTCTTGCACCTTTCTCTTGACCTCCTGTCTCTTTCTTTTATACATCTCCCACTCAATTGCATTTTTTCCCTGCAAAAATCGTCCAAATGCCTCTCTCTTCTCTTTCACTAATACTCTTACTTCTTCATCCCACCACTCACTACCCTTTCTAATCAACCCACCTCCCACTCTTCTCATGCCACAAGCATCTTTTGCGCAATCCATCACTGATTCCCTAAATACATCCCATTCCTCCCCCACTCCCCTTACTTCCATTGTTCTCACCTTTTTCCATTCTGTACTCAGTCTCTCCTGGTACTTCCTCACACAGGTCTCCTTCCCAAGCTCACTTACTCTCACCACCATCTTCACCCCAACATTCACTCTTCTTTTCTGAAAACCCATACAAATCTTCACCTTAGCCTCCACAAGATAATGATCAGACATCCCTCCAGTTGCACCTCTCAGCACATTAACATCCAAAAGTCTCTCTTTCGCACGCCTGTCAATTAACACGTAATCCAATAACGCTCTCTGGCCATCTCTCCTACTTACATAAGTATACTTATGTATATCTCGCTTTTTAAACCAGGTATTCCCAATCATCAGTCCTTTTTCAGCACATAAATCTACAAGCTCTTCACCATTTCCATTTACAACACTGAACACCCCATGTATACCAATTATTCCCTCAACTGCCACATTACTCACCTTTGCATTCAAATCACCCATCACTATAACCCGGTCTCGTGCATCAAAACCACTAACACACTCATTCAGCTGCTCCCAAAACACTTGCCTCTCATGATCTTTCTTCTCATGCCCAGGTGCATATGCACCAATAATCACCCACCTCTCTCCATCAACTTTCAGTTTTACCCATATTAATCGAGAATTTACTTTCTTACATTCTATCACATACTCCCACAACTCCTGTTTCAGGAGTATTGCTACTCCTTCCCTTGCTCTTGTCCTCTCACTAACCCCTGACTTTACTCCCCAGACATTCCAAACCACTCTTCCCCTTTACCCTTGAGCTTCGTTTCACTCAGAGCCAAAACATCCAGGTTCCTTTCCTCAAACTACTACCTATCTCTCCTTTTTTCACATCTTGGTTACATCCACACACATTTAGGCACCCCACTCTGAGCCTTCGAGGAGGATGAGCACTCCCCGCGTGACTCCTTCTTCTGTTTCCCATTTTAGAAAGTTAATACAAAATGAAGGAGGAAGTAAATTCTGCCCCCCGCTCCCGTCCCCCTCTATAGTCGCTTTCCTACGACAAACGCGAGGAAAACTTGGGAAGTATTCTTTCACCCCTATCCCCAGGGGATATCATACATATATAAAATATTATATATTGATAAGTTTATATAACACCTTAAGTTTAATACCATTTTATCTCTAAAACTAAGTTTCAAGTGACAAATTTTTTTCATGCAAAAAACAAAAAAAATAGTCAAATCTTGTAGGGTCAGTCAGTTGCCCATTTATCAATTATCGTTGTATTTGCAAATTTCTTCACCTCATCAAGTCTAAAACTCCATTACTGCTCATGAGAATACAGCACTTGCATAAAAGCCAAACCTTAACTGTCACTCAAAACATTACTTCATAATTGTACTGAATGTAGCATCAATATCTGACCTACAATGAGTTTTTCAAAAATGAAGAGATAATTTAGTGCACATTCATAACACACAAGTGTGTGCTTACAACTTGAATACTGTACAAGTGACTCTGACCATAGCGAACAGGAACATTTTTTCACCCAAACTATAAGAAATTTTCCTTGATCATAATGAAAAAAATCAAATAGTTTCCTTGAATCCACTACTCCAAAATAAATAAACTGCCTTACAAAGTCAGAAAAGCACAATATTTATAATATCATGATGTAAATATGTCCACATCAAATAGGCATATCATTGGTCCAAGACTGTCTTTGATTGGGTGCTGGTGGAGAACAAATGCAATGAACACCAGCAGCCCCCAGGTTGCT
>NC_092238.1:52389591-52394039 GCF_036320965.1 Panulirus ornatus | reverse complement strand
GAGCGGGGGCCAGAATCCTCCCCTCCTTGTATTAACTTTCTAAAATGGGAAACAGAAGATGGAGTCACGCGGGGAGTGCTCATCCTCCTCGAAGGCTCAGAGTGGGGTGCCTAAATGTGTGTGGATGTAACCAAGATGTGAAAAAAGGAGAGATTGGTAGTATGTTTGAGGAAAGGAACCTGGATGTTTTGGCTCTGAGTGAAACGAAGCTCAAGGGTAAAAGGGGAAGAGTGGTTTGGGAATGTCTGGGGAGTAAAGTCAGGGGTTAGTGAGAGGACAAGAGCAAGGGAAGGAGGAGCAATACTCCTGAAACAGGAGTTGTGGGAGTATGTGATAGAGTGTAAGAAATTAAATTCTCGATTAATATGGGTAAAACTGAAAGTTGATGGAGAGAGGTGGGTGATTATTGGTGCTTATGCACCTGGGCATGAGAAGAAAGATCAAGAGAGGCAAGTGTTTTGGGAGCAGCTGAATGAGTGTGTTAGTGGTTTTGATGCACGAGACCGGGTTATAGTGATGGGTGATTTGAATGCAAAGGTGAGTAATGTGGCAGTTGAGGGAATAATTGGTATACATGGGGTGTTCAGTGTTGTAAATGGAAATGGTGAAGAGCTTGTAGATTTATGTGCTGAAAAAGGACTGATGATTGGGAATACCTGGTTTAAAAAGCGAGATATACATAAGTATACTTATGTAAGTAGGAGAGATGGCCAGAGAGCGTTATTGGATTATGTGTTAATTGACAGGCGTGCGAAAGAGAGACTTTTGGATGTTAATGTGCTGAGAGGTGCAACTGGAGGATGTCTGATCATTATCTTGTGGAGGCTAAGGTGAAGATTTGTATGGGTTTTCAGAAATGTATATATATATATATATATATATATATATATATATATATATATATATATATATATATATATATATATATATATACATGGCAATGAAGGGGACAAAGATGACAAACTTTTGATAAGAGAACTATTACCTTTCAACAACAACTTCATTTCTTTATTGAAATGGGAATTAACTGCTTCTAAGGGATTTTTACTAATTTTAGAATATGTTGTGGCATTATTCAAAAGATCATTCATTTTAGATAAATAATTCCTTTTGTCTGAATTCACAACAGTGTTAGCCTTATCTGTTTCAGTAATGTGTATATCCTTGACATTTTTTAAGGTGTTAATAGCTCTTATAAATCTTTTAGGGCAATTTGATTCCACTGGTTTTGACAAGTTGGCATACAGTAAATCATTACAAATATCAATTTCATCATTACTTAAATTACTGTATTTCTTCAACATGGATTCCACACGGCTCTTCTATTACTTATCTACAAACTTTTCTGAACTTTCTTCTTTCGTTACTGCTTTCTCCAAATCGTAGACTAAGGCCCACCAACTGAAGGCACGATTTGGATTCCGTAGGAAATGCCTTGATGAACAAGTGATGCCAAGATCTGCCCTACCTCATGATTGTTGCAGGTGTCTGGTACACCATTTGACCAGTTGCAAAACAGTGTTTTAAAGAAACACATTGAATTAAAAAAACTTGAAATGGAGGAGGCTTTTCGCATTACAAGAGAGAAGAAAAGTGCATTTCAAATGGCAATACCAACATATTGGAAGAACCGGATGTTGGACTATTGCTATGATAGATTAAGAAAGGAACGCAACAGGCTACAAATGTCACTAAATTGTATGTTAGACAATCTTATTGAAAACAGCGACTGGACCAAGAACATAAACGCTTCTTTTGTGATAAACCTGTCTAATAAACAACTAAATAAGAATTCTTTGTGTGCACTAGGCTATGGTTTAAGTTTTGTGTGCTCTAACAGGAAAGCAAGCTGTGTTGATGTTACAAAGTCTTTTTGTAATTCCGAGAAATACAGTAATTCAAGTAATGATGTAATCAATATCTGTAAGGGTTTCGTGTATAACAGTTTGTCAAAACCAGTGGAACCTGATTGCCCTAAAAGATTTATAAGACCTATTAACGCCTTAAAAAAATATGAGGATGTAAGTATTTCTAAAGCAGATAACGATAACACTTGTGATTTTAGACAAAAGCAACTATTTATCTAAAATCAATGATCTTTTAAATGATGACACAGCATATTCTCAACTTAGTAAAAATCCTTTAGAGCATTTTATTCCCATTTCAATAAAGAAATGAAGTTGTTGTTGAAAGGTAATAGTTCTCTTATCAAAAGTTTGTCATCTTTGTCATCTTTATCAAAACACATAAACAGAATTTTCCAGCAAGACCTATCGTGAGTTCAGAAGGCTCCATCACATATAAATTGTCAAAATGGTTAGTTTCTTTATTAAGCCCTTTAATGGGTGAGGTATCAAATTCTAATATCATGAACAACATAGATTTATCAACAAGCTAAACAATATCAATGTTAATTTTGATTTCAAACTAGTTAACTCTGATGTTTCCCAAGTTTTCACTAAAGTTCCAGTTGATGATCTTTTAGAATATTTATTTGATGTCTTAGATGATAGTCATTTACCTGTTTCAAAGTCAGTTTACACTCAACTGATACAATTTTGTATAAAAGATTGTGTATTTCAATTCAATGGAGATTGTTATGCTCAAAAATTTGGCATGGCAATGGGTAACCTTCTTTCACCTGTACTAAGTAACCTTTATATGGAATTCTTTGAAACAAAATTGTTAAGGGGTATGTTACCTTCTAATGCAATTTGGTTTAGGTATGTAGATGATGTTCTTTGTATTTGGCCAACAAATGAAAATTTACAAATATTTCTCCCCTTAATTAACAATTTAGTACCTTCCACCAAACTTACTGTAGAAGATGAAAATAATGGTTATTTTTTATTTTTTTATTATACTTTGTCGCTGTCTCCCGCATTTGCGAGGTAGCGCAAGGAAACAGACGAAAGAAATGGCCCAACCCCCCCCATACACATGTATATACATACGTCAACACACGCAAATATACATACCTACACAGCTTTCCATGGTTTACCCCAGACGCTTCACATGCCTTGATTCAATCCACTGACAGCACGTCAACCCCGGTATACCACATCGCTCCAATTCACTCTATTCCTTGCCCTCCTTTCACCCTCCTGCATGTTCAGGCCCCGATCACACAAAATCTTTTTCACTCCATCTTTCCACCTCCAATTTGGTCTCCCTCTTCTCCTCGTTCCCTCCACCTCCGACACATATATCCTCTTGGTCAATCTTTCCTCACTCATTCTCTCCATGTGCCCAAACCACTTCAAAACACCCTCTTCTGCTCTCTCAACCACGCTCTTTTTATTTCCACACATCTCTCTTACCCTTACGTTACTCACTCGATCAAACCATCTCACACCACACATTGTCCTCAAACATCTCATTTCCAGCACATCCATCCTCCTGCGCACAACTCTATCCATAGCCCACGCCTCGCAACCATACAACATTGTTGGAACCACTATTCCTTCAAACATACCCATTTTTGCTTTCCGAGATAATGTTCTCGACTTCCACACATTCTTCAAGGCCCCCAGAATTTTCGCCCCCTCCCCCACCCTATGATCCACTTCCGCTTCCATGGTTCCATCCGCTGCCAGATCCACTCCCAGATATCTAAAACACTCCACTTCCTCCAGTTTTTCTCCATTCAAACTCACCTCCCAATTGACTTGACCCTCAACCCTACTGTACCTAATAACCTTGCTCTTATTCACATTTACTCTTAACTTTCTTCTTCCACACACTTTACCATACTCAGTCACCAGCTTCTGCAGTTTCTCACATGAATCAGCCACCAGCGCTGTATCATCAGCGAACAACAACTGACTCACTTCCCAAGCTCTCTCATCCCCAACAGACTTCATACTTGCCCCTCTTTCCAAAACTCTTGCATTTACCTCCCTAACAACCCCATCCATAAACAAATTAAACAACCATGGAGACATCACACACCCCTGCCGCAAACCTACATTCACTGAGAACCAATCACTTTCCTCTCTTCCTACACGTACACATGCCTTACAACCTCGATAAAAACTTTTCACTGCTTCTAACAACTTTCCTCCCACACCATATATTCTTAATACCTTCCACAGAGCATCTCTATCAACTCTATCATATGCCTTCTCCAGATCCATAAATGCTACATACAAATCCATTTGCTTTTCTAAGTATTTCTCACATACATTCTTCAAAGCAAACACCTGATCCACACATCCTCTACCACTTCTGAAACCACACTGCTCTTCCCCGATCTGATGCTCTGTACATGCCTTCACCCTCTCAATCAATACCCTCCCATATAATTTACCAGGAATACTCAACAAACTTATACCTCTGTAATTTGAGCACTCACTCCTATCCCCTTTGCCTTTGTACAATGGTATGTTACATTTTTTAGATTGCATGATCCATAGGCAAAGAAACAAGTTTAAGTTTAGCACATGCAA
>NC_092238.1:52382769-52389491 GCF_036320965.1 Panulirus ornatus | reverse complement strand
GGAGATATATAAAACAAAGAGGTAGGAGGTCAAGAGAAAGTTGCAAGAGGTGAAAAAGAGAGCAAATGTGAGTTGGGGTGAGAGAGTATCATGAAATTTTAGTGAGAATAAAAAGATATTTTGGAAGGAGGTAAGTAGAGTGTGTAGGATAAGGGAACAAATGGGAACATCAGCGAAGGATGTAATGGGGAGGTGATGAGAATTAGTGGTGATGTGAGAAGGAGAGGGAGTGAGTATTTTGAAGTTTTGTTGAATGTGTTTTATGATAGAATGGCAGATATAGGATGTTTTGGTCGAGTTGATGTGCAAAGTGAGAAGGTTAGGGAGAATGATTTGGTAAACAGAGAAGAGGCAGTAAAAGTCTTGCGGAAGATAAAAGCCGGCAAGGCAGCGGGTTTGGATGGTATTGCAGTGGAATTCATTAAAAAAGCGGATGACTGTATCTTTGACTGGTTGGTAAGGTTATCAAATGTATGTATGACTCATGGGGAGGTGCCTGAGGATTGACGGAATGCTTGCATAGTGCCATTGTACAAAGGGAAAGGGGATAAAAGTTAGTGCTCAAATTACAGAGTTACAAGTTTGTTGAGTATTGTTGGGAAATTATATGGAACGGTATTGATTGAGGGGGTGAAGGCATGTACAGAGCATCAGATTGTGGAAGAGCAGTGTGGTTTCAAAAGTGGTAGAGGATGATTGGATCAGGTGTTTGCTTTGGAGAATGTATGTGAGAAATACTTAGAAAAGCATTTGTATGTAGCATTTATGGGTCTGGAGAAGGCATATGATAGAGTTGATAGAGATGCTCTGTGGAAGGCATTAAGAATATATGGTGTGGGAGGCAAGTTGTTAGAAGCAGTGAAAAGTGTTTATCAAGGATGTAAGTGATGTGTACGTGTAGGAAGAGAGGAAAGTGATAGGTTCTCTGTGAATGTTGGTTTGCGGCAGGGGTGTGCGATGTCTCCATGCCTTGTCCATTTGGTGTCGGCCATCTGACAGGCGAAGGTCATCTCCCACTCTTTGTGCTTGGGGTGTGCGGGATTACGCTGTTCTCCCGTGGCTCCAAGGGCAAGTACCAGTTCCTGAGGTCGGGTTATCGGATGGACGGTGGACGCCTTGGCGGGGTTGCCCATTGCTTCCGTGCGACAGGCCGCACTGGAAGGTGAGCGGTGCTGGAAGGTCGCTGTGTTTGAGTCGGTAAGGTACTGGTATGGAACCATCATCCTGCCACCACTTAACTTACTTCTGCTTATGCTATCAGCATTCTGATCATAAAATCTTCCTCTTATAGTGTCCATACACTTCTTCCCTAACTAACAACTTCTTTCAATATCAGCACGTAGTTAGGTCGCTTGCCGACATCCATCCTTTTAAGAAAAGCACAGAAGTAGTAGTAATTAGACTTTCCTCCACGGCACATCACTAATTCGAAATATTAGACAAAAAAAATGCTTAATTTGTTCATGGATGGGGTTGTTAGGGTGGTGAATGCAAGAGTTTTGGAAAGAGGGACAAGTATGCACTCTGTTGTGGATGAGAGAGCTTGGGAAGTGAGTCAGTTGTTGTTCGCTGATTATACTCGCTGGTGGCTGATTCGGGTAAGAAACTGCAGAAGCTGGTGACTGAGCTTGGTAAAGTGTGTGAAAGAAGTTAGCTGAGAGTAAATGTGAATAAGAGCAAGGTTATTACGTACAGTACGGTTGAGGGACAGGTCAATTGGGAGGTAAGTGTAAATGGTGAAAAACAGGAGGAAGTGAAGTGCTTTAGATATATGGGAGTGGGTTTGGTAGCAGAGGGAACCATGGAAGCGGAAGAGAATCATAGAGTCGGGAAGGAGGCGAAAGTTTTGGGAGCGTTGAAAAATGTGTGGAAGTCGAGAACGTTATATTGGAAAGCAAAAATGAGTATGTTTGAAGGAATAGTGGTTCCAACAATGTTAAATGGTTGCGAGGCGTGAACTATAGATATGGGTGTGCGGAGGAGGGTGGATGTGCTGGAAGTGAGATGTTTGAGGACAATATGTGATGTGAGGTGGTTTGATCGAGTAAGTAATGAAAGGGTAAGAGAGATGTGTGGTAATAAAAAGAGTGTGGTTGGGAGAGCAGAGGAGGGTGTTTGAAATGGTTTGGTCACGTGGAGAGAATGAGTGAGGAAATATTGAAAGAGAGGATATATATGTCAGAGGTGGAGGGAACGAGAAGTGGGAGACCAAATTGGAGGTGGAAAGATGGAGTGAAAAAGATTTTGATTGATCGTTGCCTGAATATTCAGGAGGGTGAAAGGCGTGCAAGGAATAGAGTGAATTGGAACGATGTGGTATACCGGGGTCGACGTGCTGTCAATGGATTGAGACATGTGGGGGGAGGGGGTTGTCACTTCATGGGTGGCGGGGTGGCGACGGGAACGAATAAGGGCAGACGGTATGACTTATGCACATTTGTATATATGTACATGTCTCTGTGTCTATAAATATGTATGTGTTGTGATGTATAGATATCTGTATGTGCGTGTGTGGACGTGTATGTATATAAATGCGTATGTGGGTGGGTTGGACCATTCTTTCGTTGGACCATTCATCCTTCCTCTACCTCGCTAACGCGAGAGACAGCGACATAGTATAATAAAGAATATATATATATATATATATATATATATATATATATATATATATATATATATATATATATATATATATATATTCATATTTATTTTGCTTTGTCGCTGTCTCCCGCGTTAGCGAGGTAGCGCAAGGAAACAGACGAAAGAATGGCCCAACCCCCCCACATACACATGTACATACATACACGTCCACACACGCAAATATACATACCTATACATTTCAATGTACACATACATACACACACACGGACATAAACATATATACACATGTACATAATTCATACTGTCTGCCCTTATTTGCTCCCATCGCCACCCGCCACACATGGAATAACAAACCCCTCCCCTCTCATGTGTGCGAGGTAGTGCTAGGAAGACACCAAAGGCCCCATTCGTTCACACTCAGTCTCTAGCTGTCATGTAATAATGCACCGAAACCACAGCTCCCTTTCCACATCCAGGCCCCACACACTTTCCATGGTTTACCCCAGCCGCTTCACATGCCCTGGTTCAATCCATTGACAGCACGTCGAACCCGGGATACCATATCGTTCCAATTCACTCTATTCCTTGCACGCCCTTCACCCTCCTGCATGTTCACGCCACGATCACTCAAAATCTTTTTCACTCCATCTTTCCACCTCCAATTTGGTCTCCCACCTCTCTTCGTTCCCTCCACCTCTGACACATATATCCTCTTGGTCAATCTTTCTTCACTCATTCTCTCCATGTGACCAAATCATTTCAAAACACCCTCTTCTGCTCTCTCAACCACATTCTTTTTGTTTCCACACATCTCACTCACACTTACATTACTTACTCGATCAAACCACCTCACACCACATATTGTCCTCAAACATCTCATTTCCAGCACGTCCACCCTTCTGCGCACAACTCTATCCATAGAACACGCCTCGCAAACATACAACATTGTTGGAACCACTATTCCTTCAAACATACACATTTTTGCTTTCCGAGATAATGTTCTCAACTTCCAAACATTCTTCAAGGCTCCCAGAATTTTCGCCCCCTCCCACACCTAATGATTCACTTCCGCTTCCATGGTTCCATCCGCTGCCAGATCCACTCCCAGATATCTAAAACACTTTACCTCCTCCAGTTTTCCTCCATTCAAACTTACCTCCCAATTGCATTGACCCTCAACCCTACTGTACGTAATAACCTTGCTCTTATTCACATTTACTCTTAACTTTCTTCTTTCACACACTTTACCAAAATCAGTCACCAGCTTCCGCAGTTTCTAACATGAATCCGCCACCAGCGCTGTATCATCAGCGAACAATAACTGATTCACTTCCCAAGCTCTCTCATCCACAACGGACTGCATAATTGCACCTCTTTCTGAAACTTTTGCATTCACTTCCCTAACAACCCCATCCATTAACAAATTAAACAACCATGGAGACATCACACACCCCTGCCGCAAACCTACATTCACTGAGAACAAATCACTTACCTCTCTTCCTACACGTACACATGCCTTACATCCTCGATAAAAACTTTCCACTGCTTCCAACAACTTGCCTCCCACACCAAATATTCGTAAAACCTTCCCCAGAGCATCTCTATCAACTCTATCATATGCCTTCTCCAGGTCCATAAATGCTATATACAAATACAATTGTTTTTCTAAGTATTTCTCACATACATTCTTCAAAGCAAACACCTGATCCACACATCCTCGACCACTACTGAAACCGCACTGCTCTTCCCCAATCTGATGCTCTGTACACGCCTTCACCCTCTCATTCAATACCTTCCCATATAATTTACCAGGAATACTCAACAGACTTATACCTCTGTAATTTGAGCACTCACTCTTATCCCCTTTGCCTTTGTACAATGGCACTATGCAAGCATTCCGCCAATCCTCAGGCACCGCACCATGAATCATACATACATTAAATATCCTTACCAACCAGTCAACAATACAGTCACCCCCTTTTTTAATAAATTCCACTGCAATACCATCCAAACCTGCTCCTTTACCGGCTTTCATCTTCCGTAAAGCTTTTACTACCTCTTCTCTATTTACCAAATCATTTTCCCTAACCCTCTCACTTTGCACACCACCTCGACCAAAACACCCTATATCTGTCACTCTATCATCAAACACATTTAACAAACCTTCAAAATACTCACTCCATCTCTTTCTCACATCACCACTACTTGTTATCACCTCCACATTTGCCCCCTTCACTGAAGTTCCCCTTTGTTCCCTCGTCTTACGCACTTTATTTACCTCCTTCCAAAACATCTTTTTATTCTCCCTGAAATTTAATGATACTCTCTCACCCCAACTCTCATTTGCCCTCTTTTTCACCTCTTGCAGCTTTCTCTTGACCTCCTGCCTCTTTCTTTTATACCTCTCCCACTCATTTGCACCCTTTCCCTGTAAAAATCGTTCAAATGCCTCTCTCTTCTCTTTCACTAATATATATATATATATATATATATATATATATATATATATATATAATATATATATATATATATATATATATATATATATATATATATATATATATATATATATATATATATATATATATATATATATATGTATATATGTATATATATATATATATATATATATATATATATATATATATATATATATATATATATATATATATATATATATATATATATATATATATATATATATATTTCTTTTTTTTTTGCTTTGTCGCTGTCTCCCGCGTTTGCGAGTTAGCGCAAGGAAACAGACGAAAGAAATGGCCCAACCCACCCCCATACACATGTATATACATACGTCCACACACGCAAATATACATACCTACACAGCTTTCCATGGTTTACCCCAGTCGCTTCACATGCCTTGATTCACTCCACTGACAGCACGTCAACCCCGGTATACCACATCGCTCCAATTCAATATATTCCTTTCCCTCCTTTCACCCTCCTTCATGTTCAGGCCCCTATCACACAAAATCTTTTTCACTCCATCTTTCCACCTCCAATTTGGTCTCCCTCTTCTCCTCGTTCCCTCCACCTCCGACACATATATTCTCTTGGTCAATCTTTCCTCACTCATTCTCTCCATGTGCCCGAACCATTTCAAAACACCCTCTTCTGCTCTCTCTGTATATATATATATGTATATTATCCCTGGGGATAGGGGTGAAAGAATACTTCCCACGCATTCCTCGCGTGTCGTAGAAAGCGACTAGAGGGGACGGGAGCGGGTGGCCAGAAATCCTCCCCTCCTTGTATTTTTTTTTTTTTTAACTTTCTAAAATGGGAAACAGAAGAAGACATATATATATGTATATATATATATATATATATATATATATATATATATATATATATATATATATATATATATATATATATATATATATATATATATATATATATATATATATATATATATATATAAATATATATATAAATATATATATAAATATATATATATATATATATATATATATATATATATATATATATATATATATATATATATATATATATATATATATATATATATATATATATATATATATATATATATACATATATATATATATACATATATATATATATATATATATATATATATATATATATATATATATATATATATATATATGTGCAAAATTCACACTGTCCGCCTTTATTCATTCCCATCGCCACCTCGCCATACATGGAATAACATCCCCCTCCCCCTCACGTGTGCGAGGTAGCGCTAGGAAAAGACAACAAAGGCCCCATTCGTTTACACTCAGTCTCTAGCTGTCATTCAATAATGCCCGAGCCCACAGCTCCCTTTCCACATCCTGGCCCAACAAAACTTTCCATGGCTTACCCCAGACGCTTCACATGCCCTGATTCAATCCATTGACAGCAACACGTCGACACCCCGTTATAGCACATCAATCCAATTCACTTATTCTTGCCCGCCTCTCCACCCGTCCTGCATCTTCAGGAGCCCCCGATCAATCCAAAATCTTTTCACTCCACCTTCCACTCCAATTTGGTCTCCCACTTTCTCCACGTTTCCCTCCACCTCCGACATATATCCTCTTGGTCAATCTTTCCACAATCATATTCCTCCACAT
>NC_092238.1:52372334-52382669 GCF_036320965.1 Panulirus ornatus | reverse complement strand
TCAGATTGGGGAAGAGCAGTGTGGTTTCAGAAGTGGTAGAGGATGTGTGGATCATTTGTTTGCTTTGAAGAATGTATGTGAGAAATACTTAGAAAAGCAAATGGATTTGTATGTAGCATTTATGGATCTGGAGAAGGCATATGATAGAGTTGATAGAGATGCTCTGTGGAAGGTATTAAGAATATATGTTGTGGGAGGAAAGTTGTTATAAGCAGTGAAAAGTTTTTATCGAGGATGTAAGGCACGTGTACGTGTAGGAAGAGAGGAAAGTGATTGGTTCTCAGTGAATGTAGGTTTGCGGCAGGGGTGTGTGATGTCTCCATGGTTGTTTAATTTGTTTATGGATGGGGTTGTTAGGGAGGTAAATGCAAGAGTTTTGGGAAGAGGTGCAAGTATGAAGTCTGTTGGGGATGAGAGAGCTTGGGAAGTGAGTCAGTTGTTGTTCGCTGATGATACAGCGCTGGTGGCTGATTCATGTGAGAAACTGCAGAAGCTGGTGACTGAGTTTGGTAAAGTGTGTGGAAGAAGAAAGTTAAGAGTAAATGTGAATAAGAGCAAGGTTATTAGGTACAGTAGGGTTGAGGGTCAAGTCAATTGGGAGGTGAGTTTGAATGGAAAAAAACTGGAGGAAGTGAAGTGTTTTAGATATCTGGGAGTGGATCTGGCAGCGGATGGAACCATGGAAGCGGAAGTGGATCATAGGGTGGGGGAGGGGGCGAAAATTCTAGGGGCCTTGAATAATGTGTGGATATCGAGAACATTATCTCGGAAAGCAAAAATGGGTATGTTTGAAGGAATAGTGGTTCCAACAATGTTGTATGGTTGCGAGGCGTGGGCTATGGATAGAGTTGTGCGCAGGAGGATGGATGTGCTGGAAATGAGATGTTTGAGGACAATGTGTGGTGTGAGGTGGTTTGATCGAGTGAGTAACGTAAGGGTAAGAGAGATATGTGGAAATAAAAAGAGCGTGGGTGAGAGAGCAGAAGAGGGTGTTTTGAAGTGGTTTGGGCACATGGAGAGGATGAGTGAGGAAAGATTGACCAAGAGGATATATGTGTCGGAGGTGGAGGGAGCAAGGAGAAGAGGGAGACCAAATTGGATGTGGAAAGATGGAGTGAAAAAGATTTTGTGTGATCGGGGCCTGAACATGCAGGAGGGTGAAAGGAGGGCAAGGAATAGAGTGAATTGGAGCGATGTGGTATACCGGGGTTGACGTGCTGTCAGTGGAGTGAATCAAGGCATGTGAAGCGTCTGGGGTAAACCATGGAAAGCTGTGTAGGTATGTATATTTGCGTGTGTGGACGTATGTATATACATGTGTATGGGGGGGGTTGGGCCATTTCTTTCGTCTGTTTCCTTGCGCTACCTCGCAAACGCGGGAGACAGCGACAAAGTATAAAAAAAAAATATATATATATATATATATATATATATATATATATATATATATATATATATATATATATATATATTGTAAATTGCTACATCCAAGTCTTTTCCTCATGAAGGTTAAGTTAGTGCATAGAAGTGAGCCTTTATTTCTATTATGCTGGTTTGGATTGTTTTTGGTCTTCGTTAGAAGAACATATTTGCCACGTATGAGTCCGTTTCACCGGAGCCGTTAATTATGTGGTGATGATGATTATTTACAGTGTTAATGTATTATATGATGGTTTCTATAAATTTTCTAGCTACGAACGTGAAACTCTTTAGAAAGAAGATTCTCGAATGGGACTTATTTCCATTATATAATATTTTTTAACACCATCAAAATTTCAGTTGTATGAAAATTAACTTTGTCAAAGACACATTGGAGAGGACACACACACACACACACACACACACACACACACACACACACACACACACACAGACATAGAACAGACGAAGAAATTCTACATTCGCTGACTTCCATTCTTGATTCTTCATGTGTAATGCACGAAAACTGCAGCTCCCCATCCACAAACAGGCTCCACAAATCTGTTCATTGATTTATCCCGGACGGTTCAAACGCCCTGATTCAATCTACTGACAGTACGTTGACGCCAGTACATTATATCGCTCCAATTTCTTGTACCACTTGCACACTTTGCACCCTCTTGCTTGTTCGCTCTCCGATCGCTCATAATCTTGTTCATGCCATACTTATATCTTCAGTTTGGTCTCCCCTCTCCTCTTGTTCCCTCCGTTTCTGACATATATATATACTTTTTGTCAACTTTTCGTCATTCATTTTCAGCATACGTCCGAGCCATTTTAACCCGACGTAATCGCTCTCAACCACATTTTTTTCTTACCATACATCTCTCTTACCCTTTCTTTACTTACTCGACCAAACCACCTCACACCACATTTTGTTGTCAAACATTTCACATTCAACACATCCACCCTTCTCCGCACAACTCTTATGCATAGCGCATGCTTCGCACCCATAAAGTATCATGTGGACCATCATGTCCCCAAACATACCCAATTTTGCCTTCCCATATAACGTTCTCTCTTTCCACATATTTTTTCAGCACTCCTAAAACTTTTGCCCCCTCACACACACCATGAATCGCTTCCGGTTCCATCGTTGCATTCGTTGCCATGTCCACTTACAGGCATGTAAAACAATTCACTTTCTCCACGATATTTTTTCCATTCAATCTCACGACCCAACTAGCCTGTCTCTCAACCCTGCTAAGCCAAATAACCTTATCTTTATTCACATATAGTGTCAACTTTATCCTTTCACACACTTCTCCAAACTCAGTCATCAATGTTTGCCGTTTTTCACTCGAATCTGCCACCAGTACTGTATCATCAGCAAACAAATAGCGGCTATCTTCCAAGGGCCTATCATCCCCACATAGACTGCATACTCACCCGTCTCTCCAAAATTCTTACATTTACCTCCCTCTTCACCCCATCCACAAACAAATCAAACAACCATAGTGACATCGCACATCCCTGCCCCAGACCAACCTTCACTTGGACATTTCAATTTCCTATCATCCTGCCCGAACTTGTGCAGTGCACCTTTGATTAAAATGTCTCTGTTTCCAGCAGCTTACCTCTCACACCGAATATCCTTAAGAACTTCCATAACATCTCAGCGAACCCTATTATGGACTCTCTCTAGATACATAAATGCCACATACAAAACCCTCTGTTTTTATAACTATTTCTCAAACACGTAACTTTAAAGCAATCATTTGATCGATATATCTACCTCTTTTAAACTATTCGGCTCCTCCCCAATCTTATGCTCTCAACATGCCTTCACCCTCTCAATCAATGCCCTCCCATCCATTTTACCAGGCACACTCAACAAACTTATCCCTCTCTAGTTTGAATAGTTACCTTTTTCATTCTCACCTTTATACAATGGCACTATATGTGCATTCCGCCAATCCTCAAGCATCTTACCATGAGCCATGCATACGTTAAAAATCCTTACCAACCAGTCAACAACAATGTCACCGACTTTCTCAATGAATCTAGCAGCAATACCATCCACTCAATCCGCCTTGCCACATTTCATCTTACGTAAGACTTTCACCACCTCTTCTCTCCTCACCACAGCATTCTCCATGATTCTCACTACGCAAACCATCCCGTTCAATACCTTACAACTGCCACCTTTTCATTAGATACATTTAACTGTCCTTTAAAATACTTACTCAATCTTCTTCTCACTTCACTGACGTTCCTATTCATTCTCTTTTTTTGGCATATCATTAACCTCCCAAATCATCTTATCATCCTTAAAGTTCACTAATAGACACCCATCCCAACTCTTATATATCCTCTTTTATATCCCCTGCACCTTCCTCTTGACCTCGTGCTACTTTCTTACATACATCCCCCCCCCTTAACTATTTGCACGTATACTTTTTGAACCAAGTATTCCACATCACCAGTCATTTTTCAGCACACACCTCCAAAAGTTGTTCATAGTTCCATTCATGATACTGAATACCTCATGTCCGCCAATTATACCCTCAACTGACAAGTCACTCACATTTGCACTGAAATCACCCATCACTAATATCCGGTCTCTTACATCAAAATTATTGACACTCACTCAGCTGCTCCCAGAACATTTGCTTTTCATGATCTTTCCAGGAGTAGTGCTATTCCTTCGTTAACACTTATTCTCTCGCCAATTCCTTACTTTACTCCTAAAACAATTCCAAACGATTATATCCCTTACCCTTGAGCTTTGTTTCACTCAGAGCCAGAACAGCTAGGTTTCTTTCCTCAAACACTACCTATTTGTCCTCGCTTCTCATCTTGGTTACAACCATATACATTTAGCCATCTTTAGCATGAACCTTCGAGCCTCCTTCTTTTGTTTCGTCTTCTAAAAACTGAAATACATGTACACTCTTGTGGGTTATCACACTTAACCTGAATACCTGTCTATTCTTTTTGCCTTTCCTACACGTGTGTTGCTAGCTTGCAGTCCACAAATCTACAGTCTCTGCACCTAATATATAGTACTTGAGAACACGTAACCCACACGATTCATACTTCATAATTCCTCGATGCACGCAACAAGCTAACCCTGCCTTCTGGCAAAATCTCGTAGCAAGTACTCGTAAGTAAATAAGAAAACTTTCCCTCTCTCTCCCTTTGTCTTTCCCTAACATTGATTTTTCTTACACGTCCATAGACTGTTAGAGGAAGATTACCAGTTTTAGGAAACCGAACCTCTGAAGTGACCTTCTCTGAGTCTTGATATAGTGGTCCTTCGGACTTCGTGGTCCGTGAGCACTTTGGTCCGAGCGAAATATTCATGAAGAGGCTGCCCTCTTGGGAACCCCAGGGCAACTCTGCTTAAAATTGTGATTCCAAGTTGATTTATGGTACTGCACTGTTGGTAGATATCGTCATGTGAGATGAAGTGTGTATAAAAGAAAATATGCTTCTATTTGATTGTTAGGGTTACTTTCTCTGCATCTGATTCTTTTTTTGTATTCACGTATCGGTTTGTGCAGTTCTATGTATCTCACATCTAATTTTCTAATATCCTTCTCTACATAGCTGTAATTTGACCTTTTTTCTCTTTATCTTTATATATACTTGTCTATCTCTTTTCACTGTTTTTGCTTTTACTTTGCCCGTAATCCCCCTTCCCAGGCATGCTTATCAAAGACAGGATTACCTAAAATATGTAAAATGCAAAGGAATGCTATTTCGCGCTACGAGAAATGTGGTATTTATTCTACACATTCTCCACAGGTCTCATGTCATTATAATCATGTATTGTAGGAGTTAACTGTGTCTATTTTTTTTCCCCACTCTACATGCCCCCCAGCGTATCAGCATTAACAGTAAGGAAACAATTCTTCCACACATATGATACCCAGAATCTCTGATTTTTAAGCAGTTCAGTGTAAAAGAAAAGATGATTTATCCTACGATCCAGATAAGAGAAAAATATAGCTTTTCTGTGACGTGGAAAACCTTCCTGGTCTCCCGGGATAGTGACAGAGTTTCATATATCGGCCTCAGGGATTACCCAGTAATCACATTATTTTTCAAGTCATTCTCTGGTATCCCTAGAGGTTTAAACTTTCGTTTATCTCTTCCTTCTTGCTCATCCCAGATGCTATGCACTAATCAAACAGTTTCACATATTCCGACAAAATTCATGGGTGCAAAAGGATAAATATCAATGATTATTTTCATATATATTCTTTGATGTTTTGAAATGTGCTGATATAGGGGCAAATACCTCCATTCAGACACATCAAAACCACAATCTTATAATGCCCCTGAATATCTCATGCTTCCCTGGGACTGGGGGAAGGGGAGGGCCAGCCCCATAGCTTCATAAACATTGGTTTACAGATCTTCACCGTCCTTGGTATGGGGACATTCATTATACATTAAACTCCTTTCTTTATGTGATATTGAGTATGATGATAATGTTTCATGTGAATGTTTATAGTGAATATAAACACATGCATTTGTACAACATAAACACACCTATTGCGCGCCTGTAGGATTTTGAGACTCCAAACTTTGATGTTATGTGGCTCAAGGTCTGTCTCCCTACAACCACACTTTTCCTCTGTTTCGTCTATTGCTCTCCTAATTCTATAAATTATGCATCCTTCTTCGACTATCTGAACTTTCATCATAACGTTGTGACATCCTCTCACCAGCAAGTCAAGATCCTTTGCTTCGGGGATTTCATCGTTCACCATAAGGAATGTTTGAATTCCTTCTGTACGGATAGTGGAGGGACCTGTAGCCCTCACGTATTCCATTCTCAATTATTTAGAACAAATTATCTCCTATACCTACCCATGTTCCTGACCACTGTGACCATTCTCCTAATATTCTAGATTCGTCTTCCACCCTTAGTCCATCCCGCTGTAAATTCAGTCTCACCCTCATTTAGTTCTTCTGATCACACTCATTGAATGTATCTATCCTAACGGCAGCCCCCACCCCTAGCATCCCCTTCTAGGCGTAAATGCCTGCACCTGAATAAAGATGAATGGAATAATTTAGGTAACTTCTTTTTTGACCTTCCTTCGGTAGATTGCTGTCTCTTATATGGTGATACGTTGGTCTCCACCAAACACATGGCAGAGGCTATTTTTGCAGTAATGGAAGTATTCATCCTCTTTTCCTCCATGACGACTTCTTCATCCAATCTATGGTTCAACTGTTCCTTTTCTGAGGCCATTCAGACAAGTGATCAGGCATAGCGGGCTTGGAAAACTCCATCTTCTGGCTCCCATTCAGCTCTTATCACTGCCCGTAATCGTTGCAACCACGTTATCTGTGGGGTGAAGCGTTCCTTTATTCAAAGGAAGTGTTTACATGAGTTTCCATGAGAAAGACAGGAGGCTTAATTGGACCACTACTGGGATGTCTGAAAGAAAAAAAAACAAGATTTAACAACAACAAAAAAAAATGTAATTTCGCTCAGTAATTTTTTTAAGCTATCACCGACTCTCCGCTGCTGCACATTAGCCTTATAGTGTCCCCATTACCGCTGCCGTCAATAGGTTCATTTCTGGCATTTTTCTCAAAGTATATCTGAATCTATAAAAAAGATTGTCTAAACGACTTTTGAAGGTATTTATAGTCTTAGCATTTACAACGTCTGACGGTAACTTATTCCAGTGCTCAACGCACCTATGGCGAAAGAAGCTTTTCACCAAGTCCGTACTACATCTTTTAGCTTTAAGTTTTATTCCATTTGTCCTAGTAACTGTACCTTCTTGTATTTCGAAATCTAGGTAAATCTAGGGTAATCTAGAGAAAAGTGCCCAATAATGAAACCATCACATATCTAAGGAGGATATTACCCGATCTCAACCTTAACTTACCCCTGCCCATAAAAACTTTCATTGACTTAAGTGAGCTTTGTATTTCTATTAATGTTTTCCAAGATGATGAAGGTAATTTTTATAGACAGAAATTTGGTATTGCCATGGGAAAACCTCTTAGTCAGATTATCAGTAATCTATTTATGGAGTATCTTGAGAATGAAATTCTAAATGCAGTCAATAATCATCCGAAAGTCTGGTTTAGTTAAGTGGATGATATGTGGTCCTTGTGGCTAACCTCCCAAGATTGTGATGTTTTCTTTAATGAATTAGATAACATCCACCCCACTATCAGATTCAAGATGGAATGGGAAAAAGAAGGCAAACTGCCCTTCCTAGGTGTATTAATAAATAGAGAATATGATCATTTGTCCTTTAAGATCTACAGGAAGGCTACCAACTCTAAGAGAAATATTCACTGTTTCTCAATACATGATCCTTCTGTAATAATGTCTGTAGTTGTCTATGTTTTTAAGAGCACTACAGATATGTGATCCCATAAGCCTGGTAGATGACGTATCTTTAGGCAGTTATATTATCCTAATTGGCTTGTGAACAAAGCTTACTGGAGAGCTGGTAAGACATTTTATGCCTCTTGTAACGAAGATATGACAATAACGGTTAGTCTAAAAGTTTAGTCTTGAACTATTCTCTCAACTTAGCTAAGTAAAACATATTCTAAAAACAGTTCATTTAATGTTGCTTTCCAGTACAATAACACCATCAGCAAGACCTTAATGATCAATACGCCAAATCATGCAACTATTGAGAGCGTTTACGCCGTCAAATGAAAGGGATGTAAATACATTTATTTAGGCCAGGCTGGTTGGACTGTAACAGAGAGGTGTTATTGGGGTTGACATTCAGTACGAAGGGATGACCACAAAAATGCGATCGCAAAACACTGTCATGAAAAGGATCATCGCATAGATCTTGAAAATCCCATTATTATATACCAACCATTCTGTTGATTTTGCCTCAGTAAAGGTCATTAAATCTGTTCTAATTCCTGAAATTAAAAACTTTAATTTGACCCCAAGCAATTTTGAATCCCATTCTAGCATTAACGAAATCGTTATGAGAGAATTCACAAAACATGAAAACATGAAAAAAAAAGATGTTCATGATACACCCAGCTACCCTCCTTAATCATTCTCCCTAACAAGGTTTACGACCAGACATAGCAGACAGTGTCTGATCTAGAAAGATTGATGTTGGTCGGATGGAACCAAGTGGAACTTTCCATTTAACATAGCTTTGCCAAGTACTGGCACCTGATAATATATTTTTATATCTATTTATTTTGTTTTGTCGCTGTCTCCAGCGTTAGCGAGGTAGCGCAAGGAAACAGACGAAAGAATGGCCCAACCCACCCATATACACATGTATATACATGAACGTCCACACACGCAAACATACATACCCATACATCTCAATGTATACATTTATATACACACACAGACATGTACATATATACACATGTACATAATTCATACTGTCTGCCTTTATTTATTCCCATCGTCACCTCGCCAGACATGGAATAACAACCCCCTACCCCCTCATGGGTGCAAGGTACCGCAAGGAAAAGACAGCAAAGGCCACATACGTTCACACTCTGTCTCTAGCTGTCATATAATAATGCACCGAAACCACAGCACCCTTTCCACATACAGGCCCAACAGAACTTTCCACGTTTTACCCCAGACGCTTCACATGCCCAGGTTCAATCCATTCACAGCACGTCAATCCCGGTATACCACAACGTTCCAATTCACTCTATTCCTTGCACGCCTTTCACCCTCCTGCATGTTCAGGCCCCGATAACTCAAAATCTTTTTCACTCCATCTTTCCACCTCCAATTTGGTCTCCCGATTCTCGTTCCCTCCACTTCTGACACATATATCCTCCTGGTCAATCTTTCCTCAATCATTCTCTCCATGAGACCAAACCATTTCAAAACCCCCTCTTCTGCTCTCTCAACCACACCCTTTTTATTTTCAAACATCTCTCTTACCCTTACATTACTTACTCGATCAAACCACCTCAACCCACATATTGTCCTCAAACATCTCATTTCCAGCACATCCACCCTCCTGCGCACAACTCTATTCATAAGCCACACCTCCCACCATACAACATTGTTGTAACCAGTATTCCTTCAAACATACCCATTTTTGCTCTCCGAGATAATGTTCTCGACCTCCAAACATTCTTCAAGGGTCCCAGAATTTTTGCCGCCTCCCCCACCCTATGATTCACTTCCGCTTCCATTGTTCCATCCGCTGCCAGATCCACTCCCAGATATCTAAAACAAGTCACTTCCTCCTGTTTTTCTCAATTCAAACTTACCTCCCAAATGACTTGACCCTCAAAACTACTGTACCTAATAACCTTGCTCTTATTCACATTTACTCTCAACTTTCTTCTTTGACACACTTTACCAGACTCAGTCACCAGCTTCTGCAGTTTCTCACATGAATCTACCACCAGCGCTGTATCATCAGCGAACAACAACTGACTCACTTCCCTAGCTCTCTCATCCCCAACAGACTGGATACTTGCCCCTCTTTCCAAAACTCTTGAATTCACCTCCCTAACAACCCCATCCATAAACAAATTAAACAACCATGGAGACATCACACACCCCTGCCGTAAACCTACATTCACTGAGAACCAATCACTTTCGTCTCTTCCTACACGTACATATGCCTTATATCCTCGATAAAAACAATTCACTGCTTCTAACAACATGCCTCCGACACCATATATTCTTAATACCTTCGAGAGAGCATCTCTATTAGCTCAATCATATTGCTTTCCCAGATCCACAAATGCTACATACAAATCCATATATATTTATTCATATTTATTATACTTTGTCGCTGTCTCCCGCGTTTGCGAAGTAGCGCAAGGAAACAGACGAAAGAAATGGCCCAACCTCCCCCATACACATGTATATACATACGTCCACACACGCAAATATACATACCTACACAG
>NC_092238.1:52360738-52372234 GCF_036320965.1 Panulirus ornatus | reverse complement strand
CACCTACATTTTTCAAAGCAAACACCTGTCCACACATCCTCTTACCACCGCTGAAACCACACTGCTTTTCCCAATCTGATGCTCTTGTACATGCCTTCACCCGCTCATTCCAATACCCTCCCATATAATTTACCAGGAATACCCAACAGACTTATACCTCTGTAATTTGAGCACTCACTCTTATCCCCTTTGCCTTTGTACAATGGCACTATGCACGCATTCCGCCAATCCTCAGGCACCTCAACATGAGTCATACATACATTACATAACCTTACCAACCAATCACTGATACAGTAACGCCTTTTTTTAGTAAAGTCCCCTGCAATACCATCCAAAACTGCTGCCTTGCCGGCTTTAATCTTCCGCAAAGCTTTTACTACCTCTTCTCTGTTTACCAAATCATTTTCCCTAACCCTCTCACTCTGCACACCACATCGACCAAAACACCCTATATCTGCCACTCTATCATCAAACACATTCAACAAACCTTCAAAATACTCACTCCATCTCTTTCTCACATCCCCACTACTTGTTATCAACTCCCCATTTGCGCCCTTCACTGAAGTTCCCATCTGATCCCTTGTCTTACGCACTTGATTTTCCTCCTTCCAGAACATCTTTTTATTCTCCCTAAAATTTAATGATACTCTCTCACCCCAACTCTCATTTGCCCTTTTTTCACCTCTTGCACCTTTCTCTTGACCTCCTGTCTCTTTCTTTCATACATCTCCCACTCAATAGCATTTTTTCCCTGCAAAAATCGTCCAAATGCCTCTCTCTTCTCTTTCACTAATAATCTTATTTCTTCATCCCACTACTCACTACCCTTTCTAATCAACCCACCTCCCACTCTTCTCATGCCACAAGCATCTGCGCAATCCATCACTGATTCCCTAAGCACATCCCATTCCTCCCCCACTCCCCTTACTTCCATTGTTCTCACCTTTTTCCATTTTGTACTCAGTCTATTCTGGTACTTCCTCACACAAGTCTCCTTCCCAAGCTCACTTACTCTCACCACCCTCTTCACCCCAACATTCACTCTTTTTTTCTGAAAACCCATACAAATCTTCAACTTAGCCTCCACAAGATCAGACATCCCTCCAGTTGCACCTCTCAGCACATTAACATCCAAAAGTATCTCTTTCCTGTGCCTGTCAATTAACACGTAATCCAATAACGATCTCTGGACATCTCTCCTACTTACAAACGTGTACTGATGTATATCTCGCTTTTTAAACCAGGTATTCCCAATCACCATATATATATATATTTTTTTTTTTTTTTCACACTATTCGCTATTTCCCGCGATATCGAGGTAGCGTTAAGAACAGAGGACTTGGCCTTTGAGGGAATATCCTCACCTGGACCTCTTCTCTGTTCCTTCTTTTGGAAAATTAAAAAAAAAAAAAAAAAAACGAGAGGGGAGGATTTCCAGCCCCCCGCTCCCTTCCCTTTTAGTCGCCTTCTACGACACGCAGGGAATACGTGGGAAGTATTCTTTCTCCCCTATTCCCAGGGAATATATATATATATATATATATATATATATATATATATATATTTATATATATATATATATATATATATATATATATATATATATATATATATATATATATATATATATATATATATATATATATATATATATATATATATATATATATATATATATATATATATATATTTATATATATATATATATATATATATATATACATATATATATACTTAAGTATATTATCCCTGGGGATAGGGAAGAAAGTATACTTCCCACTTATTCCCTGCACGTCGTAGAAGGCGACTAAAAGGGGATGGATCGTGTTCCTGGAAATCCTCCCCTCTCGTTTTTTTTTCTTTTTTTTTTACCAAATGAAGGAACAGAGAAGTGGGCTGGGTGAGGATGTTTCCTCAGAGGCCCAGGGCTCTGTTCTTAACGTTACCTCGCTGAGGCGGGAAATGGCGAATAATATGAAAGTAAGATATATATATATATATATATATATATATATATATATATATATATATATATATATATATATATATATATATATATATATATATTGAGGATAATGTGTGGTGTGAGGGTGTGAGGTGGTTTGATGGAGTAAGTAATGTAAGGGAAAGAGAGATGTGTGGAAATAAAAAGAGAGTGGTTGAGAGAGCAGAAGAGGGTGTTTTGAAATGGTTTGGCCACTTGGAGAGTGAGGAAAGATTAACCAAGAGGATATATGTGTCGGAGGTGGAGGGAACGAGTAGAAGTGGGAAACCAAATTCGAGGTGGAAAGATGGAGTGAAAAAGATTTTGAGTGATCGGGGCCTGAACATGCAGGAGGGTGAAAGGCGGGCAAGGAATAGAGTGAATTGGATCGATGTGGTATACCGGGGTTGACGTGCTGTCAGTGGATTGAATCAGGGCATGTGAAGCGTCTGGGGTAAACCATGGAAAGTTGTGTGGGGCATGGATATGGAAAAGGAACTGTGGTTTCGGGCATTATTGCGTGACAGCTGGAGACTGATTGTGAACGAATGTGGCCTTTGTTGTCTTTTCCTAGTGCTACCTCGCACATATGAGGGGGAGGGGGATGGTATTCCATGTGTGACGAGGTGGCGATGGAAATGAATAGGGGCAGGCAGTGTGAATTGTGTGCCCGGGTATATATGTATCTGTCTGTGTGTGTATATATATATATGTGTACATTAAGATGTGTAGGTATGTATATTTGCGTGTGTGGGTGTGTGTGTGTGTACATTGTGTGTGGGGGTGGGTTGTGCCATTTCTTTCGTCTGTTTCCTTGCGCTACCTCGCAAACGCGGGAGACAGCGATGAAGCAGAATATGTAAAATAAATAAATAAATAAATATTTATTTATTCATTTATTTATTTTGCTTTCTCGCTGTCTCCCGCGTTAGCGAGGTAGCGCAAGGAAACAGACGAAAGAATGGCACAACCCTCCCACATACACATGTATATACATACACATCCACACACGCAAATATACATACCTATACATCTCAATGTACACATATATATACACACACAGACATATACATATATACACATGTACATGATTCATACTGTCTGCCTTTATTTGTTCCCATCGCCACCCCGCCACACATGGAATAACATCCCCCACCCCCTCATTTGTGCGAGGTAGCGCTTGGAAAAGACACCAAATGCCCCATTCGTTCACACTCATTCTCTACCTGTCATATAATAATGCACCGAAACCGGAGCTCCCTTTCCACATCCAGGCCCCACACAACTTTCCATGGTTTAGCCCAGACGCTTCATATTCCCTGGTTCAATCCATTGACAGCACGTCGCCCCCGGTATACCACATCGTTCCAATTCAGACTATTCCTTGCAGGCCTTTCACCCTCCTGCATGTTCAGGCCCAGATCACTCAAAATCTTTTTCACTCCATCTTTCCACCTCCATTTTGGTCTCCCACTTCTCCTCGTTCCCTCCACCTTTGACACATACATCCTCTTTGTCAATCTTTCCTCACTCATTCTCTCCATGTGACCAAACCATTTGAAAACACCCTCTTCTGCTCTATCAACCACGCTCTTTTTATTTTACACATCTCTCTTACCCCTACATTACTTACTCGATCAAACCACCTCACACCACATATTGTCCTCAAACATCTCATTTCCAGCACATCCACCCTCCTGCGCACAACTCTATCCACAGCCCACGCCTCGCAACCATACAACATTGTTGGAACCACTATTCCTTCAAACATACCCATTTCTGCTTTCCGAGATAATGTTCTCGACTTCCACAAATCTTCAAGGCTCCCAGAATTTTCGCCCCCTCCCCCTCCCTATGATTCACTTTCGCTTCCATGGTTCCATCCGCTGCGAAATCCACTCCCAGATATCTAAAACACTTTACTTCCTCCAGTTTATCTCCATTCAAACTCACCTCCCAATTAACTTGACCCTTAACCCTACTGTACCTAATAACCTTGCTCTTATTCACAATTAGTCTTAACTTTCTTCTTTCACACACTTTACCAAACTCAGTCACCAGCTTCTGCAGTTTTTTACATGAATCAGCCACCAGCGCTGTATCATCAGCAAAAAACAACTGACTCACTTCCCAAGCTCTATCATCCAGAACAGACTTCATACTTGACCCTATTTCCAAAACTCTTGTATTCACCTCCCTAACAACCCCATCCATAAACAAATTAAACAACCATGGAGACTTCACACACCCCTGCCGCAAACCCACATTCACTGAGAACCAATAATTTTCCTCTCTTCCTACAGGTACACATGCCTTACATCATCGATAAAAACTTTTCACTGCTTCTAACGACTTGCCTCCCACACCATATATTATTAAAACCTTCCACAGAGCATTTCTATCAACTCTATCATATGCCTTCTCCAGATCCATAAATGCTACATACAAATCCATTTGTTTTTATAAGTATTTCTCACTTACAATCCTCAAAGCAAACACCTGATCCACACATCCTCAATCACTTCTGAAACCACACTGCTCTTCCCCAATCAGATGCTCTGTACATGCCTTCACCCTCTCAATCAATACCCTCCCATATAATTTACAAGGAATACTCAACAAACTTATACCTATGTAATTTGAGCACTCACTCTTATCCACTTTGCCTTTGTACAATGGCACTATGCACGCATTCCGCCAATCCTCAGGCACCTCACCATGAATCGTACATACATTAAATAACCTTACCAACCAGTCAACAATACAGTCACCCCCTTTTTTAATAAATTCCACTGCAATACCATCCAACCATGCTGCCTTGCCGGCTTTCATCTTCCGTAAAGCTTTTACTACCTCTTCTCTATTTACCAAATCATTTTCCCTAACCCTCTCACTTTGCACACCACCTCGACCAAAACACCCTATATCTGCCACTCTATCATCAAACACATTCAACAAACCTTCAAAATACTCACTCCATCTCCTTCTCACAGCACCACTACTTGTTATCACTTCCCTATTTGCCCCCTTCACTGAAATTCCCATTTGCTCCATTGTCTTACGCACTTTATTTTCCTCCTTCAAAACATCTTTTTATTCTCCCTAAAATTTAATGATACTCTCTCTCCCCAACTCTCATTTGCCCTCTTTTTCACCTCTTGCACCTTTCTCTTGACCTCCTGTCTCTTTCTTTTTTAACCCCCCCACTCATTTGAATTTTGTCCCTGCAAATATCGTCCAAATGCCTCTCTCTTCTCTTTCACTGATAATCTTACTCCTTCATCCCACCACTCACTACTTTTTCTAATCAACCCACCTCCTACGCTTCTCATGCCACAAGCATCTTTTGCGCAAGCCATCACTGCTTTCCCAAGCTCACTTACTCTCACATCTCTCTTCACCCCAACATCCTCTCTTCTTTTCTGAAAGCCCCCACAAATCTTCACCCTCGCCTCCACAAGATAATGATCAGACATCCCTCCAGTTGCACCTCTCAGCACAATAACATACAAAAGTGTCTCTTTCGTGCGTCTATCAATTAACACGTGATCCAATAACGCTCTCTGGCCATCTCTCCTACTTACATACGTACACTTATGTATATCTCGCTTTTTAAACCAGGTATTCCAATCACCAGTCCTTTTTCAGCACATAAATTTACAAGCTCTTCACATTTCCCATTTACAACACTGAACACTCCATGTATACCAATTATTCCCTCCACTGCTACATTACTCACCTTTGCATTCAAATCACCCATCACTATAACCCGGTCTTGTGCATCAAAACCACTAACACACTTATTCAGCTGCTCCCAAAACACTTGCCTCTCATGATCTTTTTACTCATGCCCAGGTGCATATGCATCAATAATCAACCATCTCTCTCCATCAACTTCCAGTTTTATCCATATCAATCTAGAATTTACTTTCTTACACTCTATCACATACTCCCACAACTCATGATTCAGGAGTAGTGCTACTCCTTCCCTTGCTCTTGTCCTCTCAGTAACCCCTGACTTTACTCCCAAGACATTCCCAAACCACTCTTCCCCTTTCCCTTAAGCTTCGTTTCACTCACAGCCAAAACATCCAGGTTTCTTTCCTCAAACATACTACCTATATCTCCTTTTTTCTCATTTTGGTTACATCCACACACATTTAGACATCCCAATCTGAGCGTTCGAGGAGGATGATCACTCCTCGAGTGGCTCCTTCTTCAGTTTCCCCTTTTAGAAAGTTAAAATACCTGGAGGGGAGGATTTCTGGCCCCACGCTCCCGTCCCCTTTAGTCGCCTTCTACGACACGTGAGGAATGCGTGGGAAGTATTCTTTCTCCCGTATCCCCAGGGACATATATATATATATATATATATATATATATATATATATATATATATATATATATATATATATATATATATATATATATATATATATATATATATATATATATATATATATATATATATATATATATATATATATATATATATATATATATATATATATATATATATATATATTTATATATATATATATATATATATATATATATATATATATATATATATATATATATATATATATATATATATATATATATATATTATATATATATATATATATATATATATATATATATATATATATATATATATAATATATATATATATATATATATATATATATATATATATATAATATATATATATATATATAATATATATATATATATATATATATATATATATATATATATATATATATATATATATATATATATGAAAAAGAGGGCAAATGAGAGTTGGGGTGAGAGAGTATCATCAAATTTTAGGTAGAATAAAAAGATGCTCTGGAAGGAGGTAAATAAAGTGCGTAAAACCAGGGAGCAAATGGGAACTTCAGTGAAGGGCGCAAATGGGGAGGTGATAACAAGTAGTGCTGATGTGAGAAGGAGATGGAGTGATTATTTTGAAGGTTTGTTGAATGTGTTTGATTATAGAGTGGCAGATATAGGGTGTTTTGGTCGAGGTGGTGTGCAAAGTGAGAGGGTTAGGGAAAATGATTTGGTAAACAGAGAAGAGGTAGTAAAAGCTTTGCGGAAGATGAAAGCCGGCAAGGCTGTAGGTTTGGATGGTATTTCAGTGGAATTTATTAAAAAAGTGGATGACTGTATTATTGACTGGTTGGTAATGTTATCTAATGTATGTATTACTCATGGTGAGGTGCCTGAGGATTAACGGAATTCGTGCATAGTGCCATTGTACAAAGGCAAAGGGGAAAAGAGTGAGTGCTCAAATAAAGAGAGGTAAATTATATGGGAGGGTATTGATTGAGAGGGTAAAGGCATGTACAGAGCATCAGATTGGGGAAGAGCAGCATGGTTTCAGAAGTGGTAGAGGATGTGTGGATCAGGTGTTTGCTTTGAAAAATGTATGTGAGACAAATGGATTTGTATGGGGCATTAATGGATCTGGAGAAGGCATATGATATAGTTAATAGAGATGCTCTGTGGAAGGTATTAAGAATATATGGTGTGGGAGGCAAGTTGGTAGAAGAAGTGAAAAGTTTTTTGTCGAGGATGTAAGGCATGTGTACGTGTAGGAAGAGAGGAAAGTGATTGGTTCTTAGTGAATGTAGGTTTGCATCAGGGGTGTTTGATGTCTCCATGGCTGTTTAATTTGTTTATGGATGGGGTTGTTGGGGAGGTGAATTCAAGAGTTTTGGAAAGAGGGGCAAGTATGAAGTCTGTTGGGGATGAGAGAGCTTGGTAAGTGAGTCAGTTGTTGTTCGCTGATGATACAGCGCTGGTGGCTGATTCATATGAGAAACTGCAGAAGGTGGTGACTAAGTTTGGTAAAGTGTGTGAAACAAGAAAGTTAAGAGTAAATGTGAATAAGAGCAAGGTTATTAGGTACAGTAGCGTTGAAGGTCAAGTCAATTGGGAGGTAAGTTTGAATGTAGCAAAACTGGAGGAAGTAAAGTGTTTTAGATATCTGTGAGTGGATCTGGCAGCGGATGGAACCATGTAAGCGGAAGTGGATCATAGGGTGGGGGAGGGGGCGAAAATACTGGGAGCCTTGCAGAATGTGTGGAAGTCGAGAACATTATCTCGGAAAGCAAAAATGGGTATGTTTGAAGGAATAGTGGTTCCAACAATGTTGTATAGTTGCGAGGCGCGGGATATGGATAGAGTTGTTCGCAGTAGGATGGATGTGCTGGAAATGAGATGTTTGAGGACAATATGTGGTGTGAGGTGGTTTGATCGAGTAAGTAACGTAAGGGTAAGAGAGATATGTGGAAATAAAAAGAGCGTGGTTGAGAGAGCAGAAGAGGGTGTTTTGAAAAGGTTTGGGCACATGGAGAGAATGAGTGAGGAAAGATTGACTAAGAGGATATATGTGTCGGAGGTGGAGGGAACGAGGAGAAGTGGGAGACCAAATTGGAGGTGTAAAGATGGAGTGAAAAAGATTTTGTGTGATCGGGGACTGAACATGCAGGAGGTTGAAAGGAGGGCAAGGAATAGAGTGAACTGGATCGATGTGTAGCTGTGTAGGTATGTATATTTGCGTGTGTGGATGTATGTATATATATGTGTATGGGGGTGGGTTGGGCCATTTCTTTCGTCTGTTTCCTTGCGATACCTCGCAAACGCGGGAGACAGCGACACAGCAAAAAAGAAAAAAAAGATATATATATATATATATATATATATATATATATATATATATATATATATATATATATATATATATATATATATGAAAGAAAGAGACAGGAGGTCAATAGAAAGGTGCAAAAGGTGAAAAAGAGGGCAAATGAGAGTTGGGGTGAGAGAGTATCATTAAATTTTAGGGAAAATTAAAAAATGTTTTTGAAGGAGGTAAATAAAGTGCGCAAGACAAGGGAGCAAATGGGAACTTAAGTGAAGGGGGCAAATAAGGAGGTGATGACAAGTAGTGGTGATGTGAAAAGGAGACGGAGTGATTATTTTGAAGGTTTGTTGAATGTGTTTGATGATAGAGTGGCAGATATAGGGTGTTTTGGTCAAGGTGGTGTGCAAATTGAGAGGGTTAGGGAAAATGATTTGCTAAACAGAGAAGAGGTAGTAAAAGCTTTGCGGAAGATGAAAGCCGGTCAAGGCTGAAGGTTTGGATGGTATTGTATTCTAATTTATGAAAAAAGGGGGTGACTGTATTGTTGACTGGTTGGTAAGGTTCTTTTATGTATGTATGATTCATGGTGAGGTGCCTGAGGATTGGCGGAATGCTTGCTTAGTGCCATTGTACAAACACAAAGGGGATAAGAGTGAGTACTCAAATTACAGAGGTATACGTTTGTTGAGTATTCCATGTAAATTATATGGGAGGGTGAAATCATGTACAAAGCATCAGATTGGGGAAGAGCAGTGTGGTTTCAGAAGTGGTAGAGGAAATGTGAATCAGGTGTTTGCTTTGAAGAATGTATGTGAGAAGTACTTTAAAAGCAAATAGATTTATATTTAGCATTTACGGATGTGGAGAAGGCTTACGATAGAGTTAATAGAGATGCACTGTGGAAGGTACTAAGAATATATGGTGTGGGAGGCAAGTTGTTAAAAGCAGTGAAAAGTTTTTATCGAGGATGTAAGGCATATGTACGTGTAGGAAGAGAGGAAAGTGACTGGTTCTCAGTGAATATAGATTTGCAGCAGGGGTGTGTGATGTATCCATGGTTGTTTATTTTGTTTATGGAAGGGGTTGTTATAGGGGTGAATGCAAGAGTTTTGGAAATAGTGGCAATTATGCAGTCTGTTGTGGATGAGAGAGCTTGGTAAGTGAGTCAGTTGTTGTTCGCTGATGATACACCGCTGGTGGCTGATTCATGTGAGAAACTGCAGAAGCTGGTGACTGAGTTTGGTAAAGTGTGTGGAAGAAGAAAGTTAAGCGTAAATGTGAATAAGAGCAATGTTATGAGGTACAGCAGTTATCGGTCAAGTCAATTGGGAGGTGAGTTTGAATGGAGAAAAACTGGAGGAAGTGAAGTGTTTTAGATATCTGGGAGTGGATCCGGCAGCGGATGGAACCATTGAAGCGGAAGTGAATCATAGGGTGGGGAGGGGGCGAAAATTCTGGGAGCCTTGATGAATGTTTGGAATTCGAAAATATTATCTCGGAAAGCAAAAATTGGTATATTTGAACGAATAGTGGTTCCAACAATGTTGTATGGTTGCGAGGCGTTTGCTATGGATGGAGTTGTGCGCATGAGGGTGGATGTGGTGGAGATGAGATGTTTGAGGACAATATGTGGTGTGAGGTGGTTTGATCGAGTAAGTAATGTAAGGGTAAGAGAGATGTGTGGAAATAAAAAAAAGCGTGGTTGAGAGAGCAGAAGAGGGTGTTTTGAAATGGTTTGGTCACATTTAGAGAGTAAGTGAGGAAAGATTGACCAAGAGGATATGTATGTCAGAGGTGGAGGGAACGAGAAGAAGTGGGATACCAAATTGGAGGCGGAAAGATGGAGTGAAAAAGATTTTGAGTGATCGGGGCCTGAACATGCAGGAGGGTGAAAGGCGTGCAAGGAATAGAGTGAATTGGAACGATGTAGTATACCGGGGTCGACGTGCTGTCAATGGATTCAACCAGGGCATGTGAAGAGTCTGGGGTAAACCATGTAAAGTTCTCTGGGGCCTGGATGTGGGAAGGGAGCTGTTTTGTCGGTGTATTATTGCATGACAGCTACAGACTGTGTGTGACCGAATGGGGCCTTTGTTGTCTTTTCCTAGCGCTACTTCGCACTCATGAGGGGTAAGGGGGTTGTTATTCCATGTGTAGCGAGGTGGCGATGGGAGTAAATAAAGGCAGACAGAATGAATTATGTATATGTGTATATATGTATATGTCTGTGTGTGTATATATATGTGTACATTGAGATGTATAGTTATGTATATTTGCGTTTGTGGACGTGTACATATATACATATGTATATGGGTGGGTTGGACCATTCTTTCGTCTGTTTCCTAATGTTACCTCGCTAACGCGGGGGACAGCGACAAAGGAAAATAAAAAAAATATAGAATATATATATATATATATATATATATATATATATATATATATATCTTTTCTTTTTTCTTTCAAACTATTCGCCATTTCCCGCATTAGCGAGGTAGCGTTAAGAACAGAGGACTGGGCCTTTGAGGGAATACCCTCACCTGGCCTAATTCTCTGTTCCTTCTTTTGGAAAATTAAAAAAAAACCGAGAGGGGAGGATTTCCAGCCCCCCGCTCCCTCCCCTTTTAGTCGCCTTCTACGACACGCAGGGAATACGTGGGAAGTACTCTTAATCCCCTATCCCCAGGTTCCAACAATGTTGTATGGTTGCGAGGCGTGGGCTATGGATAGAGTTGTGCGCAGGAGGATGGATGTGCTGGAAATGAGATGTTTGAGGACAATGTGTGGTGTGAGGTGGTTTGATCGAGTAAGTAACGTAAGGGTAAGAGAGATGTGTGGAAATAAAAAGAGCGTGGTT
>NC_092238.1:52357368-52360638 GCF_036320965.1 Panulirus ornatus | reverse complement strand
AGCGGAAATAAAGTGAATCATCGGGTGGGGGAAGGGGCAAAAGTTCTTTGAGCGCTAAGAATGGTGTGAAAGTCGAGAAACATTTATATGGAAAGGAAAAATAGGTATGTTTGAAGGTACAGCGGTTCCAAGAATGTTATATGGTAGACTCAGATTGGGGTCTCTAAATATATGTGGATGTAACCAAGATGTGAAAAAAGGAGAGATAGGTAGTGTGTTTGAGGAAAGGAACCTGGATGTTTTGGCTCTGTGTGAAACGAAGCTCAAGGGTAAAGGGGAAGAGTGGTTTGGGAATGTCTTCGGAGTAAATTCAGGGGTTAGTGAGAGGACATGAGCAAGGGAAGGAGTAGCAGTACTCCTGAAACAGGAGTTGTGGGAATATATGATAGAATGTAAGAAAGTAAATTCTCGATTAATATGGGTAAAACTGAAAGTTGATTGAGATAGATGGGTGATTATTGGTGCATATGCACCTGGGCATGAGAAGAAAGATCATGAGAGGCAAGTGTTTTGGGAGCAGCTGAATGAGTGTGTTACTGGTTTTGATGCACAAAACCGTGTTATAGTGATGGGTGATTTGGATGCAAAGTTGAGTAATGTGGCAGTTGAGGGAATAATTGGTATACATGGGGTGTTCAGTGTTGTAAATGGAAATGGTGAAGAGCTTGTAGATTTATGTGCTAAAAAAGGACTGGTGAATGGGAATACCTGGTTTAAAAAGCGACATATACATAAGTATACGTATGTAAGTAGGAGAGATGGCCAGAGAGCGTTATTGAATTACGTGTTAATTGACAGGCGCGCGAAAGAGAGACTTTTGGATGTTAATGTGCTGAGAGGTGCAACTGGAGGGATGTCTGATCATTATCTTGTGGAGGCTAAACTGAAGATTTGTATGGGTTTTCAGAAAAGAAGAGTGAATGTTGGGGTGAAGAGGGTGGTGAGATTAAGTGAGCTTCGAAAGGAGACTGGTGTGAGGAAGTACCAGGAGAGACAGAGTACAGAATGGAAAAAGGTGAGAACAATGGAAGTAAGGGGAGTGGGGGAGGAATGGGATGTATTTAGGGAATCAGTGATGGATTGCGGAAAAGATGCTTGTGGCATGAGAAGAGTGGGAGGTGGGTTGATTAGAAAGGGTAGTGAGTGGTGGGATGAAGAAGTAAGATTATTAGTGAAAGAGAAGAGAGAGGCATTTGGACGATTTTTGTAGGGAAAAAATGCAGTTCAGTGGGATATATATAAAAGAAAGAGACACGAGGTCAAGAGAAAGGTGCAAGAGGTGAAAAAGAGGGCAAATGAGAGTTGGGGTGAGAGAGTATCATTAAATTTTAAGGAGAATAAAAAGATGTTCTGGAAGGAGGTAAGTAAAGTGCGTTAGACAAGGGAGCAAATGGGAACTTCAGTGAAGGGCGCTAATGGGGAGGTGATAACAAGTAGTGATGATGTGAAAAGGAGATGGAGTAAGTATTTTGAAGGTTTGTTGAATTTGTTTGATGATAGAGTGGTATATATAGGGTGTTTTGGTCGAGGTGGTGTGGAATGTGAGAGGGTTAGGGAAAATGATTTGGTAAACAGAGAAGAGGTAGTAAAAGCTTTGCGGAAGATGAAAGCCGGCAAGGCAGCAGGTTTGGATGGTATTGGAGTGGAATCTATTAAATAAGGGGGTGACTGTATTGTCGACTAGTTGGTAAGGTTATTTAATGTATGTATGACTCATGGTGAGCTGCCTGAGGATTGGCAGAATGCGTGAACAGTGACATTGTACAAAGGCAAAGGGAATAAGAGTGAGTCCTCAAATTACAGAGGTATATGTTTGTTGAGTATTCCTGGTAAATTATACGGGAGGGTATTGATTGAGAGGGTGAAGGCATGTACAGAGCATCAGACTGGGGAAGAGCAGTGTGTTTTTAGAAGTGGTAGAGGATGTGTGGATCAGGTGTTTGCTTTGAAGAATGTATGTGAGAAATACTTAGAAAAGCAAATGGATTTGTGTGTAGCATTCATAGATCTGGATAAGGCATATGATAGAGTTGATGGAGATGCTCTGTGGAAGGTATTATATGTATTATGTTGTTCGCTGATGATACAGCGCTGGTGGCTGATTCATGTGAGAAACTGCAGAAGCTGGTGACTGAGTTTGGTAAAGTGTGTGAAAGAAGAACGTTAAAAGTAAATGTGAATACGAGCAAAGTTATTAGGTACAGTAGGGTTGAGGGTCAAGTCAATTGGGACGTAGGTTTGAATGGAGAAAAACTGGAGGAAGTAAAGTGTTTTAGGTATCTGGGAGTGGATCTGGCAGTGGATGGAAACATGGAAGCGGAAGTGAATCATAGGGTGGGGGAGGGGGCGAAAAACCTTGGAACCTTGAAGAATGTGTTGAAGTCGAGAACATTATCTCGGAAAGCAAAAATGGGTATGTTTGAAGGAATAATGGTTCCAACAATGTTGTATGGTTGCGAGGCGTGGGCTATGGATAGAGTTGTGCGCAGGAGTGTGGATGTGCTGGAAATGAGATGTTTGAGGACAATATGTGGTGTGAGGTGGTTTGATCGAGTAAGTAATATAAGGGCAAGAGTGATTTGTGGAAATAAAAAGAGCGTGGTTGAGAGAGCAGAAGAGGGTGTTTTGAAATGGTTTGGGCACATGGAGAGAATGAGTGAGGAAAGATTGACCAAGAGGATATATCTGTCGGAGGTGGAGGGAACGAGGAGAAGTGGGAGACCAAATTGGAGGTGGAAAGATGGAGTGAAAAAGATTTTGAGTGATCGGGGCCTGAACATGCAGGAGGGTGAAAGGCGGGCAAGGAATAGAGTGAATTGGATCGATGTGGTATACCTGGGTTGACGTGCTGTCAGTGGATTGAATCAGGTCATGTGAAGCGTCTGGGGTAAACCATGGAAAGTTGTGTGGGGCATGGATGTGGAAAGGGAGCTATGGTTTCGGGCATTATTGCGTGACATCTAGAGACTGAGTGTTAACGAATGAGGCCTTTGTTGTCTTTTACTAGCGCTACCTCGCACACATAAGGGGGTGGATGGTTTTCCATGTGTGGCGAGGTGGCGATGGGAATGAATAAAGGCAGACAGTGTGAATTGTGTGCACGGGTATATATGTATGTGTGTGTTAGTGTACATATATGTGTACATTGAGATGTATAGGTATGTATATTTGCGTGTGTGGACGTGAGCGTAGATACATGTGTATGTGGGTGGGTTGGGCCATTTCTTTCGTCTGTTTCCTTGCGCTACCTCGCAAACGCGGGAGACAGCG
>NC_092238.1:52275974-52357268 GCF_036320965.1 Panulirus ornatus | reverse complement strand
ACTCAACCGATTGTTGCATCTGTCTGTCGTCCATTTGACCAATTCCAAAACATAATCTTAAAGAACAGCATTTGAATTAAAGAAACATGTAACTGAGAAGGTTTTTTTGCATTACAAGAAAAAATAATCATGCCTTTCAAATGGTAATACCGACATACCAGAAGAACCGTAAGTTGGGCTAATGCTATGATAGAATAAGGAACGAACGCAATAGGCTACAAATGACTGGACTAAAACAAAAACCTTTCTTTTAGTGATAAACTGTCTACTATACAGCTAGGATCAGGAATCCATTTGTGCATTATCTATGGTTAAATTTTGTGTGCTCTAACATGAAGCCAGCTGTATTGATGTCACCAAGTCTTTTCGTAATCTAAAGAAATACAGTAATTCAAGGAATGACGAAATTGATATCTGTAAGGACTTAGTGTATGCCTATCTATCAAAACCAGAGGAACCTAATTTTCCTAAAAGATGTGTAAGAGCTATTAACACCTTATAAAACGACTAGGATATACACATTACTAAAGGAGATAAGGTTAACACTGTTGTGATCTTAGACAAAAGTAAATATTTATCTAAAATGAATGATCATTTAAATGATGACAAAATATATTCTAACTTAGTAAAGATCCCTTAGATGCAGTTAGTTCCTATTTCAATGAAGTACTGAAGTTGTTGAAAGGTAATAGTTCACTAATCAAAAGTGTGTCTTCTTTGTCCCCTTTCTTTGCTTTAAATGTATGGACTTATTAAAACACATAAAGAGAATTTTCCAGCCAGACCTATAGTGATTTCAATAGGCTCCATCACATATAAATTGTCAAATGGATAGTTTCTTAATTAAGCCCTTTAGTAGGTAATGTATCAAATTCTAGTATCATGACCAATGTACATTTAGTTAACAAGATAAAGAATATCAATGTAAATCTGGATTTCAAACTAGTTAGCGTTAATGTTTCGTCACTTTTCACTAAAGTTCCCGTTGATCATTTTTAGAATTTTTATTTCATGTCTTGGATGATATTCATTTACCTGTTTCAAAGTCTGTTTTCAGTGAACTTATTAAAATTGTGTATAAAAGATTGTTCATTTCAATTCAATGAAAATTATTATGCTCAAAAATTTAGAATGGTAATGGGTAACCATCTTTCACCTGTATTAGGTAATCTTTATATGGATTATTTTGAAACAAAGTTATTACAGGATATCTTACCTTCTATTGCAATTTCTTTAGGTATGTATATGATGTTCTTTGTGTTTGGCCAACAAATGAAAATTTACAAATGTTTCTCCCCTTACTTAAGAATTTAGTATCTTCCATCAAATTTACTGTAGAAAATGAAAATAATGGTATGTTATCATCTTTAGATTGCATGATCCATCGGCAAGGAAACACGTTTAAGTATAGCATATACAGAAAACTTACCAATGTATGCTCATGTATCCATTATTATTCATCTCAACATGACAGAGTTAAGTTTTCATCATTTCAATCTATGTTCCTTAGGGCATTACGTATTTCTAGTCCAGAGTTTATTGGTGATGAGTTTGAGAAGATATATTCTATTGGATCTAAGTTAAAGTATCCTAGATCTTTCATTGATAAATCCCTTAAGTTAGCAAAGAAATCATTTCATAGAGTTGAGCCAAAACCTCTCATTGACACCAAGAATCTTTTAGTTCTCGCTTTTAACAATAATTTCACTTTTCTTACCATGTTGCCTAAATCCTTCAAGGTAAATGTTGCATTTAGCAAGAAGAATACTATAAAGAATATCTTAATCAGGAATTCACCAGAAAATTCTCTTGGGTGCATCTATAAAGTGCCTTGCGGAAATATTCATAAAATTTATGTTGGGCAGACTGGGACAGATCTTTCTGTTAGAGTTAAGCACCATGAATATTGTATAAAAACGGAACAAGAATCAATTCCCTTGTTTAATCACGTTAAAAACTTTGATCATTGTACTGACTGTAGTAATGCCATCTCAGTTATCAACTCTATTACCGCGAGAAACATAATTGAATTTTCTATTATTAAATACACAAATAATTATAATATTATTGATAGTGATGGTCTATACAAATTAGATAACTTTATTGTTGATAATATTTGTAACATGATAAGTTTATGAAGGCTCGTTTTATTTCTTAGACAATCGCATGTTTACCAAATGGCGTTCTAGCCTCGTCTCGTCGCTGTATACCAAATGATTTATATTTCTCTCTTGTGTCCCCCCTGATGATGTGATTATTACACGAAAGTGCACTTGGGAACTTATCGTGTTTCATTTTCCTCGTGGACTCAGGAATATCTTGATCAAGCGCAAAATTGTGATCTTTTCCAACATGGATTCCACACGGCTCTTCAATTACTTCTCTACAAGCTCTCCTGGACTTCCTTCTTTCGTTATAGCTTTCTCCAAATCGTTAATCAAGGCCCACCAACTGAAGTTACGATTCGGATTCTTTTTTCAGTGAACTTATAAAATTGTGTATAAAAGACTGTATTTCAGTTCAATGGCGAATATCAGATTAAAAAAATTGGTATGGCAACAGGTAGGGCTCTTTCACCTGTACTAAGTAATCTTTGTATGGAATTTTTTGAAACAAAATTGCTAAAGTATATCTTACCTTCTAATATAATTTGGTTTTGGTATGTAGATGATGTTCTTTGTGTTTGTCCACCAAATGAAAATTTGCAAATATTTCTCCCCTTCCATCAAATTAACAGTAGAAAATGAGAATAATGGTATGTTACCATTTTTAGATTGCCTGATTCATAGGCAAGGAAATAAGTTTAAGTTTAGCTTATACAGAAAACCCACTAATGTATGCTCATATATCCATTATTACTTACCTGAACATGACAGAGTTAAATTCTCCTCATTTCAATCTATGTTTCTTAGGGCATTACGTATTTGCAGTCCACAGTTTATTGATGATGAGTTTGAGAAAATATATTCTATTGGAACTAAGTTAAAGTACCTAAGATCTTTCACTAATAACTTACTTAAGTTAGCAAATAAATCCTTTCATATAGTTGAGTCCAAACCTGCCAGTGACACCAAGACTCTTTTACTTCTCCCTTTTGATAATAATTTCACTTTGCTTCCCAGACGCCAAGATCTGTCCTATCTCAACGATTGTTCCAGCACTCTGGTCGACCATTTGACCAATTCCAAAGCATTGTTTTAAAGAAACACGTTGAATTAAAGAAACTTGTAATTGAGGAGGCTTTTCGCATTACAAGAAAAAGAAATGTGCCTTTCAAATGGCAATACCGACATACTGGAAGAACTGAATGTTGGACTATTGCTATGATAGATTAAGGAATATTTATTTCATTTTAGAATATTTATTTGATGTCTTGGAAGATATTCATTTACCTGTTTCAAAGTCTGTTTTCAGTGAACTTATAAAATTATGTATAAAAGACTATGTATTTAAAATCAATGGCGATTGTTATGCTCAAAAATTTGGCATGGCAATACGTAACCCTCTTTCCTCTGTGCTAAGTAATCTTTACATGGAATTTTTTAAGCAAAATTACTAAAGGATATCTTACCTTCTAATGCAATTTGGTTTAGGTATGTAGATGATGTTCTTTGTGTTTGGCCAAGAAATGAGATTTTACAAATATTTCTCCAGTTCCATAAAATTTACTGTAGAAAATGAAAATAATGGTATGTTACCATTTCTAGACTGCATGATCCATAGGCAAGAAAAAACAAGTTTAAGTTTAGCATATACAGAAAACCTACCAATGTATGCTCATATATCCATTATTACTCATCTCAACATGACAGAGTTAAATTCTCATTATTTCAATCTATGTTCCTAAATGCATTACGTATTTGAAGTCTAGAGCTTATTGATGATGAGTTTGAGAAGATATATTCCAATGGCTCTAAGTCAAAGTACCCTAGATCTTTCACTGATAAATCCCTTAAGTTAGCAAAAAATCATTTTCTAGAGTTCAGCCCAAACTTCCCATTGACACCAAGAATCTTTTAGTTCTCCCTTTTTATGATAATTTTTCTTTACTTCCCATGTTGCTTAAATTCTTCAGTGAAAATGTTGCCTTCAGCAACAATAATACTATAAAGAATATCTTAATCAGGAATTCACCTCCAAATTTTCTTGGATGCATCTATAAATTGCCATGTGGAAATTGATTGATAAAATCTAAGGAGGGCAGACTGGTAAGGATCTTTCTGTTAGACTTAAGCAACATTAATATAATATAAGAACTAGACAAGAATCAAATGCCTTGTTCAATCACGTCAAAAACTATGATCATTGTATTGACTTGAGTAATGCCATCTCAATTATTAACTCTAACTCTATTACAGCAAGAAATATCATTGAATTTTTTATCATTAGATGCACAAAGAATTATAATCTCAATATTAGTGATGGTTTTTACAAATTAGAAAAATTTATTATCAATAAAATTTTTCAAATGATAAGATTATGAAGGCTCGTTGTATGTCTTGGACAATTCCATGCTTACAAGATGGCGTCCTAGCCTCGTCTCGTTGATGTTTATCAACTGATTTATATATCTCTTGTGTCTCCCCTGATAATGTGATTATTACAAGAAAGTGCACTTGGAAACTTATCGTATTTCATTTTCCCAGTGGACTCATAGGAATATCTTGATCACGCGCAAAATTGATACTTTCCAACATGAATTCCACATGGGTGTTCTATCACTTTTATACAAGCTGTCCTGGATTTTATCCTTTCGTTACTGCTTTCTCCAAATCGTTAATCAAGTCCCCCAACTGAAGCTATGATTTCGATTCCTTAGGAAATTATTTGATGAACAAATGATGCCAAGATCTGTCCTATCTCAACGATTGTTGCAGCTTGCTGGTCGAACATTTGACCAATTCCAAAACATTATTTTAAAGAAACACTTTGAATTAAAGAAACTTGTAATGGAGGAGGCTTTTCGCATTACAAAAGAGAAGAAACGTTCTTTTCAAATGCCAATACCGACATCCTGGAAGAACCGGATGTTGGACTATTGCTATGATACATTAAGAAAAGACCGCAGTAAGTTACAAATAACACTAAATTGTAAGTTGGACCATCTTATCAAAAACAGCGACTGGATCAAGAACAAAAACCCTTTTTTTGTGATAAGCCTGTCTAACAAACAACTAGACAAGGATTCCTTGTATGTATTAGGGTATGGTTAAATTTTTTGTGCTCTAGCAAGGAAGCCAGCTGTGTTGAGGCCACAGTCTTTTTTGTAATTTAGAGAAATAAAGTAATTTAAGTAATGATGAAATTAATATCTGTATGGGTTTAGTGTATGCCAGTCTCTGAAAACCAGTGGAATCTAATTGCCCTAGAATATTTTCAAGAGATAATAACACCTTAAAAAATGACAAGGATATACATATCACTAAAGCAGATAAGGCTAACACTGTTGTGATTTTAGACAAAAGTAAGTATTCATCTAAAATGAGTAATCTTTGAATGATGGCACAATGTATTCTAAACTTATTAAAAATCCCTTAGAAACAGTTAATTCCCATTTTAATAAAGAAATAAAGTTGTTGTTGTAAGGTAATAGTTTTCTTATCTAACTCTTGTAATCTTTGTCTCCTTCATTGCCATATATATATATATATATATATATATATATATATATATATATATATATATATATATATATATATATATAAATATATATATATATATATATATATATATATATATATATATATATATGTATATATATATATATATATATATGTATATATATATATATATATACTATATATATATATATATATATATATACATATATATATATATATATATATATATATATATATATATATATATATATATATATATATATATATATATATATATATATATATATATATATATATATATATATATATATATATATATATATATATATATATATATATATATATATATATATATATATATATATATATATATACATATATATATATATCTTATAAATATATATATATATATATACTATATATATATATATGTATATATATATATATATATATATATATATATATATATATATATATATATATATATATATATATATATATATATATGTATATATATATATATATATATATATATATATGTATATATATATATATATACTATAAATATATATATTTTCAGAAGTGGGAGAGGATGTGTGGATCAGGTGTTTGCTTTGAAGAATGTATGTGAGAAATACTTAGAAAAGCAAATGGATTTGTATGTAGCATTTATGGATCTGGAGAAGGCATATGATAGAGTTGATAGAGATGCTCTGTGGAAGGTATTAAGAATATATGGTGTGGGAGGAAAGTTGTTAGAAGCAGTGAAAAGTTTTTATCGAGGATGTAAGGCATGTGTACGTGTAGGAAGAGAGGAAAGTGAATGGTTCTCAGTGAATGTAGGTTTGCGGCAGAGGTGTGTGATGTCTCCATGGTTGTTTAATTTGTTTATGGATGGGGTTGTTAGGGAGGTGAATGCAAGAGTTTTGGAAAGAGGGGCAAGTATGAAGTCTGTTGGGGATGAGAGAGTTTGGGAAGTGAGTCAGTTGTTGTTCGCTGATGATACAGCGCTGGTGGCTGATTCATGTGAGAAACTGCAGAAGCTGGTGACTGAGTTTGGTAAAGTGTGTGAAAGAATAAAGTTAAGAGTAGATGTGAATAAGAGCAAGGTTATTAGGTACAGTAGGGTTGAGGGTCTAGTCAATTGGAAGGTGAGTTTGAATGGAGAAAAACTGGAGGAAGTGAAGTGTTTTAGATATCTGGGAGTGGATCTGGCAGCGGATGGAACCATGGAAGCGGAAGTGGATCATAGGGTGGGGGAGGGGGCGAAAATTCTGGGAGCCTTGAAGAATGTGTGGAAGTCGAGAACATTATCTCGGAAAGCAAAAATGGGTATGTTTGAAGGAATAGTGGTTCCAACAATGTTGTATGGTTGCGAGGCGTGGGCTATGGATAGAGTTGTGCGCAGGAGGATGGATGTGCTGGAAATGAGATGTTTGAGGACAATGTGTGGTGTGAGGTGGTTTGATCGAGTGAGTAACGTAAGGGTAAGAGAGATGTGTGGAAATAAAAAGAGCGTGGTTGAGAGAGCAGAAGACGGTGTTTTGAAATGGTTTGGGCACATGGAGAGAATGAGTGAGGAAAGATTGACCAAGAGAATATATGTGTCGGAGGTGGAGGGAACGAGGAGAAGAGGGAGACCAAATTGGAGGTGGAAAGATGGAGTAAAAAAGATTTTGTGTGATCGGGGCCTGAACATGCAGGAGGGTGAAAGGAGGGCAAGGAATAGAGTGAATTGGAGCGATGTGGTATACCGGGGTTGACGTGCTGTCAGTGGATTGAATCAAGGCATGTGAAGCGTCTGGGGTAAACCATGGAAAGCTGTGTAGGTATGTATATTTGCGTGTGTGGACGTATGTATATACATGTGTATGGAGGTGGGTTGGGCCATTTCTTTCGTCTGTTTCCTTGCGCTACCTCGCAAACGCGGGAGACAGCGACAAAGCAAGAAAAAAAAAAAAAAAAATATATATATATATATATATATATATATATATATATATATATATATATATATATTATATATATAATAATATATAATAATAATTTAAGAATAATGGTATGTTACCATTTTTAGAATCCATGATCCATAGGCAAGGAAACAAGTTTAAGTTTAGCATATACAGAAAACCTACCAATGTATTCTCATATACCCATTATTACTCATCTTAACATGACAGTTAAATTTTCATCATTTCAATCTATGTTCCTTTGGGCATTACGTATTTTTCGTCGAGAGTTTATTGGTGATGGTAAAGACCCCATATTTTTCATTGATAAATCCCTTAAGTTAGCAAAGATTGACACCAAGAAGCTTTTAGTTTTCCCTTTTAATAACAATAATTTCACTTTACTTCCCATGTTCCTTAAATCCTTCAATATAGATGTTGCCGTCAGCAAGAATAATACTATAAATATTATCTTAATCAGGAATTTACCAGAAAATTCTCTTGGATGGATCTATAAAGTGCCATGTGGAAATTATGATAAAATTCATGTTGGGCAGACTGGTAAGGAAAATCAAATGCCCACTTTAATCACGGTAAAAACTATTATCATTGCATTGGCTAGAGTAATGCCATCTCAGTTATCAACTCTAACTCTAATAACGCGAGGAATGTCATTGAATTTTTTATAATTAGATGCACAAAGAATTATAATCTTAATATTAGTGATGGTCTATACAAATTAGATATTGTTGATAAAACTTGTAAAATGATAAGTTTTGGAACTCTCGTTGTATGTCTTGGACAATCGCATGTTTACCAAATGGCGTCCTAACCTCGTCTCTTCGATGTATATCAACTGATTAATATTTCTTTCTTGTGTATCCCCTGATGCATGGATCTCTCCTATCTCAACGATTGTTGCAGCGAGTCTGATCGACCATTTGACCAATTCCAAAACTTATACTTTCATAAATTTTATCAACAATAAAGTTATCTAATTTATATAGACCATCACTAATATTAAGATTATAGTTCTTTGTGTATCTAATTATAGAAAATTCAATGATATTTTGAGGAAAAACATTAAATTAAAGAAAGGAAACGTGCCTTTCAAATAACAATACCGACATACTGGAAGAACCGGATGTTGGACTATTGCTATAATAGATCAAGGAAAGAACGAAATAGGGTAAAAATGACACTAAAATGTAAGTTGAAAAGAGCACAAACCCTTTTTTTGTGATAAACCTGTGTAATAAACAACTAGGTAAAGATTCCTTATGCGCTTTAGGCTATGGTTAAATTTTGAGTGCTCTAACAGAGAAGCCAGCTGTGTTGATGTCACAAAGTCTTTTTGTAATTTAGAGAAATACAGTAATTTAAGTAAGGACGAAATTTAAATCTGTAATGGTTTAGTGTATGCCAGTTTGTCAAAACCAGTGGAATCTAATTGCCGTAAAAGATTTATAAGAGCTATTAACACCTTAAAAGATGACAAGGATTTACATAATACTAAAGCAGATAATGCTAACACTTTGTGATTCTAGACAAAAATAACTAATTATCTAAAATGAGTGATCTTTTAAATGATGACTCAACATATTCTAAACTTAGGAAAAATCCCCTAGAAGCAGTTAATTCCCATATCAATAGAAAATGAGGTTGTTGTTGAAAGGTAATTCACATATCAAAATTTTGTCATCTTTGTTCCCTTCATTGCCATATATATATGGACTTATTAAAACACATAAACAGAATTTTCCAGCAAGACCTATAGTGAGTTGAGAAGGATTCATCACATATAAATTGTCAAATGGTTAGTCTCTTTATAAAGCCCTTTAGTGGGTAAGGTATTAAATTCTATAATGAACAATGTACATTTAGTTAACAAGATAAACAATATCAACGTAAATTTTGAATTCAAACTAGTTAGCATTGACGTTTCCTCACTTTTCACGAAAGTTCCAGTTGATCATCTTATAGAATATCAATTTCATGTCCTGGATGATATTCATTTACCTGTTTCAAAGTCTGTTTTCAGTGAACATATATAATTGTTTATAACTGAGTGTGTATTTCAATTCGTCAGCGATAATCATGCTCAAAAATTTGATATGGTAATGGGTAGCGCTCTTTCACCTGTACTAAGTAATCTTTATATGGAATTTCTTGAAACAAAATTATTAAAGGATATCTTACCTTCTAATGCAACTTGGTTTAGGTATCTAGATGATATTCTTTGTGTTTGGCCAACAAATGAAAATTTACAAATATTTCTCCCCTTCCATCAAATTCACTGTAGAAAATGAAAAAATTGGTATGTTGCCATTTTTAGATTGCCTGATCTATAGGCAAGAAACAAGATTAAGTTTAGCATATACATAAAACCTAAGTATGTATGCTCATATATCCATTATTACTCATCTCAACATGACAGAGTTAAGTTATAATCATTCCAATCTATGTTCCTTAGGCCAGTACGTAATTGCAGCCCACAGTTTATTGATGAGTTTTAGAAAATATAATCTACCGGATGTAAGTTAAAGTACCCTAGATCTTTCATTGATTAATCCCTTAAATTAGTAAAGAAATCATTTCGTAGGGTACAGTCCAAACCTCCCATTGACACCAAGAAACTTTTAGTTCTGCCTTTGATTATAGTTTCACTTTACTCCCAATGTTGTATAAGACTTTAATGTAAATGTTGCCTTCAGCAACAATAATACTACAAAGAATATCTTAATCAGGATTCACCACAAAATTCTCCTGGAAGCATGTGGAAGCCATGTGGATATTGTGATAAATTTTATATTGGTCAGACTAGTAAGGATCTTTCTGTTAGACTTAAGCAATATATATATATATATATATATATATATATATATATATATATATATATATATATATATATATATATATATATATATATATATATATATTTTTTATACTTTGTCGCTGTCTCCCGCGTTTGCGAGGTAGCGCAAGGAAACAGACAAAAGAAATGGCCAAACCCCCCCCCATACACATGTATATACATACGTCCACACACGCAAATATACATACCTATACAGTTTTCCATGGTTTACCCCAGACGCTTCACATGCCTTGATTCAATCCACTGACAGCACGTCAACCCCGGTATACCACATCGCTCCAATTCACTCTATTCCTTGCCCTCCTTTCACCCTCCTGCATGTTCAGGCCCCGATCACACAAAATCTTTTTCACTCCATCTTTCCGCCTCCAATTTGGTCTCCCTCTTCTCCTCGTTCCCTCCACCTCCGACACATATATCCTCTTGGTCAATCTTTCCTCACTCATTCTCTCCATGTGCCCAAACCACTTCAAAACACCCTCTTCTGCTCTCTCAACCACGCTCTTTTTATTTCCACACATCTCTCTTACCCTTACGTTACTCACTCGATCAAACCACCTCACACCACACATTGTCCTCAAACATCTCATTTCCAGCACATCCATCCTCCTGCGCACAACTCTATCCATAGCCCACGCCTCGCAACCATACAACATTGTTGGAACCACTATTCCTTCAAACATACCCATGTTTGATTTCCGAGATAATGTTCTCGACTTCCACACATTCTTCAAGGCCCCCAGAATTTTCGCCCCCTCCCACACCCTATGATCCACTTCCGCTTCCATGGTTCCATCCGCTGCCAGATCCACTCCCAGATATCTAAAACACTTCACTTCCTCCAGTTTTTCTCCATTCAAACTCACCTCCCAATTGACTTGACCCTCATCCCTACTGTACCTAATAACCTTGCTCTTATTCACATTTACTCTTAACTTTCTTCTTCCACACACTTTACCAAACTCAGTCACCAGCTTCTGCAGTTTCTCACATGAATCAGCCACCAGCGCTGTATCATCAGCGAACAACAACTGACTCACTTCCCAAGCTCTCTCATCCCCAACAGACTTCATACTTGCCCCTCTTTCCAAAACTCTTGCATTTACCTCCCTAACAACCCCATCCATAAACAAATTAAACAACCATGGAGACATCACACACCCCTGCCGCAAACCTACATTCACTGAGAACCAATCACTTTCCTCTCTTCCTACACGTACACATGCCTTACATCCTCGATAAAAACTTTTCACTGCTTCTAACAACTTTCCTCCCACACCATATATTCTTAATACCTTCCACAGAGCATCTCTATCAACTCTATCATATGCCTTCTCCAGATCCATAAATGCTACATACAAATCCATTTGCTTTTCTAAGTATTTCTCACATACATTCTTCAAAGCAAACACCTGATCCACACATCCTCTACCACTTCTGAAACCACACTGCTCTTCCCCAATCTGATGCTCTGTACATGCCTTCACCCTCTCAATCAATACCCTCCCATATAATTTACCAGGAATACTCAACAAACTTATACCTCTGTAATTTGAGCACTCACTCTTATCCCCTTTGCCTTTGTACAATGGCACTATGCTCGCATTCCGCCAATCCTCAGGCACCTCACCATGAGTCATACATACATTAAATAACCTTACCAACCAGTCAACAATACAGTCACCCCCTTTTTTAATAAATTCCACTGCAATACCATCAAAACCTGCTGCCTTACCGGCTTTCATCTTCCGCAAAGCTTTCACTACCTCTTCTCTATTTATCAAATCATTTTCCCTAACCCTCTCACTTTGCACACCACCTCGACCAAAACACTCTATATCTGCCACTCTATCATCAAACACATTCAACAAACCTTCAAAATACTCACTCCATCTCCTTCTCACATCACCACTACTTGTTATCAACTCCCCATTTGCGCCCTTCACTGAAGTTCCCATTTGCTCCCTTGTCTTACGCACTTTATTTACCTCCTTCCAGAACATCTTTTTTATTCTCCCTAAAATTTAATGATACTCTCTCACCCCAACTCTCATTTGCCCTTTTTTTCACCTCTTGCACCTTTCTCTTGACCTCCTGTCTCTTTCTTTCATACATCTCCCACTCAATTGCATTTTTTCCCTGCAAAATTCGTCCAAATGCCCCTCTCTTCTCTTTTCACTAATACTCTTACTTCTTCATCCCACCACTCACTACCCTTTCTAATCAACCCACCTCCCACTCTTCTCATGCCACAAGCATCTTTTGCGCAATCCATCACTGATTCCCTAAATACATCCCATTCCTCCCCCACTCCCCTTGTTTCCATTGTTCTCACCTTTTTCCATTCTGTACTCAGTCTCTCATGGTACTTCCTCACACAGGTCTCCTTCTCAAGCTCACTTACTCTCGCATATATATATATATATATATATATATATATATATATATATATATATATATATATATATATATATATATATATATATATATATATATATATATATATATATATATATATATATATATATATATATATAAATGGGAAACAGAAGAAGGAGTCACGCGTGGAGTGCTCATCCTCCTCGAAGGCTCAGAATGGGGTGCCTAAATGTGTGTGGATGTAGCCAAGATGTGAAAAAAGGAGAGATAGGTAGTATGTTGGAGGAAAGGAACCTGGATGTTTTGGCTCTGAGTGAAACGAAGCTAAAGGGTAAAGGGGAAGAGTGGTTTGGGAATGTCTGGGGAGTAAAGTCAGGGGTTAGTGAGAGGACAAGAGCAAGGGAAGGAGCAGCAATACTCCTGAAACAGGAGTTTTGGGTGTATGTGATAGAGTGTAAGAAAGTAAATTCTCGATTAATATGGGTAAAATTGAAAGTTGATGGAGAGAGGTGGGTGATTATTGGTGCATATGCACCTGGGCATGAGAAGAAAGATCAAGAGAGGCAAGTGTTTTGGGAGCAGCTGAATGAGTGTGTTAGTGGTTTTGATGCACGAGACCGGGTTATAGTGATGGGTGATTTGAATGCAAAGGTGAGTAATGTGGCAGTTGAGGGAATAATTGGTATACATGGGGTGTTCAGTGTTGTAAATGGAAATGGTGAAGAGCTTGTAGATTTATGTGCTGAAAAAGGACTGATGATTGGGAATACCTGGTTTAAAAAGCGAGATATACATAAGTATACTTATGTAAGTAGGAGAGATGTCCAGAGAGCGTTATTGGATTACGTGTTAATTGACAGGCGTGCGAAAGAGAGACTTTTGGATGTTAATGTGCTGAGAGGTGCAACTGGAGGGATGTCTGATCATTATCTTGTGGAGGCTAAGGTGAAGATTTGTATGGGTTTTCAGAAAAGAAGAGTGAATGTTGGGGTGAAGAGGGTGGTGAGAGTAAGTGAGCTTGAGAAGGAGACCTGTGTGAGGAAGTACCAGGAGAGACTGAGTACAGATTGGAAAAAGGTGAGAACAATGGAAGCAAGGGGAGTGGGGAAGGAATGGGATGTATTTAGGGAATCAGTGATGGATTGCGCAAAAGATGCTTGTGGCATGAGAAGAGTGGGAGGTGGGTTGATTAGAAAGGGTAGTGAGTGGTGGGATGAAGAAGTAAGAGTATTAGTGAAAGAGAAGAGAGAGGCATTTGGACGATTTTTGCAGGGAAAAAATGCAATTCAGTGGGAGATGTATAAAAGAAAGAGACAGGAGGTCAAGAGAAAGGTGCAAGAGGTGAAAAAAAGGGTAAATGAGAGTTGGGGTGAGAGAGTATCATTAAATTTTAGGGAGAATAAAAAGATGTTCTGGAAGGAGGTAAAAAAAGAGCGTAATACAAGGGAGCAAATGGAAACTTCAGCGAAGGGCGCAAATGGGGAGGTGATAACAAGTAACGGTGATGTGAGAAGGAGATGGAGTTAGTATTTTGAAGGTTTGTTGAATGTGTTAGATGATAGAGTGGCAGATATAGGGTGTTTTGGTCGAGGTGGTGTGCAAAGTGAGAGGGTTAGGGAAAATGATTTGGTAAACAGAGAAGAGGTAGTGAAAGCTTTGCGGAAGATGAAAGCCGGCAAGGCAGCAGGTTTGGATGGTATTGCAGTGGAATTTATTAAAAAAGGGGGTGACTGTATTGTTGACTGGTTGGTAAGGTTATTTAATGTATGTATGACTCATGGTGAGGTGCCTGAGGATTGGCGGAATGCGTGCATAGTGCCATTGTACAAAGGCAAAGGGGATAAGAGTGAGTGCTCAAATTACAGAGGTATAAGTTTGTTGAGTATTCCTGGTAAATTATATGGGAGGGTATTGATTGAGAGGGTGAAGGCATGTACAGAGCATCAGATTGGGGAAGACCAGTGTGGATTCAGAAGTGGTAGAGGATGTGTGGATCAGGTGTTTGCTTTGAAGAATGTATGTGAGAAATACTTATAAAAGCAAATGGATTTGTATGTAGCATTTATGGATCTGGAGAAGGCATATGATAGAGTTGATAGATATGGTCTGTGGAAGGTATTAAGAATATATGGTGTGGGAGGAAAGTTGTTAGAAGCAGTGAAAAGTTTTTATCGAGGATGTAAGGCATGTGTACGTGTAGGAAGAGAGGAAAGTGATTGGTTCTCAGTGAATGTAGGTTTGCGGCAGGGGTGTGTGATGTCTCCATGGTTGTTTAATTTGTTTATGGATGGGGTTGTTAGGGAGGTAAATGCAAGAGTCCTGGAAAGAGGGGCAAGTATGAAGTCTGTTGGGGATGAGAGAGCTTGGGAAGTGAGTCAGTTGTTGTTCGCTGATGATACAGCGCTGGGGGCTGATTCATGTGAGAAACTGCAGAAGCTGGTGACTGAGTTTGGTAAAGTGTGTTCAAGAAGAAAGTTAAGAGTAAATGTGAATAAGAGCAAGGTTATTAGGTAGAGTAGGGTTGAGGGTCAAGTCAATTGGGAGGTGAGTTTGAATGGAGAAAAACTGGAGGAAGTGAAGTGTATTAGATATCTGGGAGTGGATCTGGCAGCGGATGGAACCTTGGAAGCGGAAGTGGATCATAGGGTGGGGGAGGGGGCGAAAATTCTGGGGCCCTTGAAGAATGTGTGGAAGTCGAGAACATTATCTCGGAAAGCAAAAATGGGTATGTTTGAAGGAATAGTGGTTCCAACAATGTTGTATGGTTGCGAGGCGTGGGCTATGGATAGAGTTGTGCGCAGGAGGATGGATGTGCTGGAAATGAGTTGTTTGAGGACAATGTGTGGTGTGAGGTGGTTTGATCGAGTGAGTAACGTAAGGGTAAGAGAGATGTGTGGAAATAAAAAGAGCGTGGTTGAGAGAGCAGAAGAGGGTGTTTTGAAGTGGTTTGGGCACATGGAGAGAATGAGTGAGGAAAGATTGACCAAGAGGATATATGTGTCGGAGGTGGAGGGAACGAGGAGAAGAGGGAGACCAAATATGAGGTGGAAAGATGGAGTGAAAAAGATTTCGTGTGATCGGTGCCTGAACATGCAGGAGGGTGAAAGGAGGGCAAGGAATAGAGTGAATTGGAGTCATGTGGTATACAGGGGTTGACGTGCTGTCAGTGGATTGAATCAAGGCATGTGAAGCGTCTGGGGTAAACCATGGAAAGCTGTGTAGGTATGTATATTTGCGTGTGTGGACGTATCTATATACATGTGTATGGGGGGGGGGTTGGGCCATTTCTTTCTTTCTGTTTCCTTGCGCTACCTCGCAAACGCGGGAGACAGCGACAAAGTATAAAAAAAAAAGAAAAAAAATATATATATATATATATATATATATATATATATATATATATATATATATATACATGTGTTCCCTAGGGATAGGGGAGAAAGAATACTTCCCACGTATTTCCTGCATGTCGTAGAAGGCGACTATAAGGGGATTGAGCTGGGGATGGAAATCTTCCCCTCTCGTTTTCTTTTAATTTTCCAAAAGAAGGAACAGAGAATTGGGCCAGGTGAGGGTATTCCCTCGAAGGCCCACTCCTCTGTTCTTAACGCTACCTCGCTAATGCGGGAAATGGCCAATAGTTTGAAAGAGAAAGAAAGATATATATATATATATATATATATATATATATATATATATATATATATATATATATATATATATATATATATATATATATATATATACATATATATATATATATACATATATATATATATATATATATATATATATATATATATATACATATATATATATTTATATATATATATATATATATATATATATATATATATATATATATATATATATATATATATATATATATATATATATATATATATATATATATATATATATATATATATATATATATATATATATATATATATGTATGTATGTATATGTATGTATGTATGTATGTATGTGTATATGTATGTATATATGTATATTATCCCTGGGGATAGGGGTGAAAGAATACTTCCCACGTATTCCTCGCGTGTCGTAAAAAGCGACTAGAGGGGACGGGAGCGGGGGGCCAGAAATCCTCCCCTCCTTGTATTAACTTTCTAAAATGGGAAACAGAAGAAGGAGTCACGCGGGGAGTGCTCATCCTCCTCGAAGGCTCAGAGTGGGGTGCCTAAATGTGTGTGGATGTAACCAAGATGTGAAAAAATGAGAGATAGGTAGTATGTTTGAGGAAAGGAACCTGGATGTTTTGGCTCTGAGTGAAACGAAGCTCAAGGGTAAAGGGGAAGAGTGGTTTGGGAATGTCTGGGGAGTAAAGTCAGGGGTTAGTGAGAGGACAAGAGCAAGGGAAGGAGTAGCAATACTCCTGAAACAGGAGTTGTGGGAGTATGTGATAGAGTGTAAGAAAGTAAATTCTCGATTAATATTGGTAAAACTGAAAGTTGATGGAGAGAGGTGGGTGATTATTGGTGCATATGCACCTGGGCATGAGAAGAAAGATCAAGAGAGGCAAGTGTTTTGGGAGCAGCTGAATGAGTGTGTTAGTGGTTTTGATGCACGAGACCGGGTCATAGTGATGGGTGATTTGAATGCAAAGGTGAGTAATGTGGCAGTTGAGGGAATAATTGGTATACATGGGGTGTTCGGTGTTGCAAATGGAAATGGTGAAGAGCTTGTAGATTTATATGCTGAAAAAGGACTGATCATTGGGAATACCTGGTTTAAAATGCGAGATATACATAAGTATACTTATGTAAGTAGGAGAGATGGCCAGAGAGCGTTATTGGATTACGTGTTAATTGACAGGCGTGCGAAAGAGAGACTTTTGGATGTTAATGTGCTGAGAGGTGCAACTGGAGGGATGTCTGATCATTATCTTGTGGAGGCTAAGGTGAAGATTTGTATGGGTTTTCAGAAAAGAAGAGTGAATGTTGGGGTGAAGAGGGTGGTGAGAGTAAGTGAGCTTGAGAAGGAGACCTGTGTGAGGAAGTACCAGGAGAGACTGAGTACAGAATGGAAAAAGGTGAGAACAATGGAAGTAAGGGGAGTGCGGGAGGAATGGGATGTATTTAGGAAATCAGTGATGGATTGCGCAAAAGATGCTTGTGGCATGAGAAGAGTGGGAGGTGGGTTGATTAGAAAGGGTAGTGAGTGGTGGGATGAAGAAGTAAGAGTATTAGTGAAAGAGAAGAGAGAGGCATTTGGACGATTTTTGCAGGGAAAAAATGCAATTGAGTGGGAGATGTATAAAAGAAAGAGACAGGAGGTCAAGAGAAAGGTGCAAGAGGTGAAAAAAAGGGCAAATGAGAGTTGGGATGAGAGAGTATCATTAAATTTTAGGGAGAATAAAAAGATGTTCTGGAAGGAGGTAAATAAAGTGCGTAAGACAAGGGAGCAAATGGGAACTTCGGTGAAGGGCGCAAGTGGGGAGGTGATAACAAGTAGTGGTGATGTGAGAAGGAGATGGAGTGAGTATTTTGAAGGTTTGTTGAATGTGTTTGATGATAGAGTGGCAGATATAGGGTGTTTTGGTCGAGGTGGTGTGCAAAGTGAGAGGGTTAGGGAAAATGATTTGGTAAACAGAGAAGAGGTAGTGAAAGCTTTGCGGAAGATGAAAGCCGGCAAGGCAGCAGGTTTGGATGGTATTGCAGTGGAATTTATTAAAAAAGGGGGTGACTGTATTGTTGACTGGTTGGTAAGGTTATTTAATGTATGTATGACTCATGGTGAGGTGCCTGAGGATTGGCGGAATGCGTGCATAGTGCCATTGTACAAAGGCAAAGGGGATAAGAGTGAGTGCTCAAATTACAGAGGTATAAGTTTGTTGAGTATTCCTGGTAAATTATATGGGAGGGTATTGATTGAGAGGGTGAAGGCATGTACAGAGCATCAGATTGGGGAAGAGCAGTGCGGTTTCAGAAGTGGTAGAGGATGTGTGGATCAGGTGTTTGCTTTGAAGAATGTATGTGAGAAATACTTAGAAAAGCAAATGGATTTGTATGTAGCATTTATGGATCTGGAGAAGGCATATGATAGAGTTGATAGAGATGCTCTGTGGAAGGTATTAAGAATATATGGTGTGGGAGGCAAGTTGTTAGAAGCAGTGAAAAGTTTTTATCGAGGATGTAAGGCATGTGTACGTGTAGGAAGAGAGGAAAGTGATTGGTTCTCAGTGAATGTAGGTTTGCGGCAGGGGTGTGTGATGTCTCCATGGTTGTTTAATTTGTTTATGGATGGGGTTGTAAGGGAGGTAAATGCAAGAGTTTTGGAAAGAGGGGCAAGTATGAAGTCTGTTGGGGATGAGAGAGCTTGGGAAGTGAGTCAGTTGTTGTTCGCTGATGATACAGCGTTGGTGGCTGATTCATGTGAGAAACTGCAGAAGCTGGTGACTGAGTTTGGTAAAGTGTGTGGAAGAAGAAAGTTGAGAGTAAATGTGAATAAGAGCAAGGTTATTAGGTACAGTAGGGGTGAGGGTCAAGTCAATTGGGAGGTGAGTTTGAATGGAGAAAAACTGGAGGAAGTGAAGTGAGGTGCCTGAGGATTGGCGGAATGCGTGCATAGTGCCATTGTACAAAGGCAAAGGGGATAAGAGTGAGTGCTCAAATTACAGAGGTATAAGTTTGTGTGTGGATGTAACCAAGATGTGAAAAAAGGAGAGATAGGTAGTATGTTTGAGGAAAGGAACCTGGATGTTTTGGCTCTGAGTGAAACGAAGCTCAAGGGTAAAGGGGAAGAGTGGTTTGGAAATGTCTGGGGAGTGAAGTCAGGGGTTAGTGAGAGGACAAGAGCAAGGGAAGGAGTAGCAATACTCCTGAAACAGGAGTTGTGGGAGTATGTGATAGAATGTAAGAAAGTAAATTCTCGATTAATATGGGTAAAACTGAAAGTTGATGGAGAGAGGTGGGTGATTATTGGTGCATATGCACCTGGGCATGAGAAGAAAGATCATGAGAGGCAAGTGTTTTGGGAGCAGCTAAATGAGTGTGTTAGCGGTTTTGATGCACGAGACCGGGTTATAGTGATGGGTGATTTGAATGCAAAGGTGAGTAATGTGGCAGTTGAGGGAATAATTGGTATGCATGGGGTGTTCAGTGTTGTAAATGGAAATGGTGAAGAGCTTGTAGATTTATGTGCTGAAAAAAGGACTGATGATTGGGAATACCTGGTTTAAAAAGCGAGATATACATAAGTATACTTATGTAAGTAGGAGAGATGGCCAGAGAGCGTTATTGGATTACGTGTTAATTGACAGGCGCGCGAAAGAGAGACTTTTGGATGTTAATGTGCTGAGAGGTGCAACTGGAGGGATGTCTGATCATTATCTTGTGGAGGCTAAGGTGAAGATTAGTATGGGTTTTCAGAAAAGAGGAGTGAATGTTGGGGTGAAGAAGGTGGTGAGAGTAAGTGAGCTTGGGAAGGAGACCTGTGTGGGGAAGTACCAGGAGAGACTGTGTACAGAATGGAAAAAGGTGAGAACAATGGAAGTAAGGGGAGTGGGGGAGGAATGGGATGTATTTAGGGAATCAGTGATGGATTGCGCAAAAGATGCTTGTGGCATGAGAAGAGTGGGAGGTGGGCTGTTTAGAAAGGGTAGTGAGTGGTGGGATGAAGAAGTAAGAGTATTAGTGAAAGAGAAGAGAGAGGCATTTGGACGATTTTTGCAGGGAAAAAATGCAATTGAGTGGGAGAAGTATAAAAGAAAGAGACAGGAGGTCAAGAGAAAGGTGCAAGAGGTGAAAAAAAGGGCAAATGAGAGTTGGGGTGAGAGACTATCAGTAAATTTTAGGGAGAATAAAAAGATGTTCTGGAAGGAGGTAAATAGGGTGCGTAAGACAAGGGAGCAAATGGGAACTTCGGTGAAGGGCGCAAATGGGGAGGTGATAACAAGTAGCGGTGATGTGAGAAGGAGATGGAATGAGTATTTTGAAGGTTTGTTGAATGTGTCTGATGACAGATTGGCAGATATAGGGTGTTTTGGTCGAGGTGGTGTGCAAAGTGAGAGGGTTAGGGAAAATGATTTGGTAAACAGAGAAGAGGTAGTAAAAGCTTTGCGGAAGATGAAAGCCGGCAAGGCAGCAGGTTTGGATGGTATTGCAGTGGAATTTCTTAAAAAAGGGGGTGACTGTATTGTTGACTGGTTGGTAAGGTTATTTAATGTATGTATGACTCATGGTGAGGTGCCTGAGGATTGGCGGAATGCGTGCATAGTGCCATTGTACAAAGGCAAAGGGGATAAGAGTGAGTGCTCAAATTACAGAGGTATAAGTTTGTTGAGTATTCCTGGTAAATTATATGGGAGGGTATTGATTGAGAGGGTGAAGGCATGTACAGAGCATCAGATTGGGGAAGAGCAGTGCGGTTTCAGAAGTGGTAGAGGATGTGTGGATCAGGTGTTTGCTTTGAAGAATGTATGTGAGAAATACTTAGAAAAGCAAATGGATTTGTATGTAGCATTTATGGATCTGGAGAAGGCATATGATAGAGTTGATAGAGATGCTCTGTGGAAGGTATTAAGAATATATGGTGTGGGAGGAAAGTTGTTAGAAGCAGTGAAAAGTTTTTATCGAGGATGTAAGGCATGTGTACGTGTAGGAAGAGAGGAAAGTGATTGGTTCTCAGTGAATGTAGGTTTGCGGCAGGGGTGTGTGATGTCTCCATGGTTGTTTAATTTGTTTATGGATGGGGTTGTAAGGGAGGTAAATGCAAGAGTTTTGGAAAGAGGGGCAAGTATGAAGTCTGTTGGGGATGAGAGAGCTTGGGAAGTGAGTCAGTTGTTGTTCGCTGATGATACAGCGCTGGTGGCTGATTCATGTGAGAAACTGCAGAAGCTGGTGACTGAGTTTGGTAAAGTGTGTGGAAGAAGAAAGTTGAGAGTAAATGTGAATAAGAGCAAGGTTATTAGGTACAGTAGGGGTGAGGGTCAAGTCAATTGGGAGGTGAGTTTGAATGGAGAAAAACTGGAGGAAGTGAAGTGTTTTAGATATCTGGGAGTGGATCTGTCAGCGGATGGAACCATGGAAGCGGAAGTGGATCATAGGGTGGGGGAGGGGGCGAAAATTTTGGGAGCCTTGAAAAATGTGTGGAAGTCGAGAACATTATCTCGGAAAGCAAAAATGGGTATGTTTGAGGGAATAGTGGTTCCAACAATGTTGTATGGTTGCGAGGCGTGGGCTATGGATAGAGATGTGCGCAGGAGGATGGATGTGCTGGAAATGAGATGTTTGAGGACAATGTGTGGTGTGAGGTGGTTTGATCGAGTAAGTAACGTAAGGGTAAGAGAGATGTGTGGAAATGAAAAGAGCGTGGTTGAGAGAGCAGAAGAGGGTGTTTTGAAATGGTTTGGGCACATGGAGAGAATGAGTGAGGAGAGATTGACCAAGAGGATATATGTGTCGGAGGTGGAGGGAACGAGGAGAAGAGGGAGACCAAATTGGAGGTGGAAAGATGGAGTGAAAAAGATTTTGTGTGATCGGGGCCTGAACATGCAGGAGGGTGAAAGGAGGGCAAGGAATAGAGTGAATTGGAGTCATGTGGTATACAGGGGTTGACGTGCTGTCAGTGGATTGAATCAAGGCATGTGAAGCGTCTGGGGTAAACCATGGAAAGCTGTGTAGGTATGTATATTTGCGTGTGTGGACGTGTGTATGTACATGTGTATGCGGGGGGGGGTTGGGCCATTTCTTTCGTCTGTTTCCTTGCGCTACCTCGCAAACGCGGGAGACAGCGACAAAGTATAAAAAAAAAAAAAAAAAAAAAAAAAAGTTTGTTGAGTATTCCTGGTAAATTATATGGGAGGATATTGATTGAGAGGGTGAAGGCATGTACTGAGCATCAGATTGGGGAAGAGCAGTGTGGTTTCAGAAGTGGTAGAGGATGTGTGGATCAGGTGTTTGCTTTGAAGAATGTATGTGAGAAATACTTAGAAAAGCAAATGGATTTGTATGTAGCATTTATGGATCTGGAGAAGGCATATGATAGGGTTGATAGAGATGCTCTGTTGAAGGTATTAAGAATATATGGTGTGGGAGGCAAGTTGTTAGAAGCAGTGAAAAGTTTTTATCGAGGATGTAAGGCATGTGTACGTGTAGGAAGAGAGGAAAGTGATTGGTTCTCAGTGAATGTAGGTTTGCGGCAGGGGTGTGTGATGTCTCCATGGTTGTTTAATTTGTTTATGGATGGGGTTGTTAGGGAGGTGAATGCAAGAGTTTTGGAAAGAGGGGCAAGTATGAAGTCTGTTGGGGATGAGAGAGCTTGGGAAGTGAGTCAGTTGTTGTTCGCTGATGATACAGCGCTGGTGGCTGATTCATGTGAGAAACTGCAGAAGCTGGTGACTGAGTTTGGTAAAGTGTGTGAAAGAAGAAAGTTAGGAGTAAATGTGAATAAGAGCAAGGTTATTAGGTACAGTAGGGTTGAGGGTCAAGTCAATTGGGAGGTGAGTTTGAATGGAGAAAAACTGGAGGAAGTGAAGTGTTTTAGATATCTGGGAGTGGATCTAGCAGCGAATGGAACCATGGAAGCGGAAGTGGATCATAGGGTGGGGGAGGGGGCGAAAATTCTGTGAGCCTTGAAGAATGTGTGGAAGTCGAGAACATTATCTCGGAAAGCAAAAATGGGTATGTTTGAAGGAATAGTGGTTCCAACAATGTTGTATGGTTGCGAGCCGTGGGCTATGGATAGAGTTGTGCGCAGGAGGATGGATGTGCTGGAAATGAGAGGTTTGAGGACAATGTGTGGTGTGAGGTGGTTTGATCGAGTAAGTAACGTAAGGTAAGAGAGATGTGTGGAAATAAAAAGAGCGTGGTTGAGAGAGCAGAAGAGAGTGTTTTGAAATGGTTCGGGCACATGGAGAGAATGAGTGAGGAATGATTGACGAAGAGAATATATGTGTCGGAGGTGGAGGGAACGAGGAGAAGAGGTAGACCAAATTGGAGGTGGAAAGATGAAGTGAAAAAGATTTTTTGTGATCGGGGCCTGAACATGCAGGAGGGTGAAAGGAGGGCAAGGAATAGAGTGAATTGGAGCGATGTGGTATAACGGGGTTGACGTGCTGTCAGTGAATTGAATCAAGGCATGTGAAGCGTCTGGGGTAAACCATGGAAAGTTGTGTAGGTATGTATATTTGCGTGTGTGGACGTATGTATATACATGTGTATGGGGGTGGGTTGGGCCATTTCTTTCGTCTGTTTCCTTGCGCTACCTCGCAAACGCGGGAGACAGTGACAAAGCAAAAAAAAAAAAAAAAAATATATATATATATATATATATATATATATATATATATATATATATATATATATATATATATATATATATATATATATATATATATATATATATATATATATATATATATATATATATTATATATATATGTATATATATTCGTTCTATCTCTTGGACAATCGCATGTTTACCAAATGTCGTCGTAACTTCGTCTCTTCGATGTATATCAACTGACTTATATTTCTCTCTTGTGTGTCGCCTGATGATGTGATTATTACACTAAAGCTGCACTTGGGAACCTATCGTTTTCATTTACCCCGTGGACTCATAGGAATATCTTGATCACGCGCAAAATTGTGATCCTTTCTACCATAGATTCCACACGGCTCTTCCATTACTTCTCAACAAGCTATCCCGGACTTTCTCCTTTCGTTACTGCCTTCTCTAAATCGTAATTCAAGGCCCATCAACTGAAGTTACGATTTGGATTCCTCAAGAAGTGCCTTGATGAACAAGTGATACCAAGATCTGCCCCATCTCAACGATTGTTGCATCTGTCTGGTCGACCATTTCATCAATTCCAAAACATTATTTTAAAGAAACAGATTGATTTAAAGAAACTTGTAGATGAGGAGGCTTTTCACATTACAGGACAAAAGAAACTTACCTTTCAAATAGCAATACCGACATACTGGAAGAATCGGAGTTTGGACTATTGCTATAATAGATTAAGGAAAGAGCACAATAGGGTAAAAATGACACTAAAATGTAAATTGAACCTTCCTATTAAATACAGCGACTGGAAAAGAACACAAACTCTTCTTTTGTGATAAACCTGTGTAGTAAATAAGTAGATAAGGTTTCCTTGTGTGCATTAGGCTATGGTTAAATTTTGTGTGCTCTAACAGGGAAGTCAGCTGTGTTGATGTCACAAAGTCTTTTTGTAATTTAGAGAAATACAGTAATTTAAGTAATGACGAAATTTAAATCTGTAATGGTTTAGTGTATACCAGATTGTCAAAACCGATGTAATCTAATTGCCCTAAAAGATTTATAAGAGCTATTAACACCTCAAAAGATGACAAGGATATACGTATTACTAAAGAGGATAAAGCTAACACTATTTTGATTTTAGACAAAAGTAACTAATTATCTAAAATGAATGATCTTTTAAATGATGACACAACATATTCTAAGCTCAGTAAAAATCCCTTAGAAGCAGTTAATTCCCATTTCAATAGATAATGAAGTTGTCGTTGAAAGGTAATAATTCACATATCAAAATTTTGTCATCTTTGTCCCCTTCATTGCCATATATGTATGGACTTATTAAAACACATTAACAGAATTTTCCAGCAAGGCTTATAGTTACTTGAGAAGGCTCAATCACATATAAATTGTCAAATGGTTAGTCTCTTTATAAAGCCCTTTAGTGGGTAATGTAGTATATTCTAATATAACTAACAATGTATATTTAGTCAACAAGATAAACAATATTAATGTAAATTTTAAATTAAAACTAGTTAGCTTTGACGTTTCCTCACTTTTCACTAAAGTTCCAGTTGATCACCTTTTAGAATATTAATTTCATATCTTGGATGATATTCATTTACCTGTTTCAAAGTCTGTTTTCAGTCAACTTATTTAATTGTGTATAAATGAGTGCGTATTTCAATTCATTGGCGATTATTATGCTCAAAAATTTGGTATAGCAATGGGTAGCTTTCTTTCACCCATACTAAGTAATCTTTATATGGAAATCCTTGAACGAAATTTTTTACAGGGTATCTTACCTTCTGATGCAATTTGATTTTAGGTATTTAGATGATGTTCTTTGTGTTTGGCCAACAAATGAAAATCTACAAATATTTCTCCCCTTCCATCAAATATCCTGTAGAAAATGAAAATAATGGTATGGTGCCATTTTTAGATTGCCTGATCCATAGTTAAGGAAACAAATTTAAGTTTAGCATATACAGAAAACAAACCAACGTATGCTCATATATCCATTATTATTCATCTCAACATGACAGAGTTAAATCATCATCATTTCAATCTATGTTCCTTAGGCCATTACGTAATTGCAGCCCACAGTTTATTGATGAGTTTGAGAAAATATATTCTATTGTACCTATGTTAAAGTACCCTAGATCTTTCATTGATAAATCTCTTAAATTAGTAAAGAAATCATTTCGTAGAGTACAGTCCAAGCCTCCCATTGACACCAAGAACTTTTTAGTTCTGCCTTTTGATTATAATTTCACTTTACTTCCCATGTTGCTTAAATCCTTTACTGTAAATGTTGCCTTCAGCAACAACAATCCTACAAAGAATATCTAAATCAGGAATTCACCACAAAATTCTCTTGGATGCATCTACAAAGTGCCATGTGGAAATTGTGATAAATTATATGTTTGCCAGACTGGTAAGGTTCTTTCTGTTAGACTTAAGCAATATATATATAGTACAAGAACCGAAGAAAAATCAAATGCCTTGTTTGATCACGTTAAAAACTATGATCATTGTATTGACTGGAGTAATGCCATTTCAGTTATTATATCTAATTCTATTATCGCGAGAAATATCATTCAATCTTCTATTATTAAATACACAAAGTTTTATAATCTTAATATTATTAATGGTATATACAAATTAGATAACTTTATTGTTGATAGAATTTGAAAATGATAAGATTATGAACGCTCTTGGAAAATCGCATGTTTACGAAATATCGTCGTAGCTTCGTCTCTTCGATGTACATGAACTGACTTATATTTCTTTCTTGTGTGTCGACTGATGATGTGATTATTACACGAAAATGAACTTAGGAGCTTATCGTGTTTCAATTTCGTCGTGGACTCATAGGAATATCTTAATCACGCGCAAAATTGTCATTATTTCCAACATGGATTCCACACGGCTCTTCTATTACTTCTCTACAGGCTCTCCTGGACTTCCTCCTTTTGTTACCGCTTTCTCTAAATCGTTAATCAAGGACCACCAACTGAAGTTACGATTTGGATTCCTCAGGAAGTGCCTTTATGAACAAGTGATACCAAGATCTGTCCCATCTCAACATTGTTGCATCTGTTTGGTCGACCATTTGACCAATTCTAAAACACTATTTTTAAGAAACACGTTGATTCAAAGAAACTTGTAGTTGAGGATTCTTTTCGCATTACAAGACATAAGAACCAAGTTTTTCAAATAGCAATACCGATATACTGGAAGAACCGGATGTTGGACTATTGCTATAATAGATTAAGGAAAGAACGAAATAGGTTTCAAATGACACTGAAATGTAAGTTGGACCTTCTTATTAAAAACAGCGACTGGAAAAGAACACAAACCCCTCTTTTGTAATAAACCTGTGTAATAAACAACTAGATAATGATTCCTTGTGTGCATTAGGCTATGGTTGAATTTTGTGTGCTCTAACAGGGAAGCCAGCTGTGTTGATGTCACAAAGTCTTTTTGTAATTTAGAGAAATACAGTAATTTAAGTAATGACGAAATTCAAATCTGTAATGGTTTAGTGTATGCCAGATTGTCAAAACCAGTGGAATCTAATTGCCCTAAAAGATTTATAAGAGCTATTAACACCTTAAAAGATGACAAGGATATACATATTACTAAAGCAGATAATGTTAACACTAGTGTGATTTTAGACAAAAGTAACTAATTATCTAATATGAATGATCTTTTAAATGATGACACAACATATTCTAAACTTAGTAAAAATCCCTTAGAAGCGGTTAATTCTCATTTCAATAGAAAATGAAGTTGTTGTTGAAAGGTAATAATTCACATATCAATATTTTGTCATCTTTGTCCCCTTCATTGCCACATATGTATGGACTTATAAAAACACATAAACAGAATTTTCCAGCAAGACCTATAGTGAGTTGAGAAGGCTTCATCACATATAAATTGTCAAATGGTTAGTCTCTTTATAAAGCCTTCTAGTGGGTAAGGTATTAGAATCTGATATAATGAAAAATGTACATTTAGTCAACAAGATAAACAGTATCAATGTAAATTTTAAATTCAAACAAGCTAGCTTTGACGTTTTCTCACTTTTCATTAAAGTTCCAGTTGATCGCCTTTTAGAATATTAATTTCATGTCCTGGATGATATTCATTTATCTGTTTCAAAGTCTGTTTTCATTGAACTCATATGATTGAGTTTAAAGGAGTGTGTATTTCAATTCATTGGCGATTAGCAGGCTCAAAAATTTGGTTTGGCAATGTGTAGCGCTCTTTCACCTATACTAAGTAATCCTTATCTGGAATTTTTTTAACCAAAATTATTGAAGGATATCTTACCTTCTAATTTAATTTGCTTTAGGTATTTACATTATGTTCTTAGTGTTTGGCCAACAAATGAAGATTTACAAATATTTCTACCCTTCTATCAAATTTGCTGTAGAAAATGGAAATAATGGTATGTTGCCATTTTCAGATTGCCTGATCCATAGGCAAGGATACAAGTTTAACTTTAGTATATACAAAAAACTTATCAATGTATGCTCATATATCCATTATTACTCATCTCAACATGAGAGAGTTAAATTATCATCATTTCAATCTATTTTCCTTAGGCCATTACGTAGTTGAAGCCCACAGTTTATTGACGAGTTTGAGAAACTATATTCTATTGATTCTAAGTTAAAGTACCCTAGATCTTTCATTGATAAATCCCTTGAATTAGTAAAGAAATCATTTCGAAGGGTAGAGTCCAAAACTCCCATTGATACCTAGAACCTTTAGGTTCTTACCTTTTGATTATAATTTCACTTTACTTCCCATGTTCCTTAAATCCTTTAATGTAAACGCTCCCTTCAACAGCAATAATATCATAAAGAATACCTTAATCAGGAATTCACCAGAGAATTCTCTTGGATGCATCTATAAAGTGCCATGTGGAAATTGTGATAAATTTCATGTTGGCGAAACTGGTAAGGATCATTCTGTTAGACTTAAGCAATATATATATATATATATATATATATATATATATATATATATATATATATATATATATATATATATATATATATATATATATATATATATATATATATATATATATATATATATATATATATATATATATATATATATATATATATATATATATATATATATATATATATATATATATATATATATATGTATATATTCTTTCTTTCTTTCTTTCATACTATTCGCCATTTCCCGCCTCAGCGAGGTAGCGTTAAGAACAGAGGACTGGGCCTATGAGGAAACATCCTCACCCGGCCCCTTTCTCTGTTCCTTCCTTTGGAAAATAGAAAAAAAAAATGAGAGGGGAAGATTCCCAGCCCCCCGCTCCCTTCCCTTTTAATCGCCTTCTACGACACGCAGGGAATACGTGGGAAGTATTCTTTCTCCCCTATCCCCAGGGATAATATATATATATATATATATATATATATATAGAAGAAGTATGAAGTATGAAGTCTGTTGGGGATGAGAGAGCTTGGGAAGTGAGTCAGTTGTTGTTCGCTGATGATACAGCGCTGGTGGCTGATTCATGTGAGAAACTGCAGAAGCTGGTGACTGAGTTTGATAAAGTGTGTGAAAGAAGAAAGTTAAGAGTGAATGTGAATAAGAGCAAGGTTATTAGGTACAGTAGGGTTCAGGGTCAAGTCAATTGGGAGGTGAGTTTGAATGGAGAAAAACTGGAGGAAGTGAAGTGTTTTAGATATCTGGGAGTGGATCTGGCAGCGAATGGAACCATGGAAGCAGAAGTGGATCATAGGGTGGGGGAGGGGGCGAAAATTCTGGGAGCATTGAAGAATGTGTGGAAGTCGAGAACATTATCTCGGAAAGCAAAAATGGGTATGTTTGAAGGAATAGTGGTTCCAACAATGTTGTATGGTTGCGAGGCGTGGGCTATGGATAGAGTTGTGCGCAGGAGGATTGATATGCTGGAAATGAGATGTTTGAGGACAATGTGTGGTGTGAGGTGGTTTGATCGAGTAAGTAACGTAAGGGTAAGAGAGATGTGTGGAAATAAAAAGAGCGTGGTTGAGAGAGCAGAGGAGGGAGTTTTGAAATGGTTCGGGCACATGGAGAGAATGAGTGAGGAAAGATTGACCAAGAGAATATATGTGTCGGAGGTGGAGGGAACGAGGAGAAGAGGGAGACCAAATTGGAGGTGGAAAGATGTAGTGAAAAAGATTTTGTGTGATCGGGGCCTGAACATGCAGGAGGGTGAAAGGAGGGCAAGGAATAGAGTGAATTGGAGCGATGTGGTATACCGGGGTTGACGTGCTGTCAGTGGATTGAATCAAGGCATGTGAAGCGTCTGGGGTAAACCATGGAAAGCTGTGTAGGTATGTATATTTGCGTGTGTGGACGTATGTATATACATGTGTATGTGGGTGGGTTGGGCCATTTCTTTCGTCTGTTTCCTTGCGCTACCTCGCAAACGCGGGAGACAGCGACAAAGCAAAAAAAAAACAAAAAAAAAAAAAAATATATATATATATATATATATATATATATATATATATATATATATATATATATATATATATATATATATATATATATATATATATATATATATATATATATATATATATATATATATATATATTTTTCGAAGTGACTTGATTTTTTAAAAATGTTGGAGTAAGGACTATTTTTCATGTTGAATATGAATTTTGGCTTGAACTACTGTTTGGGGATCATTGAGGCCTGTGATTAATGATTACATTTTGATAAGATTGTGTCATTTATTCATTTCATATTAATCGAGTATATCTAGGCCAAGGGAAGCATTATAGATATTTTGCGTGATTATTTCAAGTATAGAAGCATTTCATAATGTAATATTATACTTTCAAACAAATTGGTTTTTGGGCTGAAAAATACATTGAACTGCAATTTTCGGTATTTTTCCAAGGTTGCTAGATTTCTTTGAAGATTTCAGTATAAAGACTACGTTTCATGCTGAATACAAATCTAGGATTAAAATGATGCTTAGGGCTCATTAAGGCCTTATGTATAATGATTACATCTTAAGAAAATTGTGTCATTTATTCGGTTCATATTAATCTGGGGATAGGGGATTAAGAATACTTCCCACGTATTCCCTGCGTGTCGTAAAAGGCGGCTAAAAGCGGAGGGAGCGGGGGGCTGGAAATCCTCCCCTCTCGTTTTTTTTTTAATTTTCCAAAAGAAGGAACAGAGGGGGCCAGGTGAGGATATTCCGAAAAAGGGCCAAGTCCTCTGTTCTTAACGCTACCTCGCTAATGCGGGAAATGGCGAATAGTTTGAAAAAAAAAATATATATATATATATATATATATATATATATATATATATATATATATATAGATATATATATATATATATGGGGTGCCTAAATGTGTGTGGATGTAACCAAGATGTGAAAAAAGGAGAGATAGGTAGTATGTTTGAGGAAAGGAACCTGGATGTTTTGGCTCTGAGTGAAACGAAGCTCAAGGGTAAAGGGGAAGAGTGGTTTGGGAATGTCTGGGGAGTAAAGTCAGGGGTTAGTGAGAGGACAAGAGCAAGGGAAGGAGTAGCAATACTCCTGAAACAGGAGTTGTGGGAGTATGTGATAGAGTGTAAGAAAGTAAATTCTCGATTAATATGGGGAAAACTGAAAGTTGATGGAGAGAAGTGGGTGATTATTGGTGCATATGCACCTGGGCATGAGAAGAAAGATCAAGAGAGGCAAGTGTTTTGGGAGCAGCTGAATGACTGTGTTAGTGGTTTTGATGCACGAGACCGGGTTATAGTGATGGGTGATTTGAATGCAAAGGTGAGTAATGTGGCAGTTGAGGGAATAATTGGTATACATGGGGTGTTCAGTGTTGTAAATGGAAATGGTGAAGAGCTTGTAGGTTTATGTGCTGAAAAAGGACTGATGATTGGGAATACCTGGTTTAAAAAGCGAGATATACATAAGTATACTTATGTAAGTAGGAGAGATGGCCAGAGAGCGTTATTGGATTACGTGTTAATTGACAGGCGTGCGAAAGAGAGACTTTTGGATGTTAATGTGCTGAGAGGTGCAACTGGAGGGATGTCTGATCATTATCTGGTGGAGGCTAAGGTGAAGATTTGTACGGGTTTTCAGAAAAGAAGAGTGATAGTTAGGGTGAAGAGGGTGGTGAGAGTAAGTGAGCTTGAGAAGGAGACCTGTGTGAGGAAGTACCAGGAGAGACTGAGTACAGAATGGAAAAAGGTGAGAACAATGGAAGTAAGGGGAGTGGGGGAGGAATGGGATGTATTTAGGGAATCAGTGATGGATTGCGCAAAAGATGCTTGTGGCATGAGAAGAGTGGGAGGTGGGTTGATTAGAAAGGGTAGTGAGTGGTGGGATGAAGAAGTAAGAGTATTAGTGAAAGAGAAGAGAGAGACATTTGGACGATTTTTGCAGGGAAAAAATGAAATTGAGTGGGAGATGTATAAAAGAAAGAGACAGGAGGTCAAGAGAAAGGTGCAAGAGGTGATAAAAAGGGCAAATGAGAGTTGGGGTGAGAGAGTATCATTAAGTTTTAGGGAGAATAAAAAGATGTTCTGAAAGGAGGTAAATAAAGTGTGTAAGACAAGGGAGCAAATGGGAACTTCCGTGAAGGGCGCAAATGGGGAGGTGATAACAAGTAGTGGTGATGTGAGAAGGAGATGGAGTGAGTATTTTGAAGGTTTGTTGAATGTGTTTGATGATAGAGTGGCAGATATAGGGTGTTTTGGTCGAGGTGGTGTGCAAAGTGAGAGGGTTAGGGAAAATGATTTGGTAAACAGAGAAGAGGTAGTGAAAGCTTTGCGGAAGATGAAAGCCGGCAAGGCAGCAGGTTTGGATGGTATTGCAGTGGAATTTATTAAAAAAGGGGGTGACTGTATTGTTGACTGGTTGGTAAGGTTATTTAATGTATGTATGACTCATGGTGAGGTGCCTGAGGATTGGCGGAATGCGTGCATAGTGCCATTGTACAAAGGCAAAGGGGATAAGAGTGAGTGCTCAAATTACAGAGGTATAAGTTTGTTGAGTATTCCTGGTAAATTATATGGGAGGGTATTGATTGAGAGGGTGAAGGCATGTACAGAGCATCAGATTGGGGAAGAGCAGTGTGGTTTCAGAAGTGGTAGAGGATGTGTGGATCAGGTGTTTGCTTTGAAGAATGTATGTGAGAAATACTTAGAAAAGCAAATGAAATTTGTATGTAGCATTTATGGATCTGGAGAAGGCATATGATAGAGTTGATAGAGATGCTCTGTGGAAGGTATTAAGAATATATGGTGTGGGAGGCAAGTTGTTAAAAGCAGTGAAAAGTTTTTATCGAGGATGTAAGGCATGTGTACGTGTAGGAAGAGAGGAAAGTGATTGGTTTTCAGTGAATGTAGGTTTGCGGCAGGGGTGTGTGATGTCTCCATGGGTGCTTAATTTGTTTATGGATGGGGTTGTTAGGGAGGTAAATGCAAGAGTTTTGGAAAGAGGGGCAAGTATGAAGTCTGTTGTGGATGAGAGAGCTTGGGAAGTGAGTCAGTTGTTGTTCGCTGATGATACAGCGCTGGTGGCTGATTCATATGAGAAACTGCAGAAGCTGGTGACTGAGTTTGGTAAAGTGTGTGGAAGAAGAAAGTTAAGAGTAAATGTGAATAAGAGCAAGGTTATTAGGTACAGTAGGGTTAAGGGTCAAGTCAATTGGGAGGTGAGTTTGAATGGAGAAAAACTGGAGGAAGTGAAGTGTTTTAGATATCTGGGAGTGGATCTGGCAGCGGATGGAACCATGGAAGCGGAAGTGGATCATAGGGTGAGGGGAGGGGGCGAAAATTCTGGGAGCCTTGAAGAATGTGTGGAAGTCGAGAACATTATCTCGGAAAGCAAAAATGGGTATGTTTGAAGGAATAGTGGTTCCAACAATGTTGTATGGTTGCGAGGCGTGGGCTATGGATAGAGTTGTGCGCAGGAGGATGGATGTGCTGGAAATGAGATGTTTGAGGACAATGTGTGGTGTGAGGTGGTTTGATCGAGTAAGTAACGTAAGGGTAAGAGAGATGTGTGGAAATAAAAAGAGCGTGGTTGAGAGAGCAGAAGAGGGTGTTTTGAAGTGGTTTGGGCACATGGAGAGGAATGAGTGAGGAAAGATTGACCAAGAGGATATATGTGTCGGAGGTGGCAGGGAACAAGGAGAAGAGGGAGACCAAATTGGAGGTGGAAAGATGGAGTGAAAAAGATTTTGTGTGATCGGGGCCTGAACATGCAGGAGGGTGAAAGGAGGGCAAGGAATAGAGTGAATTGGAGCGATGTGGTATACCGGGGTTGACGTGCTGTTAGTGGATTGAATCAAGGCATGTGAAGCGTCTGGGGTAAACCATGGAAAGCTGTGTAGGTATGTATATTTTCGTGTGTGGACGTATGTATATACATGTGTATGGGGGTGGGTTGGGCCATTTCTTTCGTCTGTTTCCTTGCGCTACCTCGCAAACGCGGGAGACAGCATCAAAAAAAAAAAAAAAGTATATATATATATTATATACCTATGACTCCACGTGGATAAGGAAACACGATACGTTCCGAAGTGCACTTTCGTGTGATAATCACATCATCAGGTGAGACACAAGAGAGAAATATAAATCAGTTGATAAACATCGAAGAGACGCAGCTAGGACGCCATTTGGTAAACATGTGATTGTCCAAGACATACAACGAGCGTTCATAAAATTATCATTTTACAAATTTCATCAACAATAAAGTTATCTAATTTGTATACCCAATCAATAATATTAACATTATAACACTTTGTGCATTTTACAATGGAAGATTCGATGATATATCTCGCAGTTATAGAATTAGAGTCAATAACTGAGATTGCATTACTCCAGTCATTACAATGATCATACTTTCTAACAAGATTAAACAAGGCATTTGATTCTCTTTCCGTTCCTATACCATCTTTATATCACTAAATTCTAAAAGAGAGATCGTTACCAGTCTGCCCAACATAAAATTTATCACAATTTCCACATGGCACTTTCTAGATGGCTCCAAAAAAATTTTCTGGTAAATTCCTGATGAAGATATTCTTTATAGTATTATTGTTGCTAAAGGCAACATTTACATTAAAGGATGTAAGTAACATGGGGAAGTAAAGTGAAATTATTATTAAAAGGGAGAACTAAAAGATTCTTGCTGTCAATGGCAGGTTTGGGCTCAACTCTATAAAATGATTTCTTTGCTAACTTAAGTGATTTATCAATGAAAGATCTAGGGTATCTTAACTTAGATCCAATAAATTGAAATTATGATAATTTAACTCTGTCATGTTGAGATGAGTAATAATGGATATATGACCATACATTGGTAGGTTTTCTTTATATCCTAACTTAAACTTGTTTCCATGCCTATGGATCACGCAATCTAAAAATGGTAACATACCATTATTATCATTTTCTACAGTAGATTTGATGGAAAGTACTAAATCTTTAAATAAGTGGAAAAATATTTGTAAATTTTCATTTGTTGGCCAAACACAAAGAACATCATTTGCATACCTAAACCAAATTGCATTATAAGGTAAGATATCCTCTAGTAATCATCTTTCAAAAAATTCCTCATACAGATCACTTAGTACAGATGAAAGAGGGTTACCCATTGTCATACCAATTTTTTTAGTATAATAATCTCCATTAAATTGAATTACACAGTCTTTTAAAAACAATTTTATCAGCTCAATGAGAATAGACTTTGAAACAGGTAAATGAACATCATCCAAGACATCAAATAAATATTCGTACGGGTCATCAACAGTGAAAAGTGAGGAAACATCAAAGCTAACTAGTTTGAAATCTTGAAATCTTGATTCAATCCACTGACAGCACGTCAACCCCGGTATACCACATCGCTCCAATTCACTCTATTCTTTGCCCTCCTTTCACCCTCCTGCATGTTCAGGCCCCGATCACACAAAATCTTTTTCACTCCATCTTTCCACCTCCAATTTGGTCTCCCTCTTTCTCCTCGTTCCCTCCACCTCCGACACATATATCCTCTTGGTCAATCTTTCCTTACTCATTCTCTCCATGTGACCAAACCATTTCAAAACACCCTCTTCTGCTCTCTCAACCACGCTCTTTTTATTTCCACACATCTCTCTTACCCTTACGTTACTCACTCGATCAAACCACCTCACACCACATATTGTCCTCAAACATCTCATTTCCAGCACATCCATCCTCCTGCGCACAACTCTATCCATAGTCCACGCCTCGCAACCATACAACATTGTTGGAACCACTATTCCTTCAAACATACCCATTTTTGCTCTCCGAGATAATGTTCTCGACTTCCACACATTCTTCAAGGCTCCCAGAATTTTCGCCCCCTCCCCCACCATATGATCCACTTCCGCTTCCATGGTTCCATCTGCTGCCAGATCCACTCCCAGATATCTAAAACACTTCACTTCCTCCAGTTTTTCTCCATTCAAACTCACCTCCCAATTGAATTGACCCTCAACCCTACTGTACCTAATAACCTTGCTCTTATTCACATTTACTCTTAACTTTCTTCTTTCACACACTTTACCAAACTCAGTCACCAACTTCTGCAGTTTCTCACATGAATCAGCCACCAGCGCTGTATCATCAGCGAACAACAACAACTGACTCACTTCCCAAGCTCTCTCATCCCCAACAGACTTCATACTTGCCCCTCTTTCCAAAACTCTTGCATTCACCTCCCTAACAACCCCATCCATAAACAAATTAAACAACCATGGAGACATCACACACCCCTGCCGCAAACCTACATTCACTGAGAACCAATCACTTTCCTCTCTTCCTACACGTACACATGCCTTACATCCTCGATAAAAACTTTTCACTGCTTCTAACAACTTGCCTCCCACACCATATATTCTTAATACCTTCCACAGAGCATCTCTATTAACTCTATCATATGCCTTCTCCAGATCCATAAATGCTACATACAAATCCATTTGCTTTTCTAAGTATTTCTCACATACATTCTTCAAAGCAAACACCTGATCCACACATCCTCTACCACTTCTGAAACCACAATGCTCTTCCCCAATCTGATGCTCTGTACATGCCTTCACCCTCTCAATCAATACCCTCCCATATAATTTGCCAGGAATACTCAACAAACTTATACCTCTGTAATTTGAGCACTCACTCTTATCCCCTTTGCCTTTGTACAATGGCACTATGCACGCATTCCGCCAATCCTCAGGCACCTCACCATGAGTCATACATACATTAAATAACCTTACCAACCAGTCAACAATACAGTCACCCTCTTTTTTAATAAATTCCACTGCAATACCATCCAAACCTGCTGCCTTGCCGGCTTTCATCTTCCGCAAAGCTTTTACTACCTCTTCTCTGTTTACCAACTCATTTTCCCTAACCCTCGAACTTTGAACACCACCTCGACCAAAACACCCTATATCTGCCACTCTATCATCAAACACATTCAACAAACCTTCAAAATACTCACTCCATCTCCTTCTCACATCACCACTACTTGTTATCACCTCCCCATTTTCGCCCTTCACTGAAGTTCCCATTTGCTCCCTTGTCTTACGCACTTTATTTACCTCCTTCCAGAACATCTTTTTATTCTCCCTAAAATTTAATGATACTCTCTCACCCCAACTCTCATTTGCCCTTTTTTTCACCTCTTGCACCTTTCTCTTGACCTCCTGTCTCTTTCTTTTATACGTCTCCGACTCAATTTCATTTTTTCCCTGCAAAAATCGTCCAAATGCCTCTCTCTTCTCTTTCACTAATACTCTTATTTCTTCATCCCACCACTCACTACCCTTTCTAATCAACCCACCTCCCACTCTTCTCATGCCACATATATATATATATATATATATATATATATATATATATATATATATATATATATATATATATATATATATATATATATATATATATATATATATATATATATATATATATATATATATATATATATATATATATATATATATATATGTATATATATATATATATATATATATATGTATATATATATATATATATATATATATATATATATATATATATATATATATATATATATATATATATATATATATATATATATATATATATATATATATATATATATATATATATATATATATATATATATATTTTGTTTAATTTGTTTATGGATGGGGTTGTTAGGGAGGTGAATGCAAGAGTTTTGGAAAGAGGGGTAAGTATGAAGTCTGTTGGGGATGAGAGAGCTTGCGAAGTGAGTCAGTTGTTGTTCGCTGATGATACAGCGCTGGTGGCTGATTCATGTGAGAAACTGCAGAAGCTGGTGACTGAGTTTGGTAAAGTGTTTGAAAGAGGAAAGTTAAGAGTAAATGTGAATAAGAGCAAGGTTATTAGGTAGAGTAGGGTTGAGGGTCAAGTCAATTGGGAGGTGAGTTTGAATGGAGAAAAACTGGAGGAAGTGAAGTGTTTTAGATATCTGGGAGTGGATCTGGCAGCGGATGGAACCATGGAAGCGGAAGTGGATCATAGGGTGGGGGAGGGGGCGAAAATTCTGGGAGCCTTGAAGAATGTGTGGAAGTCGAGAACATTATCTCGGAAAGCAAAAATGGGTATGTTTGAAGGTATAGTGGTTCCAACAATGTTGTATGGTTGCGAGACGTGGGCTATGGATAGAGTTGTGCGCAGGAGGATGGATGTGCTGGAAATGAGATGTTTGAGGACAATGTGTGGTGTGAGGTGGTTTGATCGAGTAAGTAACGTAAGGGTAAGAGAGATGTGTGGAAATAAAAAGAGCGTGGTTGAGAGAGCAGAAGAGGGTGTTTTGAAATGGTTCGGGCACATGGAGAGAATGAGTGAGGAAAGATTGACCAAGAGAATATATGTGTCGGAGGTGGAGGGAACGAGGAGAAGAGGGAGACCAAATTGGAGGTGGAAAGATGGAGTGAAAAAGATTTTGTGTGATCGGGGCCTGAACATGCAGGAGGGTGAAAGGAGGGCAAGGAATAGAGTGAATTGGAGCGATGTGGTATACCGGGGTTGACGTGCTGTCAGTGGATTGAATCAAGGCATGTGAAGCGTCTGGGGTAAACCATGGAAAGCTGTGTAGGTATGTATATTTGCGTGTGTGGACGTATGTATATACATGTGTATGGGGGTGGGTTGGGCCATTTCTTTCGTCTGTTTCCCTGAGCTACCTCGCAAACGCGGGAGACAGCGGTAAAAAAAGAAAAAAAAAAAAAAAAAAAAAAAAAATATATATATATATATATATATATATATATATATATATATATATATATATATATATATATATATATATATATATATATATATATATATATATATATATATATATATATATATATATATATATATATATATATATATATATATATATATATATATATATATATATATATATATATATATATATATATATATATATATATATATATATATATATATATATATATATATATATATATATATATATATATATATATATATATATATATATATATATATATATATATATATATATATATATATATATATATATATATATATATATATATATATATTATCCCTGGGGATAGGGGAGAAAGAATACTTCCCACGTATTCCCTGCGTGTCGTAGAAGGCGACTAAAGGGGGATGGAGCGGGGGGCTGGAAATCCTCCCTCTCACTTTTTTTTTTTAATTTTCCTAAAGAGGGAACAGAGAAGGGGGCCTGGTGAGGATATTCCCTCAAATGGCCAGTCCTCTGTTCTCAACGCTACCTCGCTAATGCGGGAAATGGCGAATAGTATGAAAGAGAAAGAAAAGATACATATATATATGTTTTTTTTTTTTATACTTTGTCGCTGTCTCCCGCGTTTGCGAGGTAGCGCAAGGAAACAGACGAAAGAAATGGCCCAACCCCCCCCCCCATACACATGTATATACATACGTCCACACACGCAAATATACATACCTACACAGCTTTCCATGGTTTACCCCAGACGCTTCACATGCCTTGATTCAATCCACTGACAGCACGTCAACCCCGGTATACCACATAGCTCCAATTCACTCTATTCCTTGCCCTCTTTTCACCCTCCTGCATGTTTAGGCCCCGATCACACAAAATCTTTTTCACTCCATCTTTCCACCTCCAATTTGGTCTCCCTCTTCTCCTCGTTCCCTCCACCTCCGACACATATATCCTCTTGGTCAATCTTTCCTCACTCATTCTCTACATGTGCCCAAACCACTTCAAAACACCCTCTTCTGCTCTCTCCACCACACTCTTTTTATTTCCACACATCTCTCTTACCCTTACGTTACTCACTCGATCAAACCACCTCACACCACAAATTGTCCTCAAACATCTCATTTCCAGCACATCCATCCTCCTGCGCACAACTCTATCCATAGCCCACGCCTCGCAACCATACAACATTGTTGGAACCACTATTCCTTCAAACATACCCATTTTTGCTTTCCGAGATAATGTTCTCGACTTCTACACATTCTTCAAGGCTCCCAGAATTTTCGCCCCCTCCCCTACCCTATGATCCACTTCCGCTTCCATGGTTCCATCCGCTGCCAGATCCACTCCCAGATATCTAAAACACTTCACTTCCTCCAGTTTTTCTCCATTCAAACTCACCTCCCAATTGACTTGACCCTCAACCCTACTGTACCTAATAACCTTGCTCTTATTCACATTTACTCTTAACTTTCTTCTTCCACACACTTTACCAAACTCAGTCACCAGCTTCTGCAGTTTCTCACATGAATCAGCCACCAGCGCTGTATCATCAGCGAACAACAACTGACTCACTTCCCAAGCTCTCTCATCCCCAACAGACTTCATACTTGCCCCTCTTTCCAAAACTCTTGCATTTACCTCCCTAACAACCCCATCCATAAACAAATTAAACAACCATGGAGACATCACACACCCCTGCCGCAAACCTACATTCACTGAGAACCAATCACTTTCCTCTCTTCCTACACGTACACATGCCTTACATCCTCGATAAAAACTTTTCACTGCTTCTAACAACTTTCCTCCCATACCATATATTCTTAATATATGTATATATATATATATATATATATATATATATATATATATATATATATATATATATATATATATATATATATATATATATATATATATATATATATATATATATATATATATATATATATATGGCAATAAAAGGGACAAATATTACAAACTTTTCATAATAGAACCATTACCTTTCAACAACAACTTTATTCCTTTAGTGAAATGGGAATTTACTGCTTTCTAGGGGATTTTGACTAAGTTTAGAAAATGCTGTGTAATCATTTAAAAGATCATTCATTTTAGATAAATAATTATATTTTTTATTTTTTTATTATACTTTGTCGCTGTCTCCCGCGTTTGCGAGGTAGCGCAAGGAAACAGACGAAAGAAATGGCCCAACCCCCCCTCCCCATACACATGTATATACATACGTCCACGCACGCAAATATACATACCTACACAGCTTTCCATGGTTTACCCCAGACGCTTCACATGCCTTGATTCAATCCACTGACAGCACGTCAACCCCGGTATACCACATCGCTCCAATTCACTCTATTCCTTGCCCTCCTCTCACCCTCCTGCATGTTCAGGCCCCGATCACACTAAATCTTTTTCACTCCATCTTTCCACCTCCAATTTGGTCTCCCTCTTCCCCTCGTTCCCTCCACCTCCGACACATATATCCTCTTGGTCAATCTTTCCTCACTCATTCTCTCCATGTGCCCAAACCACTTCAAAACACCCTCTTCTGCTCTCTCAACCACGCTCTTTTTATTTCCACACATCTCTCTTACCCTTACGTTACTCACTCGATCAAACCACCTCACACCACACATTGTCCTCAAACATCTCATTTCCAGCACATCCATCCTCCTGCGCACAACTCTATCCATAGCCCACGCCTCGCAACCATACAACATTGTTGGAACCACTATTCCTTCAAACATACCCATTTTTGCTTTCCGAGATAATGTTCTCGACTTCCACACATTCTTCAAGGCCCCCAGAATTTTCGCCCCCTCCCCCACCCTATGATCCACTTCCGCTTCCATGTTTCCATCCGCTGCCAGATCCACTCCCAGATATCTAAAACACTTCACTTCCTCCAGTTTTTCTCCATTCAAACTCACCTCCCAATTGACTTGACCCTCAACCCTACTGTACCTAATAACCTTGCTCTTATTCACATTTACTCTTAACTTTCTTCTTCCACACACTTTACCAAACTCAGTCACTAGCTTCTGCAGTTTCTCACATGAATCAGCCACCAGCGCTTTATCATCAGCGAACAACAACTGACTCACTTCCCAAGCTCTCTCATCCCCAACAGACTTCATACTTGCCCCTCTTTCCAAAACTCTTGCATTTACCTCCCTAACAACCCCATCCATAAACAAATTAAACAACCATGGAGACATCACACACCCCTGCCGCAAACCTACATTCACTGAGAACCAATCACTTTCCTCTCTTCCTACACGTACACATGCCTTACATCCTCGATAAAAACTTTTCACTGCTTCTAACAACTTTCCTCCTACACCATATATTCTTTATACCTTCCACAGAGCATCTCTATCAACTCTATCATATGCCTTCTCCAGATCCATAGATGCTACATACAAATCCATTTGCTTTTCTAAGTATTTCTCACATACATTCTTCAAAGCAAACACCTGATCCACACATCCTCTACCACTTCTGAAACCACACTGCTCTTCCCCAATCTGATGCTCTGTACATGCCTTCACCCTCTCAATCAATACCCTCCCATATAATTTACCAGGAATACTCAACAAACTTATACCTCTGTAATTTGAGCACTCACTCTTATCCCCTTTGCCTTTGTACAATGGCACTATGCACGCATTCCGCCAATCCTCAATAATTACTTTGTCTAAAATCACAACAGTCTTAGCCTTATCTGTTTTAGTAATATGTATATTCTTGTCTTTTCTTAAGGTGTTAATAGCTCTTATAAATCATTCAGGGCAAATATGTTCCACTGATTTTGAAAAACTGGCATACACTAAATCCTTACATATATTCATCCGATCATTATTTAAATTGCTGTGTTTCTCTAAATTACAAAAAGACTTTGTGACATCAACTGTTAGAGCACACAAACCTCAAAACAAAGCCTAATGCACACAAGGAATCCTTATCTGGCTGTTTATTAGACAGGTTTATCACAAAAGAAGTGTTTGTGTTCTTGGTCCAGTCGCTGTTTTGAATAAGATGGTCCAACTTAAAATTCAGTATCATTTGTATCCTATTGCGTTCTTTCCGTAATCTATCATAGCAATAGTCCAACATCCGGTTCTTCCGGTATTTCGGTATTGCCATTTGAAAAGCACGTTTCTACTCTCTTGAAATGCGAAAAGCCTCCTCCATTTCATGTTTCTTTAATTCAATGTTTCACTAAGATGATATTTTGGAATTGTTCAAATGGTCGACCAGACAGCTGCAACAATCGTTGAGATAGGACAGATCTTGGCATCATTTGTTCATCAAGGCATTTCCTGAGGAATCCAAATTGTAACTGCAGTTGATGGGCCTTTATTAACGAATTAGAGAAGGCAGTAACGAAAGAAGAAAGTCCAGGACAGGTCGTAGAGAAGTAATTGAAGAGATGTGTGGAGTACATGTTGGAAAGGATTACAATTTTGCGCGTGATCAAGATATTTTTATGAGTCCACGGGGAAAATTAATCACGATAAGTTCCCAGGTGCACTTTAGTGTAATAATCACATCATCAAGGGACACACAAGAGAGAAATAATGTCAGTTGATATACATCGAAGAGACAAAGTCAGGACGCCATTTGGTAAACATGCGATTGTCCAAGACATACAACGATCGTTCATAAAGTTTTCATTTTACACATGAAGATTTACAAATTATAATTTTTTGTGTATCTAATAATAGATGATTCAATGATATTTCTCGTGGTAAAAGAGTTAGAAATAGTAACTGAGATGGCATTGCTCCAGTCAATACAATGATCTTAGTTTTTAACGTGATTAAACAAGGCATTTGATTCTTGTCCCGTTCTTATACTATATTTATGTTGCTTAAGTCTAAGAGAAAGATCCTTAACAGTCTGCCCAACATAAAATTTATCACAATTTCCACATGGCACTTTATAGATGAACCCAAGAGAATTTTCTGGTGAATTCTTGATTAAGATATTCTTTATAGTATTATTGTTGCTGAAGGTAACATTTACATTGAAGGATTTAAGCAAAATGGGAAGTAAAGTGAAATTATTATCAAAAGGGAGAATTAAAAGATTCTTGGTGTCAATGGCAGGTTTGGGCTAAACTCTATAAAATGATTTCTTTGCTAACTTAAGAGATAAATCTTATGATAGGCAGACTGGTAAGGATCTTTCTGTTAGACATAAGCAACATAGGTATACTCTAAGAACGGAACAGGAATCAAATGCATTTTTAATCACGTTAAAAACTCTGATCATTGTATTGATTGGATTAATGCCATCTCAGTTAACAACTTTACTTCTAATACCACGAGAAATATCATTGAATCTTCTATTATTAAATACACAAAGGATTATAATCTTAATATTAGTGATGGTCTATACAAATTAGATAACTTTCTTGTTGATAAAATTTGTAAAATGATAGGTTTATGAGCGCTCGTTGTGTCTTGGACAATCGCATGTTTACTAAATGGCGTCCTAGCTTCGTCTCTTCGATGTATATCAAGTCAGTTATATTTCTCTCTTGTGTCTCCCTGATGATGTAATTATTACACGAAAGTGCACTTGGGAACTTATCGTGTTTCATTTTCCCCGTGGACTCATAGGAATATCTTGATCACACGCAAAATTGTGATCCTTTCAAACATGGATTCCACACAGCTCTTCTATGACTTCTCTAGAAGCTGTCCTGGACTTTGTCCTTTCGTTACTGCTTTCTTCAAATCGTTAATAAAGGCCCACCGACTGAATTTGATATTTGGATACCTTAGGAAATGCCTTGATGAACAAATGAGATAAAGATCTGTCTTACCTCAACGATTGTTGCAGCTGTCTGGTCGACCATTTGACCAATTCCAAAATATTATTTTAGAGGAACACATTGAATTAAAGAAACTTGTAAACAGAGGAAGCTTTTTAGCATTACAACAAAGAATAAACGTGCCTTTCAAATGGCAATACCGACATACTGGAAGAACCGGATGTTGGACTATTGCTATGATAGATTAAGGAAAGAACGCAATAGGCTAAAAATCACACTAAATTCTAAGTTGGACAATCTTACTAAAAACAGCGACTTGACCAAGAACACAAACCCTTCTTTTGTGATAAGCCTGTCAAATAAACAACTAGATAAGGATTCCTTGTGTGCATTAGGCTATGGTATAAGGTTTGTGTGCTCTAACAGGGAAGCCAGCTGTGTTGATGTCATAAAATCTTTTTGTAATTTAGAGAAATACGGTAATTTAATTAATGATGAAATTATTATCTGTAAGGGTTAAGTGTATGTATGACTAGTTTGTCAAAACCAGTGGAACCTAATTGCCCTAAGAGTTTTATAAGAGCTAATAGCATCTTAAAAAAGACAAGAATGTACATATTTCTAAACCAGATAAGGCTAACAGTGTTGTGATTTTAAATAAAAATAACTCTTTTCTAAAATGAATGATCTTTTAAATTATGAACAATGTAGATCCAGTCAACAAGCTAAACAATATCAATGTCAATTTTGATTTCAAACTAGTTAGCTTTGATGTTTCCTCACTTTTCACTGTTGATGACTTGTACGAATATTTATTTCATGTCTTGGATGATATTCATTTACCTGTTTCAAAGTCTGTTCTCATTCAGATGATAAAATTGTGTATAAAAGACTGTGTATTTCAGTTTAATGGAGATTATTATATTAAAAAATTTGGTATGGCAATGGGTAACCCTCTCTCATCTGTACTAAATAATCTTTATGTGGAATTTTTTGAAAGAAAATTACTAAAGGAAATCTTACCTTGCAATGCAATTTGGTTTAGGTATGCAAATGATGTTCTTTGTGTTTGGCCAACAAATGAAAATTTACAAATATTTTTCCACTTATTCAAAAATTTAGTACCTTCCATCAAATCTACTGTAGAAAATGATAATAATGGTATGCTACCATTTTTAGATTGCGTGATCCATAGGCATGGAAACAAGTTTAAGTTAGGATATAAAGAAAACCTACCAATGTATGCTCATATATCCATTATTACTCATCTCAACATGACAGAGTTAAATTATCATAATTTCAATCTATTGGATCTAAGTTAAGATACCCTAGATCTAGGGTACTTTAACTTAGATCCAATAGAATATATCTTCTCAATCTTATCATCAATAAACTCTCGACTACATATATGTAATGCCCCAAGAAACATAGATTGAAATGATGATTTAACTCTGCCATGTTGAGATGAGTAATGATGGATATATAAGCATACATTGGTATTTTTTCTGTATATGCTAAACTTAAACTTGTTTACTTGCCTACGGATCATGCAATCTAAAATTGGTAACATACCATTATTTTCATTTTCTGAGTTGTTAAGTACAGGGAGAAATATTTGTAAATTTTCATTTGTTGGCCAAACACAAAGAACACTATCTTCATGATTAAACAAAATTGCATTAGAAGTTGAGATATCCTTAAGTATTTTTGTTTCAAAAAATTCCATATGAAGATTTTTTTGTACAGGTGAAAGAGGGTTACCCATTGCCATACCAAATTTTTGAGGATAATGATATCCATTGAATTGAAATACACAGTCTTTTATACACAATTTTATCAGTTCAATAAAAACAGACTTTGAAATAGGTAAATGAATGTCATCCAAGACATCAAATAAATATTCTAAAAGATGATCAACTGGAACTTTAGTGAAAAGTGAGGAAACATGAAAGCTAACTAGTTTGAAATCTAAATCAACATTGATGATGTTTAGCTTGTTTACAAAATCTACATTGTTCACTGCTTCTAAGGGATTGAATGATGAACAATGTAGATTTAGTCCAATGTAGATTTAGTCAACAAGATAAACAATATTAATGTTAATTTTGATTTCAAATTTGTTAACTTTGATGTTTACTCACTTTTAACTAAAGTTCCAGTTGATGACCTTTTAGAATATTTATCTGATATCTTGGATGATTTTCATTTACCAGTTCAAAGGTCCCTTTACATTGAAATGATAAAATTATAAAATTGTGTATAAGATAATGTGTATTTCAATTCAATGGAGATCATTAAGCTCAAAACTTTGGTATGGCAATGGTTAACCCTCTTTCACCTGTACTAGGTAATCTGTATATCGATTTTTTTTTAAACAAAATTACTAAAGGATATCTTATCATCTAATGCAATTTGGTTTAGGTATGTAGATGATGTTCTTTGTGTTTGGCCAACAAATGAAAATTTACAAATATTTCTCCCCTTACTTAACAATTTAGTACCATTCATCAAATTTACTGTAGAAGATGAAATTAATTGTATGTTACCATTTTTAGATTGCATGATCCATAGGTAGGTAAACAAGTTTAAATTTAGCATATACAGAAAACCTACCAATGTATGCTCGTATAAACATTGCTACTCATCTCAAAATGACAGAGTTAAATTATCATCATTTCAATCTATGTTCCTTAGGGCATTACGCATTTCCCGTCCAGTCCGGATATTGGACTATTGCTATGATAGATTAAGGAAAAAATACAATAGGCTTCAAACGACACTAAATTGTAAGTTGGACCATCTTATTAAAAACAGCGACTGGACCAAGAACACAAACCCTTCTTTTCTGATAAACCTGTCTAATAACCAACTAGATAAGGAATCCTTGTGTGCATTAGACTATGGTTTAAGTTTTGTGTGCTCTAACAGGGAAGCCAGATGTGTTGATGTCATAAAGGCTGTTTGTAATTCAGAGAAATGCAGTAATTTAAATAATGATGAAATTGATATATGTAAGGGTTTAGTGTATGCCGGTTTGTCACAACCAGTGGAACCTATTTGGCCTAAAAGATTTATAAGAGCTAGTAACACCTTAAAGAAGGACATGGATATACATATTACTAAAGCAGATAAGGGTAACACTGTTAAGATTTTAGACAAATGTAACTATTCATCTAAAATGAATTTTTTTTTAATGATGACAACATATTCTAAACTTAATAAAAATCCCTCAGAAGCAATTAATTCCCATTTCATTAAAGAAATGCTGTCTTGAAAGGTAATAGTTCTTTTATCAAAAGTTTGTCATCTTTGTCCCCTTCATTGCCATATATGTATGGACTTATCAAAGCACATAATCAGAATATTCCAGCAAGACCTATAGTGAGTTGAGTAGACTCATCACATATAAATTGTGAAAATGGTTAGTTTCTTTATTACACTCTTTAGTGGGTAAGGTATCAAATTCTAATATCATGAACAATGTAGATTTATTCAACAAGATAAACAATATCAATGTTAATTTTCATTTCAAACTAGATTGCTTTGATGTTTCCTCACCTTTCACTAAAGTTCCTGTTGATGACCTTTTAGAATATCTAATTGATGTCTTGTATGATATTCATTTACGTGCTTCAGAGTCTATTTTTACTGAACTGTTAAAACTGTGTATAAAAGACTGTGTATTTCAATTCAATTGAGATTATTATGGTCAAATATTTGGTATGGCCATGGGTAACACTTTTCACCTGTACTAAGTAATCTGTACATGGAAATTTTTGAAACAAAATACTACAGGATATCTTACCTTCTGATGCAATTTTGTTTACTTATGTAGATGATCTTTGTGTTAGGCCAACAAATGAAAATGTACAAGTATTTCTCTCCTTACATATCAATTTAGTACCTTCCATCCAATATACTATGGAAATGAAAATAATGGTATGTTTCCATTATTAGATTGTATGATCCATTGGTAAGTAGACAAGTTTAAGTTTAAAATATACAGAAAACCTACCAATGTGTGCTCACTTTTTTTTTTCTTTTTTTGCTTTGTCACTGTCTCCCGCGTTCGCGAGGTAGCGCAAGGAAACAGACGAAAGAAATGGCCCAACCCACCCCCATACACATGTATATACATACGTCCACACACGCAAATATACATACCTACACAGCTTTCCATGGTTTACCCCAGACGCTTCACATGCCTTGATTCAATCCACTGACAGCACGTCAACCCGGTATACCACATCGCTCCAATTCACTCTATTCCTTGCCCTCCTTTCACCCTCCTGCATGTTCAGGCCCCGATCACACAAAATCTTTTTCACTCCATCTTTCCACCTCCAATTTGGTCTCCCTCTTCTCCTCGTTCCCTCCACCTCCGACACATATATCCTCTTGGTCAATCTTTCCTCACTCATTCTCTCCATGTGCCCAAACCATTTCAAAACACCCTCTTCTGCTCTCTCAACCACGCTCTTTTTATTTCCACACATCTCTCTTACCCTTACGTTACTTACTCGATCAAACCACCTCACACCACACATTGTCCTCAAACATCTCATTTCCAGCTCATCCATCCTCCTGCGCACAACTCTATCCATAGCACACGCCTCGCAACCATACAACATTGTTGGAATCACTATTCCTTCAAACATACCCATTTTTGCTTTCCAAGATAATGTTCTCGACTTCCACACATTCTTCAAGGCTCCCAGAATTTTCGCCCCCTCCCCCACCCTGTGATCCACTTCCGCTTCTATGGTTCCATCCGCTGCCAGATCCACTCCCAGATATCTAAAACAATTCACTTCCTCCAGTTTTTCTCCATTCAAACTCACCTCCCAATTGACTTGACCCTCAACCCTACTGTACCTAATAACCTTGCTCTTATTCACATTTACTCTTAACTTTCTTCTTTCACACACTTTACCAAACTCAGTCACCAGCTTCTGCAGTTTCTCACATGAATCAGCCACCAGCGCTGTATCATCAGCGAACAACAACTGACTCACTTCCCAAGCTCTCTCATCCCCAACAGACTTCATACTTGCCCATCTTTCCAAAACTCTTGCATTCACACTCCTAACAACCCCATCCATAAACAAATTAAACAACCATGGAGACATCACACACCCCTGCCGCAAACCTACATTCACTGAGAACCAATCACTTTCCTCTCTTCCTACACGTACACATGCCTTACATCCTCGATAAAAACTTTTCACTGCTTCTAACAACTTGCCTCCCACACCATATATTCTTAATACGTTCCACAGAGCATCTCTATCAACTCTATCATATGTCTTCTCCAGATCCATAAATGCTACATACAAATCCATTTGCTTTTCTAAGTATTTCTCACATACATTCTTCAAAGCAAACACCTGATCCACACATCCTCTACCACTTCTGAAACCACACTGCTCTTCCCCAATCTGATGCTCTGTACATGCCTTCACCCTCTCAATCAATACCCTCCCATATAATTTACCAGGAATACTAAACAAACTTATACCTCTGTAATTTGAGCACTCACTCTTATCCCCTTTGCCTTTGTACAATGGCACTATGCACGCATTCCGCCAATCCTCAGGCACCTCACCATGAGTCATACATACATTAAATAACCTTACCAACCAGTCAACAATACAGTCACCCCCTTTTTTAATAAATTCCACTGCAATACCATCCCAACCTGCTGCCTTGCCGGCTTTCATCTTCCGCAAAGCTTTTACTACCTCTTCTCTGTTTACCGAATCATTTTCCCTAACCCTCTCACTTTGCACACCACCTCGACCAAAACACCCTATATCTGCCACTCTATCATCAAACTTTGCGTCCACTGAAGAACCTTTCAAGAGAGAGAGAGCCACCTGGGACTCTTCATAGGAACAGTTCCAGGTGTAACTGGGGTGTTGATGGTAGTACTATTGGCTCTTTTGGGGATCACCTCTAACCGCTGGGCCAGACGCAGGAACTATGATGTTTTCTTTTACACACACTACCTTGGCCTTCTCTTTTTCTCCTGCTCCTGGTTCATCCACTCAGGAATTAGCAACAAGGTCTAGTCTCGGCACACCATCATATATCAAGGAGGACATCTGCTAGATATCCCATTGACAAAGGCAATGGATGGAGCCACTTGGAACAAACACAGACACACCAGGATCATTAACAGAGGCAATTAAAAAATGTCACCAACAACATAACTAATAAAGAAATGCAGAACAAAAATAAGGGGATGAAAAAACACCTGCAAGTTAATTCATCTGAAATATACAACACCCCTGAAAAGTGGATGGGAAATGCTTCAAGTTTGATGAATGCTGGCCTGAACCCTTGCTTGCTTAATTCAAAATGAAGTGCATTAAGAAGTTGCAGCAAATGATAGAGAAGGATTACACTTGAGCATACAGGTGCTTGACCAGGAGGCATCATAATTTGTAGACACTGCCAATCCCTCCTCAGATAAGTCAGCAGAGCGTGCAATCTCAACCATTTTGTTCAGACCAACAGCCCCATTTATTCCAAGAAGCAATTAAAAGTTGTCACCAACAACAAAACTATTAAAGAAATGCGGAACAAAAATAAGGGGATTAAAAAATAGCTCCAAGGTAATTCATCTGAAATATACAACACCTCTAAAAAGTGGATAGGAAATGCTTCAAGATATGTCAGTAGAGCCTGCAGTCTCAACCATCTTGTTCAGACCAACAGCCCCATCTATTCCAAGAGCGATACCAGTTTGCATCAGCCTTCACTCCTGCCTGCAGTAGCATGCTTTCCGACATGTTTCATGAGCTCCTCTTCGCCAACGGAACTACCTTGGCCCACCAGTGATGCTACTACGTTTGTAAATCAAGAACCATTGCAATACAAACCTCGCCAGGTGGTAGAGTGTCCCGCAGTGTATCGAGGCAGACTTCCCCAGAACTTTTTTAAAGGGGATGTAAATGTTTATAGTTGTGTTACTGGAGTGATAGTTTTCATACATGGTGCTTTGACAAGAAAATAGTGAAATTGGAAAAAATGTAGCTTAGACATTGAAGCTTATTGATACAGTGTTTAAATTGATGAGAACTACTATTGACGTTTGTGTAAATAAATTATACATTTCCTTTTTCCATAGCCAGAGGTTGAACCATTATGTGACATTCATTTTTTCATTTCATTTCAAGCTAGAAGTTTCAGTTTTCTAAATTGTTTCTTACATTTTTCATATGTATGTATATGTATGTGTGTGTGTGTGTATATGTGCGTATGTATGTGTATGTGTGGTATGTGTATATATATATATATATATATATATATATATATATATATATATATATATATATATATATATATATATATATATATATATATATATATATATATATATATATATATCCCTGGGGATAGGGGAGAAAGAATACTTCCCACGTATTCCCTGCGTGACGTAGAAGGCGACTAAAAGGGGAGGGAGCGGGGGGCTGGAAATCCTCCCCTCTCAATTTTTTTAAATTTTCCAAAAGAAGGAACAGAGAAGGGGGCCAGGTGAGGATATTCCCTCAGTGGCCCAGTTCTCTGTTCTTAACGCTACCTCGCTAACGCGGGAAATGGCGAATAGTTTGAAAAAAAAAAAAAAATATATATATATATATATATATATATATATATATATATATATATATATATATATATATATATATATATTATCCCTGGGGATAGGGGTGAAAGAATACTTCCCACGCATTCCTCGCGTGTCGTAGAAAGCGACTAGAGGGGACGGGAGCGGGGGGCCAGAAATCCTCCCCTCCTTGTATTTTTTTTAACTTTCTAAAATGGGAAACAGAAGAAGGAGTCACGCGGGGAGTGCTCATCCTCCTCGAAGGCTCAGATTGGGGTGCCTAAATGTGTGTGGATGTAACCAAGATGTGAAAAAAGGAGAGATAGGTAGTATGTTTGAGGAAAGGAACCTGGATGTTTTGGCTCTGAGTGAAACGAAGCTCAAGGGTAAATTGGAAGAGTGGTTTGGGAATGTCTTGGGAGTAAAGTCAGGGGTTAGTGAGAGGACAAGAGCAAGGGAAGGAGTAGCAGTACTCCTGAAACAGGAGTTGTGGGAGTATGTGATAGAATGTAAGAAAGTAAATTCTCGAATAATATGGGTAAAACTGAAAGTTGATGGAGAGAGATGGGTGATTATTGGTGCATATGCACCTGGGCATGAGAAGAAAGATCATGAGAGGCAAGTGTTTTGGGAGAAGCTGAATGAGTGTGTTAGTGGTTTTGATGCACGAGACCGGGTTATAGTGATGGGTTATTTGAATGCAAAGGTGAGTAATGTGGCAGTTGAGGGAATAATTGGTATACAAGGGGTGTTCAGTGTTGTAAATGGAAATGGTGAAGAGCTTGTAGATTTATGTGCTGAAAAAGGACTGATGATTGGGAATACCTGGTTTAAAAAGCGAGATATACATAAGTATACTTATGTAAGTAGGAGAGATGGCCAGAGAGCGTTATTGGATTACGTGTTAATTGACAGGCGCGCGAAAGAGAGACTTTTGGATGTTAATGTGCTGAGAGGTGCAACTGGAGGGATGTCTAATCATTATCTTGTGGAGGCTAAGGTGAAGATTTGTATGGGTTTTCAGAAAAGAAGAGTGAATGTTGGGGTGAAGAGGGTGGTGAGAGTAAGTGAGCTTGGGAAGGAGACCTGTGTGAGGAAGTACCAGGAGAGACTGAGTACAGAATGGAAAAAGGTGAGAACAATGGAAGTAAGGGGAGTGGGGGAGGAATGGGATGTATTTAGGGAATCAGTGATGGATTGCGCAAAAGATGCTTGTGGCATGAGAAGAGTGGGAAGTGGGTTGATTAGAAAGGGTAGTGAGTGGTGGGATGAAGAAGTAAGAGTATTAGTGAAAGAGAAGAGAGAGGCATTTGGACGATTTTTGCAGGGAAAAAATGCAATTGAGTGGGAGATGTATAAAAGAAAGAGACATGAGGTCAAGAGAAAGGTGCAAGAGGTGAAAAAAAGGGCAAATGAGAGTTGGGGTGAGAGAGTATCATTAAATTTTAGGGAGAATAAAAAGATGTTTTGGAAGGAGGTAAATAAAGTGCGTAAGACAAGGGAGGAAATGGGAACTTCAGTGAAGGGCGCAAATGGGGAGGTGATAACAAGTAGTGGTGATGTGAGAAGGAGATGGAGTGAGTATTTTGAAGGTTTGTTGAATGTGTGTGCTCATATATCCATTATTACTCATCTCAACATGACAGAGTTAAATTATCATCATTTCAATCTATGTCCCTTTGGGCATTACATATTTGCAGTCCAGAGTCTATTCATGTTGAGTTTGAGAAGATATATCCTATTGGATCTAAGTTAAAGTACCCTAGATCTTTTACTGATGAATCCCTTAAGTTAGCAAACAGATCATTTTATAGTGTTGAGCCCAGACCTCCCATTGACACCAAGAATCTTTCAGTTCTCCCTTTTAGTAATAATTTCACTTTACTTCCCATGTTGCTTAAATCCTTTAATGTAAATGATGCTTTCATTGATAATAATACTAGAAAGAATATCTTAATCAGGAATCCACTAGAAAATTTTCTTGTAGGCATCTATAAGGTGCCATGTGGAAATTGTGATAAATTTTATGTTGGGCATACTAGTAAGGATCTTTCTGTTAGACTTAAGCAACATAAATATAGAATAAGAACTGGACAAGAATCAAATGCCATGTTTAATAACGTTAAAAACTATGATCATTTATTGACTGGAGTAATGCCATATCAGTTATTATCTCAGTTATTACCACGAGAAATATCATTGAATCTTGTATTCTTAAATACACACAGAATTGTAATCTTAATATTAGTGATGTTCAATATAAATTAGATAATTCTATTTTTGATTAATTTTTACAATTATAATTTTATGAAAGCTCGTTGTATATTCTGGACAATTGCATGTTTACCAAACGGCATCTTAGCTTCGTCTCTTCGATGTATATCAACTGACTTATGTTTCTCTCTTGTGTTTCCCCTGATGTTGTGATTATTACACGAAAGTGTACTTGGGAACTTAACGTGTTTCATTTTCCAAGTGGACTCATAGGAATATCGTGATCACACTCAAAACCGATCCTTTCCAACATGGATTCCACACTGTTCTTCTATTACTTCTCTACAAGCTGTCCTGGACTTTCTCCTTTCTTACTGCTTTCTCCAAATCGGTAATCAAGGCCCACCAACTGAAGTTACGATTTGGATTTCTTAGGAAATGCCTTGATGAACAAGTCATGCCAAGATCTGTCCTACGTCAACGATTGTTGCAGCTGTCTGGTCGACCATTTGTTTAATTCCAAAACATTATTTGAAAGAAACATATTGAATTAAAGAAATTGTAATGAAGGAAGCTATTCGCATTACAAGAGAAAAAGAAACATGCCTTTCAAATAGCAATACCGACATACTGGAAGAACGGGATATTGGACAATTGCTATGATAGATTAAGGAAAGAAAGCAATAGGCTACAAATGACACAAAATTGTAAGTTAAACCATCTTATCCAAAACAGCGACTGGATCAAGAACAAAAACCCTTCTTTTGTGATACGCCTGTCTAATTAACAACTAGATAAGATTCCTTGTGTGTATTAGGGTATGCGTAATTTTTTGGTGTTCTAATGAGGAAGCCAGCTGTGTTGATGTCACAAAGTCATTTTGTAATTTAGAGAAATACAGTAATTAAGTAATGATGAAATTAATATCTGTAAGGGTTTTATGTATGCTGGTTTGTCAAAACCAGTTTAACCTAAGTGCCCTAAAAGATTTATAAGAGCTATTAACACTTTCAAAAAAAGACAAGGATATACATATTGCTAAAGCAGATAAGGCTATCACTGCTGTGATTTTAGACAAAAGTAACTATTCATTTAAGTGAATGGTCTTTTAAATGATGACAAAATATATTCTAAACTTAGTAAAAATCTCTTAGAAGCAGTTGATTCCCATTTTAAGAAAGAAATGAAGTTGTTGTTTAAAGGTAACAGTTCTCTATTCTAAATGTTGTCATCTTTGTCCCCTTAATTGCCATATATGTATGGACTTATTAAAACACATAAACAGAATTTTTCATTAAGACCTATAATGGGTTGCGTAGGCTCCATCACATATAAATTGTCAAATAGCTAGTTTCTTTATTAAACCCTTTAGTGGGTAAGGTATCAAATTCTAATATCATGAACAATGTAGATTTAGTCAACAACCTAAACAATATCAATGTTAATTTTGATTTCGAACTAGATAGCTTTGATGTTTACTCACTTTTCACTAAAGTTCCAGTTGATCACCTTTTAGAATTTTTATTTGATGTCTTGGATGACATTCTTTTACCTGTTTCAAAGTCTGTTTTCAGTAAACTGATAAAATTGTATATAAAAGACAGTGTATTTCAATTCAATGGAGATTATTATGCTCAAAATTCAGTATGGTAATGGGTAACCCTCTTTCACCTGTACTAGGTAATCTTTATATAGATTATTTTGAAAAAAATACTAAAGGATATCTTACCTTCTAATGGAATTGTTTTTAGGTATATAGACGATGTTCTTTGTGTTTGGGCAACAAATGAAAATTTAAAATTTTTTTCCCCTTACTTAACAATTTAGTACCTTCCATCAAATTTACTGTAGAAAATGAAAATAATGGTATGTTACCATTTTCAGATTACATGATCCATAGGCAAGGAAACAAGTTTAAGTGTAGCATATACAGAAAACCTACCAATGTATGCTCATATATCCATTATTACTCATCTCAACATGACAGAGTTAAATTATCATCATTTCAATCTCTGTTCCTTAGGGCATTACATATTCAAACTCCAGAGTTTATTAATGATGGATTTGAGAAGATGAAATCTATTGGATCTAAGTTAAAGTACTGTAGATCTTTCAGTGATAAATCCCTTAAGTTAGCAAAGAAATTATTTCATAGAGTTGAGCCCAAACCTCCTATTGACAAAAAGATTCTATTCGTTCTCCCTTTTAATAACAATTTCTCTTTACTTCACATGTTGCCTAAATCCTTCAAAGTAAATGTTGCCTTGAAAGGCAATGATACTATAAAGAATATCTTAAGTAGGAATTCACCAAAAAATTCTCTTGGATGCATCTATAAAGTGCCATGTGGAAATTGTGATAAAATTTATGTTGGGCAGACTGGTAAGGATCTTTTTGTTAGAATTAAGCAACATGAATGTAGTATAAGAACAGGACAAGAAAGAAAGGCCTTGTTTAATCGCGTTAAAAACTATGATCATTGTATTGACAGGAGTAATGCCATCTCAGTTACTAAGTCTAACTCAATTACGGCAAAAAATATCATTGAATTTTCTATTATTAGACACACAAAGAACTATAATCTTAATATTAGTGATGCTCTATACAAATTAGATAACTTTTTTGTTGATAAAATCTGTTAAATGATAAGTTTATGAATGATCGTTTTATGTCTTGGACAATCGCATGTTTCCCAAATCGCGTCCTATCCTCGTCTGTTCGATGAATATCAACTGATTTATATTTCTCTCTTGTCTTCCCCTGATGATGTGATTATTACACGAAAGTGCACTTGGGATATTATCGTGTATGATTTTCCCCGTGGACTCATAGGAATATCTTGATCAAGCAGAAAAATTGTGATCCTTTCCAACATGGATTCCACACAGCTCTTCTATTACTTCTCTACAAGCTGTCCTGAACTTTCCCCTTTCGTTACTGCTTTTTCAAAATGGTTAACCAGGGCCCACAGCCTGACGTTACGATTTAGATTCCTTAAGAAATGCCTTGATGTACAAAAGATGCCAAGATCTGTCTTATCTCAACGATTGTTGCAGCTGTCGGGTCGACCATTTGACCAATATCAAAACATTATTTGAAAGAAACACAGTGAATAAAAGAAATTGTGATGGAGGAGGTTCTAAGCATTACAAGAGAAAAGAATCGTGCCTTTCAAATAGCAATACCGACATACTGGAAGAACCGGATGTTGGACCATTGTTATGATAGATTAGGCTATGGTTAACTTTTGTGTTCTCTAACAGGGAAGGTAGCTATGTTAATGTCAGAAAGCTATTTAGTAATTTCGAGAAATACAGCAATTTAAGTAATGACGAGATTGATATCTGTGAGGGTTTAGTGTATGCCAGTTTTTCAAAATCAGTGGAACCTAAGTGCCCTAAAAGATTTATAAGAGCTATCAACACCTTAAAAAACTACCAGGATATACATATCGCTAAAATAGATAAGGCTAACACTGTTTTGATTTTAGACAAAAGTAACTAATTATATAAAATGAATGATTTGTTAAATGGTATCACAACATATTCTAAACTTAGTAAATATCCTTTAGAAGCATTTAATTCCCATTTCAATAAAAAAATGAAGTTGTTGTGGACAGGTAATAGTTCGCTAATCTAAAGTTTATATTCTTTGCCCCCTTCATTGCCATATGTGTATTGACTTATTAAAACACATAAACAGAATTTTACAGCAAGACCTATAGTGAGTCGAGTAGGCTCCATCACATATAAATTGTCAAATGGTTAGTTTCTTTAGTGAGTAAGATGTCAAATTCTTATTTCATGAACAAGGTACATTTAGTCAACAACCTAAACACTGGCAATGATAATTCTGATTTCAAACTAATTCCGTTGATGTTCCCTCACTTTTCACTAAAGTTCCAGTTGATCATCTTTTGAAATATTTATTTGATGTCTTGGATGATATTCATTTACCTATTGCAAAGTCTGTTTTCAGTGAACATATAAATTGTGTATAAAAGACTGTGTTTTTCAATTCAATGGATATTATTGTGCTTAAAAATTTAGTATATGAATGGGTAATCATCTTTCACCTGTACCAGGTAATCTTCATATGGATTATTTCAAGACAAAATTACTAAATGATATCTTACCTTGTAATGCAATTTCTTAGGTATGTAGATGATGTTCTTTGTGTTCGGCCAATAAACGAAAATTTACAAATGTTTCTCCCCATGCTTATCTTCCATCAAATTTACTGTAGAAAATGAAAATAATGGTATGTTACCATTTTTAGATTGCATGATCCACATGCAAAGAAACAAGTTTAAGTTTAGCATGTACAGAAATCCTACCAATGTATGCTCATATATCTATTATTACTCATCTTAGCATGACAGAGTTAAATTTGCATCAATTCAATCTATGTCCCTTAGGGCATTACGTATTTGCAGTCCAGAGTTTATTGATGATGAGTTTGAGAAGATATATTCTATTGGATCTAAGTTAAAGTACCTTAGATCTTTCACTAATAACTCAATTAAGTTAGCAAATAAATCCTTTCATATAGTTGAGTCCAAACCTGCCAGTGACACCAAGAATCTTTTAGTTCTCCCTTTTGATAATAATCTCACTATACTTCCCATGATGCCTAAATCCTTGAAGGTAAATGTTGCCTTCAGCAACAATAATACTATAAAGAATATCTTAATCAGGAATTCACCAGAAAATTCTCTTGGATGAATCTATAGAGTGCCGTGTGGAAGTTGGGATAAAATTTATGTTGGACAGACTGGTAAGGGTCTTTCTGTTTGACTTAAACAACATGAATATAGTGTAAGAGAGGGACAAGAATCAAATGCCTTGTTTAATCACGTTAAAAACTATGATCATTGTACTGACTGGAGTAATGCCATCTCAGTTATAATCTCTAACTCAATTACCGCAAAAAATATCATTGAATTTTCTATAATTAGATACACAAGAATTATAATCTTAATATCAGTGATGCTCTATACAAATTAGATAGCTTTATTGTTGAGAAAATTTGTAAAATGATAAGTTCATGAAGGAACGTTTTATTTCTTAGACAATCGCATGTTTACAAAATGGCGTTCTAGCCTCGTGTCTTCGATGTATATCAAGTAACTTATATTCTCTCTTGTGTCTCCCCTGATGATGTGATTATTACACGAAAGTGCACTTGGGAACTTAACGTGTTTCATTTTCCAAGTGGACTCATAGGAATATTTTGATCACGTGCAAAATTGTGATCCTTTCCAACATGAATTCCACACGGCTCTTCTATTACTTCTCTACAAGCTGTCCTGGACTTTCTCCTTTCGTTACTGCTTTCTTCAAATCGTTAATCAAGGCCCACCAACTGAAGTTACGATTTGGATTCATTAGGAAATACCTTGTTAAACAAGTAATGCTAAGATCTGTCCTATCTCAACGATTGTTGCAGCTGTCTGCTCGACCATTTGACCAATTCCATAACATTATCTTAAAGAAACACATTGAATTAAAGAAACTTGTTATGAAGGAGGCTTTTCGCATTACAAGATAAAGAAACGTGCCTTTCAAATGGCAATACCGACATACTGGAAGAACCGGATGTTGGACTATTGCTATGATAGATTAAGGAAAGAACGCAATAGGGTACAAATGACACTAAAATGTAAGTTGGACCGTCTTATTTCAAACAGCGACTGGACCAAGTACACAAACACTTCATTTGTGATAAATCTGTCTAATAAACAGCTAGATAAGGATTCCTTTTGTGCATTAGGCTATGGTTAAATTTTTTGTGCTCTAACAAGGAAGCCAGCTGTGTTTATGTCACAAAGTTATTTTGCAATTTAGAGAAGTCCATTAATTATATAATGATGAAATCAATATCTGTAAGGGTTTAGTGTATGCCAGTTTCTCAAAACCAGTGGAACCTAACTGCCTTAAAAGATTCGTAAGAGCTATTAACTCCTTAAAAACTACCAGGATATACATATTACTAAAGCAAATAAGGCTAACACTGATGTGATTTTAGATAAAAGTAAGTATTTTGCTAAAATGAATGATCCTTTAAATAATGACACAATATATTCTAAACTTAGTAAATATCCCTTAGAAGCAGTTAATTTCCATTTTGATAAAGAAATGAAACTGTTGTTGAAAGGTAGTAATTCTCTTATCTAAAGTTTGTCATCTTTCTCCTCTTCATTGCCATATATGTATGGACTTATTAAAACACATAAACAGAATTTTCCAGCAGGACCTATAATGAGTTGAGTAGGCTCCTTCACATATAAATTGTCAAATAGTTAGTGTCTTTATTAAGCCCTTTATTGGGTAAGGTTTAAAATTCTAATATCATGAACAATGTAGATATAGTCAACAGGCGAAACAATGACATTGTAAATTTTGATTTCTAACTAGTCAGCTTTGATGTTTACTCACTTTTCACTAAAGTTCCAGTTAATCACATTTTAGAATATCTATTTGATGTCTTGGATGATATTCATTTACCTGTTTCAAAGTCTCTTTTCAGTGAACTGATAAAATTGTCTATAAAAGACTGTGTATTTCAATTCAATGAAGAATATTATGCTCAAAAATTTGGTATCGTAATGGGTAACCCTCTTTCACCTGTACTAATTAGGTACAGATGAAATGGGAATACCGACATACTGAAAGAACCGAATGTTCCACCAAGACCTATAGTGAGTTGAGTAGGCTCCATCACATATGAGTTGTCAAATGGTTAGTTTTTTTATTAAGCCCTTTAGTGGGTAAGGTAACGAATTCTAATATCATGAACAATGTACATTTATTCAACAACATAATATCAATATAAATTTTGAATTGAAACTAGTTAGCTTTGATGTTTCCTCACTTTTCACTAAAGTTCCAATTGATCACCTTTCAGAATAATTTATTTCATGCCTTGGATGATATTCATCTACCTGTTTCAAAGTCTGTTTTCAGTGAACTTATAGAATTGTGTATAAAAAGCTGTGTATTTCAATTCAACGGCGATTATTATGCTCAAATATTTGGTATGGCAATGAGTAGCCCTGTTTTACCTGTACTAAGTAATCTGTATATCGAATTTTTTGAAACAAAATTACTACAGGATATCTTACCTTCTAATACAATTTGGTTTAGGAATGTAGATGATGTTTGTGTTGGACCAACAAAGGAGAATTTACAAATATTTCTCCCCTTCCATCGAATTTAACGTAGAAAATGAAAATAATGATATGTTACCATTTTAGATTGCCTGATCCATAAGCAAGGAAACAAGTTTAGGTTTAGCATATACAGAAAACCTACCAATGTATGCTCATATATCCATTATTACTCATCTCAACATGACAGAGTTAAATTATCATCGTTTCAATCTATGATCATTAGGTCTTTACGTATTTGCAATCCATAGTTTATTGATGATGAGTTTGAGAAAGTATATTCCATTGGATCTAAGTTAAAGTACCCTAGATCTTTCATTGCTAAATCCCTTAAGTTAGCAAAGAAATCATTTCGTAGAGTTGAGTCCAAACTTCCCATTGACACCAAGAATCTTTTAGTTCTCCCTTTTGATAATAATTTTACTTGACTTCCCATGATCCTTAAATCCTTTAATGTAAATGTTGCCTTCAGCAACAATGATATTATGAAGAATATCTTAATAAGGAATTTACGAGAAAATTCTCTTGGATGCATCTCTTAAGTGCCATGTGGAAATTGTGATAAATTTTATGTTGGGCAGACTGGTAAGGATCTTTCTGTTAGACTTAAGTATTATAAACATAGTATAAGAGGGACAAGAAGCAAATGCCTTGTTTAATCACGTTAAAAACTATGATCATTGTATTGACTGGAGTAAAGCCATTTCGTTATCATCTCTAACTCTATTCACGTGAGAAAAATCTTTGAATCTTGTATTATAGAATACAAAAAGATTTGTATTCTTAATATTAGTGATGATCTATACAAATTAGATAACTTTATTGTTGATAAAATTTGCAAAATGATAATTTATGAACGCTCATTGCATGGCTTAGACAATTGCAGGTTTACGAAATTCGTCCTATCTTCGTTCTTGTTTGTATAACAACTGACTTATATTAATCTCTTGTGTCTCCCCTGATGATGTGACTATTACACGAAAGTGCGCTGGGGAACTTATCGTGTTTCATTTTCCCCGTGGAATCGTAGGAATATCTTGATCACGCGCATTATTGTGATCCTTTCCAACATGGATTCCACACGGCTCTTCTATTACTTCTCAACAGGCTGTCCTGGACGTTCTCCTTTCGTTACTGCTTTCTCCAAATCGTTAATCAAGGCCCACCAACTGATGTTACGATTTGGATAGCTTAAGGAATGCTTTGGTGAACAAGTGATGCCAAGATCTGTCCTATCTCAACGATTGTTGCATCTGTCTGGTCGACCATTTGACCAATTGCAAGACATTATTTTTGCATTACAAGAAAAAAGAATCATTGCTTTCAAATGGTAATACCGACATACTGGAAGAACCGGATGTTGGGCTATTGCTATGATAGATTAAGGAACGAACGCAATAGGCTACAAATGACTAGACTAAGAACACAAACCTTTATTTTGTGATAAAACTGTCTACTAAACAGCTAGATAAGGAATCCATTTGTGCATTAGGCTCTGGTTAAATTTTGTGTGATCTAACAGGGAAGCCAGCTGTATTGATGTCACAAATTCTTTTCGTAATCTAAAGAAATACAGTAATTTAAGGAATGACAAAATTGATATCTGTAAGGACTTAGTGTATGCCTGTCTATCAAAACGAGAGGAACCTAATTGTCCTAAAGGATGTGTAAGAGCTATTAACACCTTATAAAACGACCAGGATATACACATTACTAAAGGAGATAAGGCTAACTCTGTTGTGATCTTAGACAAAAGTAACTATTTATCTAAAATGAATGATCATTTAAATGATGACAAAATATATTCTAACTTAGTAAAGATCCCTTAGATGCAGTTAGTTCCTATTTCAATGAAGTACTGAAGTTGCTATTGAAAGGTAATAGTTCACTAATCAAAAGTGTGTCTTCTTTGTCCCCTTTCTTTGCTTTATATGTATGGACTTATTAAAGCACATAAACAGAATTTTTCAGCCAGACCTATAGTGAGTTCAATAGGCTCCATCACATATAAATTGTCAAATGGATAGTTTCTTAATTAAGCCCTTTAGTAGGTAATGTATCAAATTCTAATATCATGACCATTGTACATTTAGTCAACAAGATAAAGAATATCAATGCAAATCTTGATTTCAAACTAGTTAGCGTTAATGTTTCGTCACTTTTCACTAAGGTTCCCGTTGATTATCTTTTAGAATTTTTATTTCATGTCTTGGATGATATTCATTTACCTGTTTCAAAGTCTGCTTTCAGTGAACTTATTAAAATTGTGTATAAAAGACTTTTCATTTCAATTCAATGAAAATTATTATGCTCAAAAATATAGTATGGTAATGGGTAACCATCTTTCACCTGTACTAGGTAATCTTTATATGGATTATTTTGAAATAAAAGTATTACAGGGTATCTTACTTCTATTGCATTTTCTTTAGGTATGTAGATGATGTTCTTTGTGTTTGGCCAACAAATAAAAGTTTACAAATGTTTCTCCCCTTACTTAAGAATTTAGTATCTTCCATCAAATTTACGGTAAAAAATTAAAATAATGGTATGTTATCATCTTTAGATTGCGTGATCCATCGGCAAGGAAACACGTTTAAGTATAGCATATACAGAAAACTTACCAATGTATGCTCATATATCCATTATGACTCATCTCAACATGACAGAGTTAAGTTTTCATCATTTCAATCTATGTTCCTTAGGGCATTACGCATTTCTAGTCCAGAGTTTATTGATGATGAATTTGAGAAGATATATTCTATTGGATCTAAGTTAAAGTATCCTAGATCTTTCATTGATAAATCCCTTAAGTTAGCAAAGAAATCATTTTATAGAGTTGAGCCCAAACCTCTCATTGACACCAAGAATCTTTTCTTCCCATGTTGCCTAAATCCTTCAAGGTAAATGTTGCATTTAGCAAGAAAAATACTATAAAGAATATCTTAATCAGGAATTCACCAGAAAATTCTCTTGGGTGCATCTATAAAGTGCCTTGCGGAAATTTTCATAAAATCTATGTCGGGCAGACTGGTAAAGATCTTTTTGTTAGAGTTAAGCACCATGGATATTGTATAAGAACGGAACAAGAATCAATTCCCTTGTTTAATCACGTTAAAAACTTTGATCATTGTACTGACTGTAGTAATGCCATCTCAGTTATCAACTCTATTACCGCGAGAAACATAATTGAATTTTCTATTATTAAATACACAAATAATTATAATATTAATGATGGTGATGGTCTATACAAATTAGATAACTTTATTCTTGATAATATTTGTAACATGATAAGTTTATGAAGGCTCGTTTTATTCCTTAGACAATCACATGTTTACCAAATGGCGTCCTAGCCTCGTCTCGTCGCTGTCTACCCTGATGATGTGATTATTACACGAAAGTGCACTTGGGAACTTATCGTGTTTCATTTTCCTCGTGGACTCAGGAATATCTTGATCAAGCGCAAAATTGTGATCTTTTCCAACATGGATTCCACACGGCTCTTCAATTACTTCTCTACAAGCTGTCCTGGACTTTCTCCTTTCGTTACAGCTTTCTCCAAATCGTTAATCAAGACTCACCAACTGAAGTTACGATTTGGATTCTTTGGGAAATGCCTTGATGACAAGTGTTGATTAGATCTGTCCTATCTCAACGATTGTTGCAGTTGTCTGGTCGACCATTTGACCAATTCCAAAACATTATTTTAAAGAAACCCATTGAATCAAAGAAACTTGTAATGGAGGAGGCTCTTCGCAAAACAAGAGAAATTTGCCTTTCAAATGGCAATATCGACATACTGGAAGAATCGGATGTTGGACTATTGCTATGAGAGATTAAGGAAAGAACGCAACAGGCTACAAATGACACTAAAATGTAAGTCGGACCATCTTATTAAAAACAGCGATTAGACCAAGAACACAAACCCTTCTTTTGTGATAAACCTGTCTAATACTATAAACAACTAGATAAGAATTCCTTGTGTGCATTAGGCTATGGTTAAATTTTGTATGCTCTAACAAGGAAGCCAGCTGTGTTGATGTCACAAAGTCTTTTTGTAATTCAAAGAAATCCAGTATTTCTATGTAATGACGAAATTAATATTTGTAATGTTTTAGTGTATGCAAGGTTATCAAGACCAGTAGACCCTAATTGCCCTAAAAGATTTATGAGAGCTATTAACACCTTAAAAAATGACATGGATATACATATTACTAAAGCAGATAATGCAAACACTGTTGTGATTTTAGACAAAAGTAATTAATTACCTAAAATGAATGATCTTTTAAATGATGACACAACATACTCTAAATCTACTAAAAATCCCTTTGAAGCAGTTAACTCCAATTTCAATTAAGAAATGATGTTGTTGTTGAAAAGTAATAATTCACTTATCAAAATTTTGTCATCTTTGTCGTCTTCATTGCCATACATGTATGGACTTATTAAAACACATTAACATAATTTTCCGGCAAGGCCTATAGTGAGTTGAGTAGGCTCAATCACATATAAATTGTCAAATGATTAGTTTCTCTATTAAGCCCTTTAGTGGGTACGGTACCAAATTCTGATATCAAGGACAATTTACATATGTCAACAAGATAAAACTATATCAGTGTAAATTTTGATTTGAAACTAGTTAACTCTGATGTTTCCTCACTTTTCGCTAAAGTTCCAGTTGATCACCATTTAGAATATTTATTTGATGTCCTGGATGATAATCATTTACTTGTTTCAAATTCTTTTTTCAGTGAACTTATAAAATTGTGTATAAAAGACTGTATTTCAGTTCAATGGCGATTATCAAATTAAAAAATTTGGTATGGCAACAGGTAGCGCTTTTTCACCTGTACTATGTAATCTTTGTATGGAATTTTTTGAAACAAAATTGCTAAAGTATATCTTACCTTCTAATATAATTTGGTTTAGGTATGTAGATGATGTTCTTTGTGTTTGTCCACCAAATGAAATTTACAAATATATCTCTCCTTCCATCAAATTTACAGTAGAAAATGAAAATAATGGTATGCTACCATTTTTAGATTGCCTGATTCATAGGCAAGGAAATAAGTTTAAGTTTAGCTGATACAGAAAACCCACCAATGTATGCTCATATATCCATTATTACTTACCTGAAAATGACAGAGTTAAATTCTCATCATTTCAATCTATGTTTCTTAGGGCATTACGTATTTGCAGTCCACAGTTTATTGATGACGAGTTTGAGAAGATATATTCTATTGGAACTAAGTTAAAGTACCCTAGATCTTTCATTGATAAATCCCTTAAGTTAGCAAAGAAATCGTTTTGTGGAGTTGAGTCCAAACCTCCCATTGAAACCAAGAATATTTTAGTTCTCGGTTTTGATAATAATTTCACTTTGCTTCCCAGACGCCAAGATCTGTCCTATCTCAACGACTGTTCCAGCACTCTGGTTGACCATTTGACCAATTCCAAAGCATTGTTTTAAAAACACATTGAATTAAAGAGACTTGTAATTGAGGAGGCTTTTCGCATTACAAGAAAAAGAAACGTGCCTTTCGAATGGCAATACCGACATACTGGAAGAACTGAATGTTGGACTATTGCTATGATAGATTAAGGATTATCTATTTCATTTTAGAATATTTATTTGATGTCTTGGAAGATATTCATTTACCTGTTTTAAAGTCTGTTTTCAGTGAACTTATAAAATTATGTATAAAAGACTGTGTATTTAAAATCATTGGCGACTGTTATGCTCGAAAATTTTGTTTGGCAATACGTAACCCTCTTTCCTCTGTGCTAAGTAATCTTTACATGGATTTTTTTAAACAAAATTACCTAAGGATATCTTACCTTCTAATGCAATTTGGTTTAGGTATGTAGATGATGTTCTTTGTGTTTGGCCAAGAAATGAGATTTTACAAATATTTCTCGAGTTCCACAAAATTTACTGTAGAAAATGAAAATAATGGTATGTTACCATTTCTATACTGCATGATCCATAGGCAAGGAAACAAGTTTAAGTTTAGCATATACAGAAAACCTACCAATGTATGCTCATATATCCATTATTACTCATCTCACCATGACAGAGTTAAATTCTTATTATTTCAATCTGTGTTCCTTAGGGCATTACGTATTTGAAGTCTAGAGTTTATTGATGATGAGTTTGAGAAGATATATTCCAATGGACCTAAGTTAAAGTACCCTAGATCTTTCACTGATAAATCCCTTAAGTTAGCAAAGAAATCATTTTCTAGAGTTCGGCCCAAACTTCCCGTTGACACCAAGAATCTTTTAGTTTTCCCTTTTTATGATAATTTCTCTTTACTTCCCATGTTGCTTAAATCCTTCAGTGAAAATGTTGCCTTCAGACACAATAATACTATAAAGAATATCTTAATCAGGAATTCACCTACAAATTTTCTTGGATGCATCTATAAAGTGCCATGTGGAAATTGTGATAAAATCTAAGTAGGGCAGACTGGTAAGGATCTTTCTGTTAGACTTAAGCAACATTAATATAATATAAGAACTAGACAAGAATCAAATGCCTTGTTCAATCGCGTCAAAAAACTATGATCATTGTATTGACTTGAGTAATGCCATCTCAGTTATTAACTCTAACTCTATTACCGTAAGAAATATCGTTGAATTTTCTATCATTAGATACACAAAGAATTATAATCTCAATATTAGTGATGGTCTATACAAATTAGAAAAATTTATTATTAATAAAATTTTTCAAATGATAAGTTTATGAAGGCTTGTTGTATGTCTTGGACAATTCCATGTTTACAAGATGGCGTCCTAGCCTCGTCTCGTTGATGTTTATCAACTGATTTATATATCTCTCTTGTGTCTCCCCTGATAATGTGATTATCACACGAAAGTGCACTTGGAAACTTATCGTATTTCATTTTCCCAGTTGACTCATAGGAATATCTTGATCACGCGCAAAATTGTGATGCTTTCCAACATGAATTCCACATGGATGTTCTATCACTTTTATACAAGCTGTCCTGGACTTTCTCCTTTCGTTACTGCTTTCTCCAAATCGTTAATCAAGTCCCACCAACTGAAGCTACGATTTCGATTCCTTAGGAAATTATTTAATGAACAAATGATGCCAAGATCTGTCCTATCTCAACGATTGTTGCAGCTTGCTGGTCGAACATTTGACCAATTCCAAAACATTATTTTAAAGAAGCACTTTGAATTAAAGAAACTTGTAATGGAGGAGGCTTTTCGCATTACAAAAGAGAAGAAACGTTCTTTTCAAATGTCAATACCGACATCCTGGAACGACTGGATGTTGGACTATTGCTATGATACATTAAGAAAAGACCGCAGTAAGTTACAAATAACACTAAATTGTAAGTTGGACCATCTTATCAAAAACAGCGACTGGACCAAGAACACAAACCCTTTTTTGTGATAAGCCTGTCTTACAAACAACTAGACAAGAATTCCTTGTATGCATTAGGGTATGGTTAAATTTTTTGTGCTCTAGCAAGGAAGCCACCTGTGTTGAGGCCACAAAGTCTTTTTTGTAATTTAGAGAAATAAAGTAATTTAAGTAATGATGAAATAAATACCTATATGGGTTTAGTGTATGCCAGTCTTTGAAAACGAGTGGAACCTAATTGCCCTAAAATATTTTCAAGAGATATTAACACCTTAAAAAATGACAAGGATATACAAATTACTAAACCAGATAAGGCTAACACTGTTGTGATTTTAGACAAAAGTAAGTATTTATCTAAAATGAGTAATCTTTTAAATGATGACACAATGTATTCTATGTTTATTAAAAATCCCTTAGAAACAGTTAATTCCCATTTCATTAAAGAAATAAAGTTGTTGTTGTAAGGTAATAGTTCTCTTATCTAACGCTTATAATCTTTCTCCCCTTCATTGCCATATATATATATATATATATATATATATATATATATATATATATATATATATATATATATATATATATATATATATATATATATATATATATATATATATATATATATATATATATATATATATATATATATATATATATATATATATATATATATATATATATATATATATATATATATATATATATATATATATATATATATATATATATATATATATATATATATATATATATATATATATATATATATATATATATATATATATATATATATATATATATATATATAGCGGGAGGCCAGAAGTCCTCCCCTCCTTGTATTTTTAACATTCTAAAATGGGAAACAGAAGAAGGAGTCACGCGGGGAGTGCTCCTCCTCTTCGAAGGCTCAGACTGGGGTGTTTAAATGTATGTGGATGTAACCAAGATGTGAAAAAAGGAGAGATAGGTAGTTTGTTCGAGGAAAGGAACCTGGATATTTTGGTTCTCAGTGAAACGAAGCTCAAGGGTAAAGGGGAGGAGTGGTTTGGGAATGTCTTGGGAGTAAAGTCAGGGGTTAGTGAGAGGAAAAGAGCAAGGGAAGGAGTAGCAGTACTCCTGAAACAGGAGTTGTGGGAGTATGTGATAGAATGTAAGAAAGTAAATTCTCGATTAATATGGGTAAAACTGAAAGTTGATGGAGAGAGATGGGTGATTATTGGTGCATATGCACCTGGGCATGAGAAGAAAGATCATGAGAGGCAAGTGTTTTAGGAACAGCTGAATGAGTGTGTTACTGGTTTTGATGCACGAGACCGGGTTATAGTGATGGGTGATTTGAATGCAAAGGTGAGTAATATGGCAGTTGAGGGAATAATTGGTATACATGTGGTGTTCAGTGTTGTAAATGGAAATGGTGAAGAGCTTGTAGATTTATGTGCTGAAAAAGGACTGGTGATTGGGAATACCTGGTTCAAAAAGCGAGATATACATAAGTATACGTATGTAACTAGGAGAGATGGCCAGAGAGCGTTATTGGATTACGTGTTAATTGACAGGCGCGCGAAAGAGAGACTTTTGGATGTTAATGTGCTGAGAGGTGCATCTGGAGGGATGTCTGATCATTATCTTGTGGAGGCTAAGGTGAAGATTTGTATGGGTTTTCAGAAAAGAAGAGTGAATGTTGGGGTGAAGAGGGTGGTGAGAGTAAGTGAGCTTGGGAAGGAGACTTGTGTTAGGAAATACCAGGAGAGACTGAGTACAGAATGGAAAAAGGTGAGAACAATGGAAGTAAGGGGAGTGGGGGAGGAATGGGATGTATTTAGGGAATCAGTGATGGATTGCGCAAAAGATGCTTGTGGCATGAGAAGAGTGGGAGGTGGGTTAATTAGAAAGGGTAGTGAGTGGTAGGATGAAGAAGTAAGAGTATTAATGAAAGAGAAGAGGGAGGCATTTGGACGATTTTTGCAGGGAAAAAATGCAATTGAGTATGAGATGTATAAAAGAAAGAGACAGAAGATCAAGAGAAAGGTGCAGGAGGTGAAAAAGAGGGCAAATGAGAGTTGGGGTGAGAGAGTATCATTAAATATCAGGGAGAAGAAAAAGATGTTCTGGAAGGAGGTAAATAAAGTGCGTAAGACAAGGGAGCAAATGGGAACTTCAGTGAAGGGCGGAAATGGGGAGGTGATAACAAGTAGTGATGATGTGAGAAGGAGATGGAGTGAGTATTTTGAAGGTTTGTTGAATGTGTTTGATGATAGAGTGGCAGATATAGGGTGTTTTGGTCGCGGTGGTGTACAAAGTGAGAGTGTTAGGGAAAATGATTTGGTAAACAGAGAAGAGGTAGTAAAAGCTTTGCGGAAGATGATAGCCGGGAAGGCAGCAGGTTTGGATGATATTGCAGTGTAATTTATTAAAAAAGGGGGTAACTGTATTGTTGACTGGTTGGTAAGAATATTCAATGTATGTATGACTCATGGTGAGGTGCCTGAGGATTGGAGGAATGCGTGGATACTGCCATTGTACAAAGGCAAAGGGGATAAGAGTGAGTGCTCAAATTACAGCGGTATAAGTCTGTTGAGTATATATATATTTTTCTTTCATACTATTCGCTATTTCCCGCATTAGCGAGGTAGCGTTAAGAACAGAAGACTGGGCCTTTGAGGGAATATCCTCACCTGGCCCCCTTCTCTGTTCCTTCTTTTGGAAAAAAAAAAAAAAAAAAGGGAGGATTCCCAGCCCCCCGCTCCCTTCCCTTTTAGTCGCCTTCTACGACACGCAGGGAATACGTGGGAAGTATTCTTTCTCCCCTATCCCCAGGGAGTATATATATATATATATATATATATATATATATATATATATATATATATATATATATATATATATATATATATATATATATATATATATATATATATATATATATATATATATATGTACATAGTGCCATTGTACAAAGGCAAAGGGGATAAGAGTGAGTGCTCAGATTACAGAGGTATAAGTTTGTTGAGTATTCCTGGTAAATTATATGGGAGGGTATTCATTGAGAGGGTGAAGGCATGTACAGAGAATCAGATTGGGGAAGAGCAGTGTGGTTTCAGAAGAGGTAGAGGATGTGTGGATCAGGTGTTTGCTTTGAAGAATGTATGTGAGAAATACTTAGAAAAGCGAATGGATTTGTATATAGCATTTATGGATCTGATACAGCGCTGGTGGCTGATTCATGTGAGAAACTGCAGAAGCTGGTCACTGAGTTTGGTAAAGTGTGTGGAAGAAGAAAGTTAAGAGTAAATGTGAATAAGAGCAAGGTTATTAGGTACAGTAGGGTTGAGGGTCAAGTCAATTGGGAGGTGAGTTTGAATGGAGAAAAACTGGAGGAAGTGAAGTGTTTTAGATATCTGGGAGTGGATCTGGCAGCGGATGGAACCATGGAAGCGGAAGTGGATCATAGGGTTGGGGAGGGGGCGAAAATTCTGGGAGCCTTGAAGAATGTGTGGAAGTCGAGAACATTATCTTGGAAAGCAAAAATGGGTAAGTTTGAACGAATAGTGGTTCCAACAATGTTGTATGGTTGCGAGGCGTGGGCTATGGATAGAGTTGTGCGCAGGAGGATGGATGTGCTGGAAATGAGATGTTTGAGGACAATGTGTGGTGTGAGGTGGTTTGATCGAGTAAGTAACGTAAGGGTAAGAGAGATGTGTGGAAATAAAAAGAGCGTGGTTCAGAGAGCAGAAGAGGGTGTTTTGAAATGGTTTGGGCACATGGAGAGAATGAGTGAGGAAAGATTGACCAAGAGGATATATGTATCGGAGGTGGAGGGAACGAGGAGAAGAGGGAGACCAAATTGGAGGTTGAAAGATGGAGTGAAAAAGATTTTGTGTGATCGGGGCCTGAACATGCAGGAGGGTGAAAGGAGGGCAAGGAATAGAGTGAACTGGAGCGATGTGGTATACCGGGGTTGACGTGCTGTCAGTGGATTGAATCAAGGCAAGTGAAGCGTCTGGGGTAAACCATGGAAAGCTGTGTAGGTATGTATATTTGCGTGTGTGGACGTATGTATATACATGTGTATGGGGGTGGGTTGGGCCATTTCTTTCGTCGGTTTCCTTGCGCTACCTCGCAAACGCGGGATATAGCGACAAAGCAAAAAAAAGATAAAAAATAAATTTATGGATCTGGAGAAGGCATATGAGTTGATAGAGATACTCTGTGGAAGGTATTAAGAATATATGGTGTGGGAGGCAAGTTGTTCGAAGCAGTGAAAAGTTTTTATCGAGGATGTAAAGCATGTGTACGTGTAGGAAGAGAGGAAAGTGATTGGTTCTCAGTGAATGTAGGTTTCGGCAGGGGTGTGTGATGTCTCCATGGTTGTTTAATTTGTTTATGGATGGGGTTGTTAGGGAGGTGAATGCAAGAGTTTTGGAAAGAGGGGCAAGCATGAAGGATGTTGTGGATGAGAGAGCTTGGGAAGTGAGTCAGTTGTTGTTCGCTGATGATACAGCGCTGGTGGCTGATCCATGTGAGAAACTTCAGAAGCTGGTGACTGAGTTTGGTAAAGTGTGTGAAAGAAGAAAGTTAAGAGTAAATGCGAATAAGAGCAAGGTTATTAGATACTGTAGGGTTGAGGGTCAAGTCAATTGGGAGGTAAGTTTGAATGGAGAAAAACTGGAGGAAATAAAGTGTTTTAGATATTTGGGAGTGGATCTAGCAGCCGATGGAACCATGGAAGCGGAAGTGGATCATAGGGTGGGGGAGGGGGCGAAAATCCTGGGAGCCTTGAAGAATGCGTGGAAGTCGAGAACATTATCTTGGAAAGCAAAAATGGGTATGTTTGAAGGAATAGTGTTTCCAACAATGTTGTATGGCTGCGAGGCGTCGGCTATGGATAGAGTTGTGCGCATGAGGATGGATGTGCTGGAAATGAGATGTTTGAGGACAATGTGTGTTGTGAGGTGGTTTGATCGAGTAAGTAATGTAAGGGTAAGAGAGATGTGTGGAAATAAAAAGAGCGTGGTTGAGAGAGCAGAAGAGGGTGTTTTGAAATGGTTTGGGCACATGGAGAGAATGAGTGAGGAAAGATTGACCAAGAGGATATATGTGTCGGAGTTGGAGGGAACGAAGAGAAGTGGGAGACCAAATTCGAGGTGGAAAGATGGAGTGAAAAAGATTTTGTTTGATCGGGGCCTGAACATGCAGGATGGTGAAAGGAGGGCAAGGAATCGAGTGAATTGGATCGATGTGGTATAACACGGTTGACGTGATGTCAGTGGATTGAATCAAGGCATGTGAATCGTCTGGGGTAAACCATGGAAAGTTGTGTGGGGCCTGGATGTGGAAAGGGAGCTGTGGTTTCGGGCATTATTGCATGACATCTAGAGACTGAGTGTGAACGAATGGGGCCTTTGTTGTCTTTTCCTAGTGCTACATATGAGGGGGGAGGGGAATGGTATTTCCCTGTGTGGCGAGGTGACGATGGGAATGAATAAAGGCAGACAGTGTGAATTTTGTGCATGGGTATATATGTATGTGTCTGTGTGTGTATATATATGTGTATATTGAGATATATAGGTATGTATATTTGCGTGTGTGGACGTGTATGTATATACTTTGTGTATGGGGGTGGTTTGGGCCATTTCTTTCGTCTTTTTCATTGCGCTACCTCGCAAACAGAAGAAGGAATCCCGCGGAGAGTGCTCATCCTAATCGAAGGCTCAGACTGGGGTGTCTAAATGTGTGTGGATGTAACCAAGATGTGAAAAAAGGAGAGATAGGTAGTATGTTTGAGGAAAGGAACCTGGATGTTTTGGCTATGAGTAAAACGAAGCTCAAGGGTAAAGGGGAAGAGTGGTTTGAGAATGGCTTGGGAGTAAAGTCAGGGGTTAGTGAGAGGACAAGAGCAAGGGAAGGAATAGCAGTACTCCTGAAACAGGAGTTTTGGGAGTATGTGATAGAACGTAAGAAAGTAAATTCTCGATTAATATGGGTAAAACTGAAAGCTGATGGAGAGAGATGGGTGATTATTGGTGCATATGCACCTGGGCATGAAAAGAAAGATCATGAGAGGCAAGTGTTTTGGGAGCAGCTGAATGAGTGTGTTAGTGGTTTTGATGCACGAGTAATGTGGCAGTTGAGGGAATAATTGGTATACATGGGGTGTTCAGTGTTGTAAATGGAAATGGTGAAGAGCTTGTAGATTTATGTGCTGAAAAAGGACTGGTGATTGGGAATACCTGGTTTAAAAGGCGTGATATACATAAGTATACGTATGTAAGTAGGAGAGATGGCCAGAGAGCGTTATTGGATTACGTGTTAATTGACAGGCGCGCGAAAGAGAGACTTTTGGATGTTAATGTGGTGAGAGGTGAAAGTAGAGGGATGTCTGATCATTATCTTGTGGAGGCTAAGGTGAAGATTTGTATGGGTTTTCAGAAAAGAAGAGTGAATGTTGGGGTGAAGAGGGTGGTGAGAGTAAGTGAGCTTGGGAAGGAGACTTGTGTGAGGAAGTACTAGGAGAGACTGAGTACAGAATGGAAAAAGGTGAGAACAATGGAAGTAAGGGGAGTGGGGGAGGAATGGGATGTATTTAGGGAATCAGTGATGGATTGCGCAAAAGATGCTTGTGGCATGAGAAGAGTGGGAGGTGGGTTGATTAGAAAGGGTAGTGAGCGTTGGGATGAAGAAGTAATATATTAGTGAAAGAGAAAAGAGAGGCATTTGGACGATTTTTGCAGGGAAAAAATGCAATTGAGTGGGAGATGTATAAAAGAAAGAGACAGGAGGTCAAGAGAAAGGTGCAAGAGGTGAAAAAGAGGGAAAATGAGAGTTGGGGTGAGAGAGTATCATTAAATTCTAGGGAGAATAAAAAGATGTTCTGGAAGGAGGTAAATAAAGTGCGTAAGACAAGGGAGCAAATGGGAACTTCAGTGAAGGGCGCAAATGGGGAGGTGATAACAAGTAGTGGTGATGTGAGAAGGAGATGGAGTGAGTATTTTGAAGGTTTGTTGAATGTGTTTGATGATAGAGTGGCAGATGTAGGGTGTTTTGGTCGAGGTGGTGTGCAAAGTGAGAGGGTTAGGGAAAATGATTTGGTAAACAGAGAAGAGGTAGTAAACGTTTGCGGAAGATGATAGCCGGGAAGGCAGCAGGTTTGGATGATATTGCAGTGGAATTTTTTAAAAAAGGGGGTGACTGTATTATTGACTGATTGGTAAGGTTATTTAATGTATGTATGACTCATGGTGAGGTGCCTGAGGATTGGCGGAATGCGTGCATAGTGCCATTGTACAGAGGGAAATTAAATAAGAGTGAGTGCTCAAATTACAGCGGTATAAGTTTGTTGAGTATTCCTGGTAAATTATATGGGAGGGTATTGATTGAACGGGTAAAGGCATGTACAGAGCATCAGATTGGGGAAGAGCAGTGTGGTTTCAGAAGTGGTAGAGGATATGTTGACCATGTGTTTGCTTTGAAGAATGTATTTGCGAAATACTTAGAAAAACTAATCGATTTGTATGTAGCATTTATGGATCTGGAGAAGGCGTATGATAGAGTTGATAGAGATGCTCTTTGGAAGGTTTTACAAATATATGGTGTGGGAGGAAAGTTGTTAAAAGCAGTGAAAAGTTTTTATCGAGGATATAAGGCATGTGTACGTGTAGGAAGTGAGGAAAGTGATTGGTTTTCAGTGAATGTAGGCTTGCGGCAGGGGTGTGTGATGTCTCCATGGTTGTTTAATCTAATTATGGATGGTGCTGTTAGGGAGGTGAATGCAAGAGTTTTGGAAAGAGGGGCAAGTATGAAGTCTGTTGTGGATGAGAGAGCTTGGGAAGTGAGTCAGTTGTTGTTCGCTGATGATACAGCGCTGATGGCTGATTCATGTACGAAACTGCAGAAGCTGGTGACTGAGTTTGGTAAAGTGTGTGAAAGAAGAAAGTTAAGAGTAAATGTCAATAAGAGCAAGGTTATTAGGTACAGTAGGGTTGAGGATCAAGTCAATTGGGAGGTAAGTTTGAATGGAGAAAAACTGGAGTAAGTGAAGTGTTTTAGATATCTGGGAGTGGATCTGGCAGCGGATGGAATCATGGAAGCGTAAGTGAATCATAGGGTGGGGGAGGGTGCGAAAAATCTGGGAGCATTGAAGAATGGGCTATGGATAGAGTTGTGCGCAGGAGGGTGGATGTGCTGGAAATGAGATGTTTGAGGACAATATGTGGTGTGAGGTGGTTTGATCGAGTAAGTAATGTAAGGGTAAGAGATTTGTGTGGAAATAAAAAGAGTGTGGTTGAGAGAGCAGAAGAGGGTGTTTTGAAATGGTTTGGTCACATGGAGAGAATGAGTGAGGAAAGATTGACAAAGAGGATATGTGTGTCAGAGGTGGAGGGAAGGAGAAGTGGGAGACCAAATTGGAGGTGGAAAGATGTAGTGAATAAGATTTTGAGTGATCGGGGCCTGAACATGCAGGAGGGTGAAAGGCGCGCAAGGAATACAGTGAATTGGAACGATGTGGTATACCGTGGACGACGTGCTGTCAATGGATTGAACCAGGGCATGTGAAGCGTCTGGGGTAAACCATGGAAAGTTGTGTGGGGCCTGGATGTGGAAAGGGAGCTGTGGTTTCGGTGCATTATTACATGACAGCTAGAGACTGAGCGTGAACGAATGGGGCTTTTGGTGTCTTTTCCTAGCGCTACCTCGCACACATGATGGGGGAGGGGGTTGTTATTCCATATGTGGCGGGTTGGCGATGGGAAAAAATAAAGGCAGACAGTATGAATCATGTACATGTTTATGTATGTATATGTCAGTGTGTGTGTATATATATGTGTACATTGAGATGTATAGGTATGTATATTTGCGTGTGTGGACGTGTATGTATATACATGTGTAAGTGGGCGGTTTGGGCCATTCTTTCGTCTGTTTCCTTGCGCTACTTCGCTAACGCGGGAGACAGCGACAAAGCAAAATAGATAAATAAATAAAATATATATATATATATATATATATATATATATATATATATATACAAGACCTATAATGATTTGAGTAGGCTTCATAACAAATAAATTGTCAAATTATTAGTTACTTTATTAAGCCTTTAACGGGTAAGGTATCAAATTCTAATATCATGAACAATGTAGATGTAGTCAATAAGCTAAACAATGTCACTGTTAGTTTTGATTTCAAACTAGTTAACTTTGATGTTTACTCACGTTTGACTAAAGTCCAGCTGATGACCTCTTAGAATATTTATTTGATGTCTTGGATGATACTCATTTACCTGTTTCAAAGTCTGTTTTTAGTGAACTGATGAAATTTTGTATAAAAGAGTGTGTATTTCAGTTCAATGGAGAATATTATTCTCAAAAATTTAGTATGGCTAAAAAATCTTTTTATTGATTTTTTTTAAACAACATTACTAAAGAGTATCTTACCTTCTAATGCAAATTGGTTTAGGTATGTAGACGATGTTCTTTATGTTTGGCCAACAATTGAATATTTACAGATAATTTTTCCCTTACTTAACAATTTAGTACCTTCCATCAAATTTACTTTAGAAAATAAAAATAATGGTATGTTACCATTTTTAGATTGCATGATGCATAGGCAGGGAAACAAGTTTAAGTTTAGCATATACAGAAAACCTACCAATGTATTCTCATATACCCATTATTACTCATCTCAACATGACAGTTAAATTTTCATCATTTCAATCTATGTTCCTTTGGGCATTATGTATTCTTAGTCCAGAGTTTATTGGTGATGATAAAGACCCCTATATTTTTCATTGGTAAATCCCTTAAGTTAGGAAAGATTGACACCAAGAAGCTTTTCGTTTTCCCTTTTAATAACAATAATTTCACTTTACTTCCCCCGTTGCTTAAATCCTTCAATATAGATGTTGCCGTTAGCAGGAATAATACTATAAAGATTATCTTAATCAGGAATTTACCAGAAAATTCTCTTGGATGCACCTATAAAGTGCCATGTGGAAATTATGATAAAATTCATCTCAGTTACCAACTCTAATACCGCGAGAAATGTCATTGAATTTTCTATAATTAGATGCACAAAGAATTATAATCTTAATATTAGTGATGGTCTATAAAGATTAGATAACTATATTGTTGATAAATTTTGTAAAATGATAAGTTTTTGAACGCTCGTGTTATGTCTTGGACTATCGCATGTTTACCAAATGGCGTCCTAACCTCGTCTCTTCGATGTATATCAACTGATTAATATTTCTTTCTTGTGTATCCCCTGATGATGTGATTATTACACGTAAGTGCCCTTGGGAACTTATAGTGCTTCATTTTCCTCGTGGACTCATAGGAATATCTTGATCACACGCAAAATTGTGATCCTTTCCAACATGGATTCCACACGCCTCTTCAATTACTTTTCTACAAGATGTCCTGGACTTTATCCTCTCGTTACTGCATCCTCCAAATCGTTAATCATGGCCCAGCAACTGAAGCTACGATTTGGATTCCTTAGGAAATGCCTTGATGAACAAGTGATGCATGGATCTCTCTTATCGCAACGATTGTTGCAGCGAGTCTGATCGACCATTTGACCAATTCCAAAACTTATCATTTCATAAATTTTATCAACAATAAAGTTATCTAATTTGTATAGACCATCACTAATATTAAGATTATAGTTCTTTGTGTATCTAATGATAGAAAATTCAATGATATTTTGAAGAAACATCTTAGATTAAAGAAAGGAAACGTGCCTTTCAAATAACAATACCGACATACTGGAAGAACCGGATGTTGGACTATTGCAATAATAGAGTAAGGAAAGAACGAAATAGGGTAAAAATGACACTAAAATGTAAGTTGAATCTTCCTGTTAAAAACAGCGACTGGAAAAGGGCACAAACCCTTTTTTGTGATAAACCTGTGTAATAAACAACTAGGTAAAGATTCCTTGTGCGCTTTAGGCTATAGTTAGATTTTGAGTGCTCTAACAGAGAAGCCAGCTGTGTTGATGTCACAAAGTCTTTTTGTAATTTAGAGAAATACAGTAATTTAAGTAATGATGAAATTTAAATCTGTAATGGTTTAGTGTATGCCAGTTTGTCAAAACCAGTAGAATCTAATTGCCCTAAAAGATTTACAAGAGCTATTAACACCTTAAAAGATGACAAGGATATACATATTACTAAAGCAGATAATGCTAATGGTATATACCATTAATATAATGGTATATACAAATTAGATAACTTTATTATTGATAGAATTTGTAAAATGATAAGATTATCAACGCTCGTTGTATCTCTTGGACAATCGCTTGTTTAACAAATGTCGCCGTAGCTTCGTCTCTTCGATGTATATGAACTGACTTATATTTCTCTCTTGTGTATCAACTGATGATGTGATTATTACACGAAAATGCACTTGGGAGCTTTTCATGTCTCATTTTCCCCGTGGACTCATAGGACTATCTTAATCATGCGCAAAATTATGATCCTTTCCAACAATGATTCCACAAGGCTCTTCTATTACTTCTCTACAAGCTGCCCTGGAGTTTCTCCTTTCGTTACTCCTTTCTCTAAATCATTAATCAAGGGCCACCAACTGAAGTTACGATTTGCATTCCTCAGGTAGTGACTTGATGAATAAGTGATAGGAAGATCTGTCCCATCTCAACGATTGTTGCATCTGTTTGGTCGACCATTTGACCAATTCGAAAACATTATCTTAAAGAAACACATTGATTTAAAGAAACTTGTAGTTGAG
>NC_092238.1:52267256-52275874 GCF_036320965.1 Panulirus ornatus | reverse complement strand
AAGCAGTGAAAATTTTTTTATCGAGGTGTAAGGCAGTGAGTGTAGGAAGAGAGGAAAAGTGTTTGGGTTTCAGGATGTGGGTTTTGCAGCAGGGGGGTGTGATGTTCCAGGTTTGTTTAATTTTTTTTTAGGGATGGGGTTTTTAGGGAGGTAAATCAAGATCCTAAAAAAGAGGGGCAGTTGAAGTCTGTTGGGGATGAAAAGTTGGAATGGTATTTGTTTTTCGCTGTGATAAGCGTGGTGGCTGTTCAGTGAGAAACTGCGAAGCTGGTGACGAGTTTGGAAAGGGGTGGGGAAGAAAAAAAGTTAAGAGTAAAGGAAAATAAAGAAAGGGTTATTGGTACAGTGGGGTTGGGGGTAAAGTAAATTGGGGGGTGATTTGAAGGGGGAAAAAAACTGGGGAAGTGAATGTTTTAGAATCGGGGAGTGGATCTGTCAGCGGAGGGAACCAGGAAGCGGAAGTGGATCATAGGGTGGGGGAGGGGGCGAAAATTTTGGGAGCCTTGAAAAATGTGTGGAAGTCGAGAACATTATCTCGGAAAGCAAAAATGGGTATGTTTGAAGGAATAGTGGTTCCAACAATGTTGTATGGTTGCGAGGCGTGGGCTATGGATAGAGTTGTGCGCAGGAGGATGGATGTGCTGGAAATGAGATGTTTGAGGACAATGTGTGGTGTGAGGTGGTTTGATCGAGTAAGTAACGTAAGGGTAAGAGAGATGTGTGGAAATAAAAAGAGCGTGGTTGAGAGAGCAGAAGAGGGTGTTTTGAAATGGTTTGGGCACATGGAGAGAATGAGTGAGGAAAGATTGACCATGAGGATATATGTGTCGGAGGTGGAGGGAACGAGGAGAAGAGGGAGACCAAATTGGAGGTGGAAAGATGGAGTGAAAAAGATTTTGTGTGATCGGGGCCTGAACATGCAGGAGGGTGAAAGGAGGGCAAGGAATAGAGTGAATTGGAGCGATGTGGTATACAGGGGTTGACGTGCTGTCAGTGGATTGAATCAAGGCATGTGAAGCGTCTGGGGTAAACCATGGAAAGCTGTGTAGGTATGTATATTTGCGTGTGTGGACGTGTGTATGTACGTGTGTATGGGGGTTGGGCCATTTCTTTCGTCTGTTTCCTCGCGCTACCTCGCAAACGCGGGAGACAGCGACAAAGTAAAAAAAAAAAAAAAAAAAAAAAAATATATATATATATATATATATATATATATATATACATATATATATATTATTATTATTATTATTATTTTGCTTTGTCGTTGTATCCCGCGTTTGCGAGGTAGCTCAAGGAAACAGACGAAAGAAATGGCCCAACCCACCCTCATACACTTATATACATACACGTCCACACATACATCTCAATGTACACATATATATACACACAGAGACACATACATATGTACCCATGCACACAATTCACACTATCTGCCTTTATTCATTCACATCGCCACCTCGCCACTCATGGAATACCATCCCCCTCCCCCCTCATGTGTGCGAGGTAGCGCTAGGAAAAGACAACAAAGGCCCCATTCGTTCACACTCAGTCTCTAGCTGTCATGCAATAATGCCCGACACCACAGCTCCCTTTCCACATCCATACCCCACACAACTTTCCATGGTTTACACCAGACGCTTCACATCCCCTGATTCAATCCACTGAGAGCACGGTATACCACATCGATCCAATTCACTCTATTCCTTGCCAGCCTTTCACTCTCATGCAATTTCAGGCCCCGATCACTAAAAATCTTTTTCACTCCATCTTTCCACCTCTAATTGGTCTCCCACTTCTCGTTCCATCCACCTCCGACACATATATTCTCTTGGTCAATCTTTCCTCACTCATTCTCTCCATGTGCCCAAACCATTTCAAAACACCCTCTTCTGATCTCTCAACCACGCTCTTTTTATTTCCACACATCTCTCTGACCCTTACATTACTTACTCGATCAAACCAGCCCACACCGCATATTGTCCTCAAACATCTCATTTCCAACACATCCACCATCCTGCGCACAACTCTATCCATAACGCACGCCTCGCAACCATACAACATTGTTATAACCAATATTCCTTCAAACATAGCCATTTTTGCTTTCCGAGATAATGTTCTCGACTTCCACACATTCTTCAATGCTCCCAGGATTTTCGCCTCCTCCCCCACCCTATGATTTACTTCCGCTTCCAAGGTTCCATCCGCTGCCAGATCCATTCACAGGTATCTAAAACAATTTACTTCCTCCAGTTTTTCTCCATTCAAACTTACCTCCCAATTGACTTGACCCTCAACCCTAGTGTACGTAATAACCTTGCTCTTAATCACATTTACACTTAACTTTCTTCTTTCACACGATTTACCAACCTCAGTCACCAGCTTCTGCAGTTTCTCACATGAATCAGCCACCAGCGCTGTATCATCAGCGAAATACAACTGACTACTCACTTACCAAAGTCTCTCATCCCCAACAGACTGCATACTAACCCCTCTTTCCAAAACTCTTGCATTCATCTCCCTAACAACCCCATCCATAAACAAATTAAACAACCATGGAGACCCCACACACCACTGCCGCAAACCTACATTCATTGAGACCAATCACTTTCCTCTCTTGGTACACATGCCTTACATCCTCCATAAAAACTTTTCACTGCTTCTAACAGCTTCCCTCTCAAACCATATATTCTTAGTACCTTCGACAGAGCATCTCTATCAACTCTATCATATGCCTTCTCCGGATCCATAAATGCTACATGCAAACCCATTTGATTTTGTAATTATTTCTCACATACATTCTTCAGAGCAAACACCTGATATATATATATATATATATATATATATATATATATATATATATATATATATATATATCGGAAAGCAAAAATGGGTATGTTTGAAGGAATAGTGGTTCCAACAATGTTGTATGGTTGCGAGGCTTGGGCTATGGATAGAGTTGTGCGTAGGAGGATGGATGTGCTGGAAATGAGATGTTTGAGGACAATGTGTGGTGTGAGGTGGTTTGATCGAGTAAGTAACGTAAGGGTAAGAGAGGTGTGTGGAAATAAAAAGAGCGTGGTTGAGAGAGCAGAAGAGGGTGTTTTGAAATGGTTTGGGCACATGGAGAGAATGAGTGAGGAAAGAGTGACCAAGAGGATATATGTGTCGGAGGTGGAGGGAACGAGGAGAAGTGGGAGACCAAATTGGAGGTGGAAAGATGGAGTGAAAAAGATTTTGTGTGATCGGGGCCTGAACATGCAGGAGGGTGAAAGGAGGGCAAGGAATAGAGTGAATTGGATCGATGTGGTATACCGAGGTTGACGTGCTGTCAGTGGATTGAATCAGGGCAAGTGAAGCGTCTGGGGTAAACCATGGAAGGCTGTGTAGGCATGTATATTTGCGTGTGTGGACGTATGTATATACATGTGTATGGGGGTGGGTTGGGCCATTTCTTTCGTCTGTTTCCTTGCGCTACCTCGCAAACTCGGGAGACAGCGACAAAGCAAAAAACAAAAATATATATATATATATATATATATATATATATATATATATATATATATATATATATATATATATATTTATATATATATATATATATATTTATATATATATATATATATATATATATATATATATATATATATATATATATATATATATATATATATATATATATATATATATATAATAGAAAGGATCACAATTTTGCGTGTGATCAATATATTCCTATGAGTCCACGGGGAAAATGAAACATGAGAAATTCCCAAATGCACTTTCGTGTAATAATCACATCATCAGGGGAGACACAAGAAAGAAATATAACAGTCAGTTGATATACATCGAAGAGACGAAGCTAGGACGCCATTTGGTAAACATGTGATTGTCCAAAACATACAACGAGCATTCATAAACTTATCATTTTACAAATCTTATCAACAATAAAGTTATCTAATTTGTACAGACCTTCACTAATATTAAGATTATAATTCTTTGTGTTTTTGATAACAGAAGATTCAATGATATTTCCCTTGGTAATAGAGTTAGAGTTAACAACTGAGACGGCACTACTCCAGTCAATACAATGATCATAGTTTTTGACATGATTAAACAAGGCATTTGATTCTTGTCCTGTTCTTATACTATATTTATGTTGTTTAAGTCTAACAGAAAGATCCTTACGAGTCTGACCAACATAAATTTATCACAGTTTCCATAAGGAACTTTATAGATGCAACCAAGAGAATTTTCTGGTGAATTCCTGATTAAGATATTCTTTACAGTATTATTGTTGCTAAAGGCAACATTTACATTAAAGGATTTAAGTAACATGGGAAGGAAAGTGAAATTATTATTAAAAGAGAGAACTAAAAGATTCTTGGTGTCAATGGGAGGTTTGGGCTAAACTTTATAAAATGATTTCTTTGACAACTTAAGGGATTTATCAATGAACGATCTAGGGTACTTTAACTTAGATCCAATAAAATATATCTTCTCAAACTCATCATCAGTAAACTCTGGACTGCAAATACGTAATGCCCTTAGGAACATAGATTGAAATGATGATAATTTAACTCTGTCATGTTGAGATGAGTAATAATGGATATATGAGCATACATTGGTGGATTTTCTGTATATGCTAAACTTAAACTTGTTTCCTTGTCTATGGATCTTGCAATCTAAAACTGGTAACATACCATTATTTTCATTTTCTACAGTAAATTTGATGGAAGGTACTAAATTGTTAAGTAAGGGGATAAATATTTAAAAATTTTCATTTGTTGGCCAAACACAAATAACATCATCTACATACCTAAACCAAATTGCATTAGAAGGTAAGATATCCTTTAGTAATTTTGTTCCAAAAAATTCCATACAAAGATTACTTGGTACTGGTGAAAGAGGGTTACCCATTGCCATACCAAATTTTTGAGCATAATAATCTCCATTAAATTGAAATACACAGTCTTTTATACACAATTTTATCAGTTCAATGAAATTAGACTTCGAAACAGGTAAATTAATCTTTCTGTTAGACTTAAGTAACATAAATATAGTATAAGAACAGGACAAGAATCAAATGCCTTGTTTAATCATGTTAAAAACTTTGATCATTGTATTGACTGGAGTAACGCCATCTCAGTTGTTAACTCTCACTCTATTACCAAGAGAAATATCATTGAATCTTCTATTATTAAATACACAAAGAATTATAATCTTAATATTAGTGAAGGTCTGTACAAATTAGATAACTTTATTGTTGATAAGATTTGTAAAATGATAAGTTTATGAACGGTCGTTGTATGTTTTGGACAATCATATGTTTACCAAATGGCGTCCTAGGTTCGTCTCTTCGACGTATATCAACTGACTGTTATATTTCTTTCTTGTGTCTCCCCTGATGATGTGATTATTAACCGAAAGTGCATTTGGGAACTTTTCGTGTTTCATTTTCCCCGTGGACTCATAGGAATATATATATATATATATATATATATATATATATATATATATATATATATATATATATATATATATATATATATATATATATATATATATATATATATATATATATATATATTGGAATATATATATATATATATATGTCTTCATTTATTTGTACAATATACTTTATCGCTGGGTCCTCCGTTAGCGAGTTAGCGCAAACAAACAGACGAAAGAATTCCTAACCCATTAACATACACATGTATATACGTACACGTCCACATGCGCGCATATACCAACCTAAAAATCTCAACGTATACATACATGTACACATGCAGATATATCCATATTTACACATGTACATAATTCATACTGTCTGCCCTTATTCATTTCCCGTCGCCACCCCGCCATATATGAAAAAGAAAACCCTCTACCCCCGCATGTGCATGAGGCAGCGCCAGAGAAACAACAAAGGGCACATTCGTTCACATTTCAGTCTCTATCTCTAATGTATAACGCACCGAAACCACAGCTCCCTCTCCACATCCAGGCCGCACAGAAGTTTCCATGGTTTGCACTAGCTGTTTCCGATGCCTTGGTTCAATCCATTGACAGCACATCGACCCCGCTATACCACATCGTTCCAATTCTCTCTATTTGTTGCACGCCTTTCATTCTCCTGCATCTTCAGGCCCCGATCACTCAAAAGTCTTTTTCACTCTATATTTCACTCTATTTGTCCAACTCCAATTTGATCTCCCACTTCTCATTCCCTCCACCTCTGACACATATATCCACTCTGTCAATCTTTCCTCACTCATTCTCTCCATGTGACCAAACCATTTCAAATTACCCTCTCCTTCTCTCTCAACCAGACTCTTTCTATTACCACACATCTCTCTTACCCTCTCATTACTTACTCGATTAAACCACCTCACACCACATACTGTCCTCAAACATCTCATTTCCGGCACATCCACCATCCTGCGCACAACTTTTATCTATAGCCTACGCCTTGGAACCATATAACATTGCTGGAAGCACTATTCCTTCAAATATACCCGTTTTTGCTTTCCAAGATAACGTTCTCGACTTCCACATATTTTTCAACGCTCCCAGAACTTTCGCCCCCTCCCCCATCCAATGATTCACCTCCACCTCTGACACATATATCCACTTTGTCAATCTTTCCTCACTCATTCTCTCCATGTGACCAAACCATTTCAAAATTACCCTCTTCTTCTCTCTCAACCAGACTCTTTCTATTACCACACATCTCTCTTACCCTCTCATTGCTTACTCGATTAAACCACCTCACACCACATACTGTCCTCAAACATCTCATTTCCAGCACATTCACCCTCCTCCGCAGAACTTTTATCTATAACCTACGCCTCGCAACCATATAACATTGCTGGAACCACTTCAAACATACCCGTTTTTGCTTTCCAAGATAACGTTCTCGACTTCCACATATTTTTCAATGCTCCCAAAACTTTCGCCCCTCCCCCACCCTATGATTCACTTCCGCCTCCATGGTTCTATCTGCTGCCAGATGCACTCCCAGATACCTAAAACACTTCACCTCCTCCAGATTTTCTCCATTCAAACTTATCTCCCAATTGACTTATCACTCAACACTTCTGTGCCTAATAACCTTGCTCTTATTCACATTTACTCTCAGCTTTCTTCTTTCACTCATTCTACCAAACTCAGTCTCCAGCTTCTGCTGTTTCGCACATGAATCAGCCACCAGCGCTATATCATCAGCGAACAACTGACTCACCTCCCTAGGTTTCTTATTCACAACTGACTGCATACTTGCCCCTCTTTCCAAACCTCTTGCATTCACCTCCCTAACAACCCCATCCATAAACGAATTAAACAGCCATGGAGACATCACACACCCCTGCGGCAAACCAACATTCACTGAGAACCAATCACCTTCCTCTCTTCCTACACGTATACATACCCTACATCCTCGATAAAAACATTTCACTGCTTCTAACAACTTACCTCCCACCCTATATATTCTTAATACCTTCCAAAGAGCATCTCTATCAACTCTATCATATGCCTTCTCCAGATCCATAAATGCTACAGAAAAATCCATTTGCATTCCTAAGTATTTCTCATACATTTTTGGAAGCAAACATCTGATCCACACATCCTCTAACACCTTTGAAACCACATTACTCTTCCCGAATCTAAAGCTCTGTACATGCCTTCACCCTCTTAATCAATACTCTCCCATATAATTTCCCGGGAATACTCAACAAACATATACCTCTGTAATTTGAGCACTCACTTTTATCCCCTTTGCCTTTTTACAACGCCAATATGCAAACATTCGCCAATCTTCAGGCACCTCACCATGAGTCATACATACATTAAATAACCTTACCAACCAGTCAACAATACAGTCACCCCTTTTTTGAATAAATTCCTCTGCAATACCATCAAAACTCGCCACCTTGGCAGCTTTCATCTTCCGCTAAGCTTTTACTACCTCTTCTCTGTTTACTAAATCATTTTCCCTAACCCTCTCACCTTGCACACCACCTCGACCAAAACACCCTACATCTGGCACTCTATTATCAAACACATTCAACAAATCTTCAAAATACTCACTCCATCTCCTTCTCACATCACCACTACTTGTTATCACCTCCCAATTAGCCCCCTTCACTGATATTCCCATTGTTCTATTGTCCTACGCACTTTATGTATGTCCTTCCAAAACATCTTTTTATTCTCCCTAAAATTTTATGATACTCTCTCCCCCCAACTCTCATTTGCCATCTTTTACACCTGTTGCACCTTTCTCTTGACCTCCTACCTCTTTCTTTTATACATTTCCCAGTGATTTGCATTATTTCCCTACAAAAATCGTCGAAATGCCTCTCTCTTCTTTTTCACTAATAATCTTACTTCTTCATCCCACCACTCACTACCCTTTCTAATCACTCCACCTCCCACGCTTCTCTTGCCATAAGCACCTTTTGTGCAAGACATCACTGCTTCACTAACTACACCCAATTCCTCCCTCACTCCCCTTACGTCCTTTGTTCTCACCTATTTCCATTCTGTACTCAGTCTCTGCTGGTACTTCCTCACGCAAGTCTCCTTCGAAGCTCACTTACTCTCACAACTCTCTTCACCCCTACATT
>NC_092238.1:52229756-52262256 GCF_036320965.1 Panulirus ornatus | reverse complement strand
AGGAGGGTGAAAGGAGGGCAAGGAATAGGGTGAATTGGAGCGATGTGGTATACCGGGGTTGACGTGCTGTCAGTGGATTGAATCAAGGCATGTGAAGCGTCTGGGGTAAACCATGGAAAGCTGAGTAGGTATGTATATTTGCGTGCGTGGACGTATGTATATACATGTGTATGGGGGTGGGTTGGGCCATATCTTTCGTCTGTTTCCTTGCGCTACCTTGAAAACGCGGGAGACAGCGACAAAAAAAAAAAATATATATTGTCCCTGGGGATAGGTGATTAAGAATACTTCCCACGCATTCCTCACGTGTCGTAGAAGGCGACTAAAGGGGGCGGGAGCGGGGGGCCAGAAACCCTCCCCTCCTTGTATTTTAACTTTCTAAAAGGGGAAACAGAAGAAGTCACGCGAGGAGTGCTCATCCTCCTCGAAGGCTCAAATTGGGGTGTCTAAATGTGTGTGGATGTAACCAAGATAAGAAAAAAGGAGAGATAGGTAGTATGTTTGAGGAAAGGAACCTGGATGTTTTGGCTCTGAGTGAAACGAAGCTAAAGGGTAAAGGGGAAGAGTGGTTTGGGAATGTCTTGGGAGTAAGGTCAGGGGTCAGTGAGAGGACAAGAGCAAGGGAAGGAGTAGCACTACTCCTGAATCAGGAGTTGTGGGAGTATGTGATAGAATGTAAGAAAGTAAATTCTAGATTGATATGGGTAAAACTGAAACTTAATGGAGAGAGATGGGTGATTATTGGTGCATATGCACCTGGGCATGAGAAGAAAGATCATGAGAGGCAAGTGTTTTGGGAGCAGCTGAATGAGTGTGTTAGTGGTTTTCATGCACAAGACCGGGTTATAGAGATGGGTGATTTGAATGCAAAGGTGAGTAATGTGGCAGTTGAGGGAATAATTGGTATACATGTGGTGTTCAGTGTTGAAAATGGAAATGGTGAAGAGCTTGCAGATTTATGTGCTGAAAAAGGACTGGTGATTGGGAATACCTGGTTTAAAAAGAGAGATATACATAAGTATACGTATGTAAGTAGGAGAGATTGCCATAGAGCGTTATTGGATTACGTGTTAATTGATAGACGCAGGAAAGAGAGACTTTTGGATGTTAATGTGCTTAGAGGTGCAACTGGAGGGATGTCTGATCATTATCTTGTGGAAGCAAAGGTTAAGATTTGTGGGGGGTTTCAGAAAAGAAGAGAGAATGTTGGGGTGAAGAGAGTGGTGAGAGTAAGTGGGCTCGGGAAGGAGATTTGTGTGAGGAAGTACCAGGAGAGACTGATTACAGAATGGAAAAAGGTGAGAACAAAGGAGGTAAGGGGAGTAGGGGAGGAATGGGATGTATTTAGGGAAGCAGTGATTGCTTGCGCAAAAGATGCTTGTGGCATGAGAAGCGTGGGAGGTGGGTCGATTAGAAAGGTTAGTGAGTGGTGGGATGAAGAAGTAAGATTATTAGTGAAAGAGAGGAGAGAGGCATTTGAACGATTTTTGCAGGGAAAAAATGAGTGGGAGAGGGATAAGAGAAAGAGGCAGGAGGTCAAGAGAAAGGTGCAAGAGGTGAAAAAGAAGGCAAATGAGAGTTGGGGTGAGAGAGTATCATTAAATTTCAGAGAGAATAAAAAGATGTTTTGGAAGGAGGTAAATAAAGTGCGTAAGACAAGGGAGCAAATGGGAACTTCAATGAAGCGGCTAATGGGGAGGTGATAACAAGTAGTGGTGATGTGAGAAGGAGATGGTGTGAGTATTTTGAAGGTTTGTTGAATGTGTTTGATGATAGAGTGGCAGATGTGGGATGTCTTTGTGGAGGTGGTGTGCAAAGTGAGAGGGTTAGGGAAAATGATTTGGTAAATAGAGAAGACGTAGTAAAACCTTTACGGAAGATGACAGCCGGCAAAGCAGCAGGTTTGGACGGCATTGCAGTGGAATTTATTAAAAAAGGGGTGACTGTATTGTTGACTAGTTGGTAAGGTTATTTAATGTATGTATGATTCATGGTGAGGTGCCTGAGGATTGGCGGAATGCTTGCATAGTGCCATTGTACAAAGGCAAAGGGGATAAGAGTGAGTGCTCAAATTACAGAGGTATAAGTTTGTTGAGTATTCCTGGTAAATTATATGTGAGGGTATTGATTGAGAGGGTGAAGGCACGTACAGAGCATCAGATTGGGGAAGAGCAGTGTTGTTTCAGAAGTGGTAGAGGATGGGTGAATCACGTGTTTGCTTTGAAGAATGTATGCGAGAAATACTTAGAAAAACAAATGGATTTGTATGTAGCATTTATGAATCTGGAGAAGGCATATGATAGAGTTGATAGAGATGCTCTGTGGAAGGTATTAAGAATATATGGTGTGGGAGGTAAGTTGTTAGAAGCAGTGAAAACTTTTTATCGAGGATGTAAGGCATGTGTACGTGTAGGAAGGAGGAAAGTGATTGGTTTTCAGTGAATGTAGGTTTGCGTCAGGGGTGTGTGATGTTTCCATGATTGTTTAATTTGTTTATGGATGGGGTTGTTAGGGAGGTGAATGCAAGAGTTTTGGAAAGAGGGGCAAGTATGAAGTCTGTTGTGGATGAGAGAGCTTGGGAAGTGAGTCAGTTGTTGTTCGCTGATGATACAGCGCTGGTGGCTTATTCATATGAGAAACTGCAGAAGCTGGTGACTGAGTTTGGTAAAGTGTGTGAAAGAAGAAAGTTAAGAGTAAATGTGAATAAGAGCAAGGTTATTTATAGGTACAGTAGGGTTGAGGGTCAAGTAAACTTGGAGGTAAGTTTGAATGGAGAAAAGCTGGAGGATGTAAAGTGTTTTAGATATCTGGGAGTGGATATGACAGCCGATGAAACCATGGAAGTGGAAGTGAATCATAGGGGGGGGGGAGGGGGCGAAAATTCTGGGAGCCTTGAAGAATGTTTGGAAGTCGAGAACATTATCTCGGAAAGCAAAAATGGGTATGTTTGAAGGAATAGTGGTTCCAACAATGTTGTATGGTTGCGAGGCGTGGGATATGGATAGAGTTGTGCGCAGGAGGATGGATGTGCTGGAAATGAGATGTTTGAGGACAATATGTGTTGTGAGGTGGTTTGATCGAGTAAGTAATGTAAGGGTGAGAAAGATGTGTGGAAATAAATAGAGTGTGGTTGAGAGAGCAGAAGAGGGTGTTTTCAAATGGTTTGGTCACATGTAGAGGATGAGTGAGGAAAGATTGACCAAGGGGATATATGTGTCAGAGGTGGAGGGAACGAGGAGAAGTGGGAGACCAAATTGGAGGTGGAAAGATGGAGTGAAAAAGATTTTGAGTGATCGGGGCCTCAACCTGCAGGAGGGTGAAAGGCGTGCAAGGAATAGAGTGAATTGCAACGATGTGGTATACCGGGGTCGACGTGCTGTCAATGGATTGAACCAGGGCATGTGAAGCGTCTGGGGTAAACCATTCAAAGTGTGTGGGGCCTGGATGTGGAAAGGGAGCTGTGGTTTAGGTGCATTATTACATGACAGCTATAGACTGAGTGTGAACGAATGGGGCCTTTGGTGTTTTTCCTAGCGCTACCTCGCACACATGAGGGGGGAGGGTGTTGTTATTCCATGTGTGGCGAGGTGGCGATGGGAAAAAATAAAGGCAGACAGTATGAATTATGTACATGTGTATATATGTATATGTCTGTGTGTGTATATATATGTGTACATTGAGATGTATAGGTATGTATATTGTGCGTGTGTGGACATGTATGTATATACATGTGTATGCGGGCGGGTCGGGCCATTCTTTCGTCAGTTTCATTGCGCTACCTCGTTAACGCGGGAGACATATATATATATATATATATATATATATATATATATATATATATATATATATATATATATATATATATATATATATATATATATATATATATATATATATATATATATATATATATATATATATATATATATATATATATATATATATATATATATATATATATATATATATATATATATATATATATATATATATATATATATATATATATATATATATATATATATATATATATATATATATATATATATGTATATATATATATATATATATATATATATATATATATATATACATATATATATATATATATATATTTTTTTTTTTTTTTTTCCTGTCTCCCGCGTTTGCGAGGTAGCGCAAGGAAACAGACGAAAGAAATGGCCCAACCCACCCCCATACACATGTATATACATATGTCCACACACGCAAATATACATACCTACACAGCTCTCCATGGTTTACCCCAGACGCTTCACATGCCTTGATTCATTCCACTGACGGCACGTCAACCCCGGTACACCACATCGCTCCAATTCACTCTATTCCTTGCCCTCCTTTCACCCTCTTGCATGTTCAGGCCCCGATCACACAAAATCGTTTTCACTCCATCTTTCCACCTCCAATTTGGTCTCCCTCTTCTCCTCGTTCCCTCCACCTCCGACACATATATCCTCTTGGTCAATCTTTCCTCACTCATTCTCTCCATGTGCCGAAACCATTTCAAAACACCCTCTTCTGCTCTCTCAACAACGCTCTTTTTATTTCCACACATCTCTCTTACCCTTACGTTACTTACTCGATCAAACCACCTCACACCACACATTGTCCTCAAACATCTCATTTCCAGCACATCCATCCTCCTGCGCACAACTCTATCCATAGCCCACGCCTCGCAACCATACAACATTGTTGGAACCACTATTCCTTCAAACATACCCATTTTTGCTTTCCGAGATAATGTTCTCGACTTTCACACATTCTTCAAGGCCCCCTCCCCCACCCTATGATCCACTTCCGCTTCCATGGTTCCATCCGCTGCCAGATCCACTCCCAGATATCTAAAACACTTCACTTCCTCCAGTTTATCTCCATTTAAACTCACCTCCCAATTAACCTGACCCTCAATCCCTACTGTACCTAATAACCTTGCTCTTATTCACATTTACTCTTAACTTTCTTCTTTCACACACTTTACCAAACTCAGTCACCAGCTTCTGCAGTTTCTCACATGAATCAGCCACCAGCGCTGTATCATCAGCGAACAACAACTGACTCACTTCCCAAGCTCTCTCATACACAACAGACTTCATACTTGCCCCTCTTTCAAAAACTCTTGCATTCACCTCCCTAACAACCCCATCCATAAACAAATTAAACAACCATGGAGACATCACACACCCCTGCCGCAAACCTACATTCACTGAGAACCAATCACTTTCCTCTCTTCCTACACGTACACATGCCTTACATCCTCGATAAAAACTTTTCACTGCTTCTAACAACTTGCCTCCCACACCATATATTCTTAATACCTTCCACAGAGCATCTCTATCAACTCTATCATATGCCTTTTCCAGATCCATAAATGCTACATAAAAATCCATTTATTTATTCATTTATTTATTTTGCTTTGTCGCTCTCTCCCGCGTTTGCGAGGTAGTGCACGGAAACAGACGAAAGAAATGGCCCAACCCACCCCCATACACATGTATATACATACACGTCCACACACACAAATATACATACCCATACATCTCAATGTACACATATATATACACACACAGACTTATACATATATACACATGCACACAATTCACATTGTCTGCCTTTATTCATTCCCATCCCCACCTCACGACACATGGAATAACATCCCCTCCCCCCTCAAGTGTGCGAGGTAGCGCTAGGAAAAGACAACAAAGGCCCCATTCATCCACACTCAGTCTCTAGCTGTCATGCAATACATATACATATACATATATATATTTTTCTTTCAAACTATTCGCCATTTCCCGCATTAGCGAAATATATATATATATATATATATATATATATATATATATATATATATATATATATATATATATATATATATATATATATATATATATATATATATATATATATATATATACATATATATATATATGTATATATATATATATATATATATATATATATATATATATATATATATATATATATATATATATATATATATATATATATATATATTTTTTTTTTGTTTTTTGCTTTGTCGCTGTCTCCCGCGTTTGCGAGGTAGCGCAAGGAAACAGACGAAAGAAATGGCCCAACCCACCCCCATACACATGTATATACATACGTCCACACACGCAAATATACATACCTACACAGCTTTCCATGGTTTACCCCAGTCGTTTCACATGCCTTGATTCAATCCACTGACAGCACGTCAACTCCGGTATACCACATCGCTCCAATTCACTCTATTCCTTGCCCTCCTTTCACCCTCCTGCATGTTCAGGCCCCGATCACACAAAATCTTTTTCACTCCATCTTTCCACCTCCAATTATGTCTCCCTCTTCTCCTCGTTCCCTCCACCTCCGACACATATATTCTCTTGCGTTATTTCAGTCAATACAATGATCATAGTGTTTAACATGATTAAACAAGGCATTTGATCCTCGTCCCGTTCTTATACTATATTTATGTTGCTTAAGTCTAACAGAAAGATCCTTATCAGTCTGACCAACATGAAATTTATCACAGTTTCCACAAGGCACTTTATAGATGCAACCAAGAGAATTTTCTGGTGAATTCCTGATTACGATATTCTTTATAGTATTATTGTTGCTAAAGGCAACATTTACATTAAAGGATTTAATCAACATGGGAAGCAAAGTGAAATTATTATTAAAAGGGTGAAGTAAAAGATTCTTGGTGTCAATGGGAAGTTTGGGCTCAACTCTATAAAATCATTTCTTTGCTAACTTTAGGGATTTAGCACTGAAAGATATAGGGTATTTTAACTTAGATCAAATGGAATATATCTTCTCAAACTTATCATAAATAAAATCTCGACTGCAAATACGTAATGCCCTATGGAACATAGATTAAAATGATGATAATTTAACTTTGTCATGTTCAGATGAGTAATAATGGATATATGAGCATACAATGCTGGGTTTTCTGTATATGCTAAACTTAAACTTGTTTCCTTGTCTATAGATCATGCAATCTAAAAATGGGAACGTACTATTTTTTTCATTTTCTACAGTAAATTTGATGGAAGGTACGAAATTGTTAAGTATGGGGAGAAATATTTGTAAATTTTCATTTGTTGGCCAAACACAAAGAACATCATTTACATACCTAAACCAAATTGCTTTAGAAGGTAAGATATCCTTTAGTAATTATCTTTCAAAATATTCCATATAAAGATTACTTAGTACTGGTGAAAAAGGGTTCCACATTGTCATACCAAATATTTGAGCACAAGAATCTCTTTGAATTGAAATACACATTTCAATGAAAGCTGACTTTGAAGCAGGTAAATAAATATCATCCAAAACATCAAATAGATATTCTAAAAGATCATCAACTGGAACTTTGAAAAGTGTGGAAACATCAAACCTAGCAAGCTTGAAATCAAAATTAACTTTGACATTGTTAAGCTTGTTTCCGAAATCTACATTGTTCTTGATATCAGAATTTGTTATCTTACCCACTGAATGCCTTGGTAAAGAAACCAGCCATTTTCCAATTTATATGTGATGAAGCCTACAGAACTCACTATAGGTGTTGCTGGGAAATTCTGCTTATGTGTTTTGATAAGTCCATACATATATGACAATGAAGGGGACAAAGATAACAAACTTTTGATAAGAGAACGACTGGTTTTCAACAAAAAATTCAGTTTTTTATTGCAATGGGAATTAACTGCTTCAAAGGTATTCTTACTGAGATTAAAATATGTTGAATGATGACACAAAATAAATTATGAAAGTAATCACTTTATAGAGTTGAACCCAAACCTCCCATTGACACCAAGAATCTTTTAGTTCTCCCTTTTGATAATGATTTTACTCTACTTGCCATGTTGCTTAAATCCTTTAATGCAAAGAATATCTTAATCAGGAACTCACCAGACAATTCTCCTGGGTGCATCTATAAAATGATTTGTAGAAATTGTTATAAGTTCATTGTTGGGCAGACTGGTAAGGATCTTTCACTTAGACTTATGCAACATAAATATAGTATAAGAACGGGACAAGAATGAAATACAATGTTGAATTACGTTTGGAACTATGATCATTTTGTTGACTGAAGTAATGCCATATCCAGTTATCAACTCTAATTCCAGTACCACGAAAAATACCCTTGAATCTTCTATTATTAAATATATAAAGAATTATGATCTTAATGTTAGAGAAGGTCTATGCAAATTGAATATCTTTATTATTGAAAAAATTTGTAAACAATTCACCTTCTTGTCTACATAACAAGTTCATGATACGCTCGTTGTCTGACTTGGACAATCGCATGTTTACCAAATGGCATCCTAGCTGTATCTCTTCGTTGTATAGCAACTGACTGTTATATTTCTCTCTTTTTTCTCACGGAGAAGGCATATGATAGAGTTGATAGAGATGCTCTATGGAAGGTATTAAGAATATATGGTATGGGAGGCAAGTTGTTAGAAGCAGTGAAAAGTTTTTATCGAGGATGTAAGGCATGTGTACGAGTAGGAAGAGAGGAAAGTGATTGGTTCTCAGTGAATGTGGGTTTGCGGCAAGGGTGCGTGATGTGTCTATGGTTGTTTAATTTGTTTATGGATGGGGTTGTTAGGGTGGTGAATGCAATGGTTTTGGAAAGAGGGGCAAGTATGTATGCAGTCTGTTGGGGATGAGAGAACCTGGGAAGTGAGTCAGTTGTTGTTCGCTGATGATACAGCGCTGGTGACTGATTCGGATAAGAAACTGCAGAAGCTGATGACTGAGTTGGTAAAGTGTGTGAAAGAAGAAAGATGACAGTAAATGTGAATAAGAGCTAGGTTATTAGGTACAGTAGGATTGAGGGACAAGTCAATTGGTAGGTAAGTTTGAATAGAAAAAAACTGTCGGAAATGAAGTGTTTTAGATATCTGGGAGTGGATTTAGCAGCGGATGGAACCATGGAAGCGGGAGGGGGCGAGAGTACTGGGAATGTGGAAAAATGTGTGAAAGTCGAGAACGTTATCTTGGAAAGAAAAAATAGGTATGTTTGAAGGAATAGTGGTTCCAACAATGTTATATAGTTGCGACGCGTGAGCTATAGATAAAGTTGTGCTGAGGAGGGTGGATGTGCTGGAAATGGGATGTTTGAGGACAATATGTGGTGTGAGGTGGTTTGATCGAGTAAGTAATGAAAGGGTAAGAGAGATGTGTGGTAATAAAAAGAGTGTGGTTGAGAGAGCAGAAGAGGATGTTTTGAAATGGTTTTGTCACATGGAGAGAATGAGTGAGGGAAGATTGACCAAGAGGATATATGTGTCAGAGGTGGAGGGAACGAGGAGAAGTGGGAGACCAAATTGGAGGTGGAAAGAAGAAGTGGAAATGATTTTGAGTGATCGGGGCTGCAAGGAATAGAGTGAATTGGAAGGATGTCGTATACCGGGGTCGACATGCTGTCAATGGATTGAACCAGGGCATGTGAAGCGTCTGGGGTAAACCATGGAAAGTTTTGTGGTCCCTGGATGGGGAAAGGGAACTCTGGTTTCGGTGCATTATACATGACAGCTAGAGACTGAGTGTGAATGAATGTGGCATTTGTTGCCTTCTCTTAGCGTTATCTCGCGCACAGGCAGGGGGAGGGGGCTCTCATTTCATGTGTGGCGGGTTGGCGACGTAAATGAGTAAGGGCATACAGTATGAATTATGTACAAGTGCATATATGAATACGTTGAGATGTATAGGTATGCATATGTGCGTGTGTGGACGTGTATGTATATGCGTACATGTGTATGTTGGTGGGTTGGGCCATTCTTTCTTCTGTTTCCTTCCACTACCTCACTAACGCGGGAGACAGCGACAATGAATAAGATAGAGAATAATATGTATATATATATATATATATATATATATATATATATATATATATATATATATATATATATATGAATTTATTTTTTATTTCTATTATACTTTGTCGCTGTCTCCCACGTTTGCGAGGTAGCGCAAGGAAACAGACGAAAGAAATGGCCCACCCCCCCCCATACACATGTATATACATACGTCAACACACGCAAATATACATACCTACACAGCTTTCCATGGTTTACCCCAGACGCTTCACATGCCTTGCTTCAATCCACTGACAGCACGTCAACCCCGGTATACCATATCGCTCCAATTCACTCTATTCCTTGCCTTCCTTTCACCCTCCTGCATGTTCAGGCCCCGATCACACAAAATCTTTTTCACTCCATCTTTCAACCTCCAATTTGGTCTCCCTCTTCTCCTTGTTCCCTCCACCTCCGACACGTATATCCTCTTGGTCAATCTTTCCTCACTCATCCTCTCCATGTGCCCAAACCACTTCAAAACACCCTCTTCTGCTCTCTCAACCACGCTCTTTTTATTTCCACACATCTCTCTTACCCTTACGTTACTCACTCGATCAAACCACCTCACACCACACATTGTCCTCAAACATCTCATTTCCAGCACATCCATCCTCCTGCGCACAACTCTATCCATAGCCCACGCCTCGCAACCATACAACATTGTTGGAGCCACTATTCCTTCAAACATACCCATTTTTGCTTTCCGAGATAATGTTCTCGACTTCCACACATTCTTCAAGGCCCCCAGGATTTTCGCCCCCTCCCCCACCCTATGATCCACTTCCGCTTCCATGGTTCCATCCGCTGCCAGATCCAATCCCAGATATCTAAAACACTTCACTTCCTCCAGTTTTTTTCCATTCAAACTCACCTCCCAATTGACCTGACCCTCAACCCTACTGTACCTAATAACCTTGCTCTTATTCACATTTACTCTTAACTTTCTTCTTCCACACACTTTTCCAAACTCAGTCACCAGCTTCTGCAGTTTCTCACATGAATCAGCCACCAGCGCTGTATCATCAGCGAACAACAACTGACTCACTTCCCAAGCTCTCTCATCCCCAACAGACTTCATACTTGCCCCTCTTTCCAAAACTCTTGCATTCACCTCCCTAACAACCCCATCCATCAACAAATTAAACAAACATGGAGATATCACACACCCCTGCCGCAAACCTACATTCACTGAGAACCAATCACTTTCCTCTCTTCCTACACGTACACATGCCTTACATCCTCGATAAAAAGTTTTCACTGTTTCTAAGAACTTGCCTCCCACACCATATATTCTTAATGCCTTCTACAGAGCATCGCTATCAACTCTATCATATGCCTTCTCCAGATCCATAAATGCTACATACAAATCCATTTGCTTTTCTAAGTGTTTCTCACATACATTCCTCAAAGCAAACACTTGATCCACATATCCTCTACGACTTCTGAAACCACACTGCTTTTCCCCAATCTGATGATCTGTACATGCCTTCACCCTCTCAATCAATACCCTCCCATATAATTTACCAGGAATACTCAACAAACTTATACCTCTGTAATTTGAGCACTCACTCTTATCCCCTTTGCCTTTGTACAAAGGCACCATGCACGCATTCCGCCAATCCTCAGGCACCTCACCATGAGTCATACATACATTAAATAACCTTACCAACCAGTCAATAATACAGTCACCGCCTTTTTTAGTAAATTCCACTGCAATACCATCCAAACCTGCTGCCTTGCCGGCTATCATTTTCCGCAAAGCCTTTACTACCACTTCTCTGTTTACCAAATCATTTTTTCTAACCCTCTCACTTTGCATACCAACTCGACCAAAACACCCTATATCTGCCACTCTATCATCAAACACATTCAACAAACCTTCAAAATACTCACTCCATCTCCTTCTCACATCACCACCACTTGTTATCCCCTCCCCATTTGCGCCCTTCACTGAAGTTCCCATTTGGTCCCTTGTCTTACGCACTTTATTTACCTCCTTCCAGAACATCTATTTATTCTCCCTAAAATTTAATGATACTCCCTCACCCCAACTCTCATTTGCCCTCTTTTTCACCTCTTGCACCTTTCTCTTGACCTCCTGTCTCTTTCTTTTATACATCTCCCACTCAATTGCATATATCTATATATATATATATATATATATATATATATATATATATATATATATATATACATATATATATATATATATATATATATATATATATATATATATATATATATATATATATATATATATATATATATATATATATATATATATGTATATGCAAATGGGGAGGTGATAACAGGTAGTGGTGATGTGAGAAGGAGATGGAGTGAGTATTTTGAAGGTTTGTTGAATGTGTTTGATGATAGAGTGGCAGATATAGGGTGTTTTGGTCGAGGTGGTGTGCAAAGTGCGAGGGTTAGGGAAAATGATTTGGTAAACAGAGAAGAGGTAGTAAAAGCTCTGCGGAAGATGAAAGCCGGCAAGGCAGCAGGTTTGGATGGTATTGCAGTGGAATTTACTAAAAAAGGGGGTGACTGTATTGTTGACTGGTTGGTAAGGTTATTTAATGTATGTATGACTCATGGTGAGGTGCCTGAGGATTGGCGGAATGCGTGCATAGTGCCATTGTGCAAAGGCAAAGGGGATAAGAGTGAGTGCTCAAATTACAGAGGTATAAGTTTTGTTGAGTATTCCTGGCAAATTGTATGGGAGGGTATTGATTGAGAGGATGAAGGCATATACAGAGCATCAGATTGGGGAAGAGCAGTGTGGTTTCAGAAGTGGTAGAGGATGTGTGGATCAGGTGTTTGCTTTGAAGAATGTATGTGAGAAATACTTAGAAAAGGAAATGGATTTGTATGTAGCATTTATGGATCTGGAGAAGGCATATGATAGAGTTGATAGAGATGCTCTGTGGAAGGTATTAAGAATATATGGTGTGAGAGGCAAGTTGTTAGAAGCAGTGAAAAGTTCTTATCGATGATGTAAGGCATGTGTACGTGTAGGAAGAGAGGAAAGTGATTGGTTCTCAGTGAATGTAGGTTTGCGGCAGGGGTGTGTGATGTCTCCATGGTTGTTTAATTTGTTTATGGATGGGGTTGTTAGGGAGGTGAATGCAAGAGTTTTGGAAAGATGGGCAAGTATGAAGTCTGTTGGGGATGAGAGAGCTTGGGAAGTGAGTCAGTTGTTGTTCGCTGATGATACACCGCTGGTGGCTGATTCATGTGAGAAACTGCAGAAGCTGGTGACTGAGTTTGGTAAAGTGTGTGAAAGAAGAAAGTTAAGAGTAAATGTGAATAAGAGCAAGGTTATTAGGTACCGTAGGGTTGAGGGTCAAGTCAATTGGGAGGTGAGTTTGAATGGAGAAAAACTGGAGGAAGTGAAGTGTTTTAGATATCTGGGAGTGGATCTGGCAGCGGATGGAAACATGGAAGCGGAAGTGGATCATAGGGTGGGGGAGCGGGCGAAAATTCTGGGAGCCTTGAAGAATGTGTGGAAGTCGAGAACATTATCTCGGAAAGCAAAAATGGGTATGTTTGAAGGAATAGTGGTTCCAGCAATGTTGTATGGTTGCGAGGCGTGGACTATGGATAGAGTTGTGCGCAGGAGGATGGATGTGCTGGAAATGAGATGTTTGAGGACAATGTGTGGTGTGAGGTGGTTTGATCGAGTAAGTACCGTAAGGGTAAGAGAGATGTGTGGAAATAAAAAGAGCGTGGTTGAGAGAGCAGAAGAGGGTGTTTTGAAATGGTTTGATCACATGGAGAGAATGATTGAGGAAAGATTGACCAAGAGGATATATGTGTCGGAGGTGGAGGGAACGAGGAGAAGAGGGAGACCAAATTGGAGGTGGAAAGATGGAGTGAAAAAGATTTTGTGTGATCGGGGCCTGAACATGCAGGAGGGTGAAAGGAGGGCAAGGAATAGAGTGAATTGGAGCGATGTGGTATACCGGGGTTGACGTGCTGTCAGTGGATTGAATCATGGCATGTGAAGCGTTTCGGTAAACCTTGGAAAGTTGTGTAGGTATGTATATTTGCGTGTGTGGACATATGTATATACATGTGTATGGGGGTGGGTTGGGCCATTTCTTTCGTCTGTTTCCTTGCGCTACCTCGCAAACGCGGGAGACAGCGACAAAGCAAAAAAAAAAAAAAATATATACATATATATATATATATATATATATATATATATATATATATATATATATATATATATATATCTTTCTTTTTCTTCTTTTAAAAGATTCGCCATTTCCCGCATTAGCGAGGTAGCGTTAAGAACAGAGGACTGGGCCTTTGTGGAATATCCTCACCTAGCCCCCCTCTGTTCCTTCTTTTGGAAAATTAAAAAAAAAAAAAAAACGAGAGGGGAGGATTTCTAGCCCCCTGCTCCCTCCCCTTTTAGTCGCCTTCTACGACACGCAGGGAATACGTGGGAAGTACTCTTAATCCCCTATCCCTAGGGATATATATATATATATATATATATATATATATATATATATATATATATATATATATATATATATATATATATATATGTATATATATATATATATATATATATATATATATATATATATATATATATATATATATATATATATATATATATATATATATATATATATATATATGTATATATATATATATATATATATATATATATATATATATATATATATATATATATATATATATATTTTTTTTTTTTTTTTTTTTTATACTTTGTCGCTGTCTCCCGCGTTTGCGAGGTAGCGCAAGGAAACAGACGAAAGAAATGGCCCAACCCCCCCCCCATACACATGTACATACACACGTCCACACACGCAAATATACATACCTACACAGCTTTCCATGGTTTACCCCAGACGCTTCACATGCCTTGCTTCAATCCACTGACAGCACGTCAACCCCTGTATACCACATGACTCCAATTCACTCTATTTCTTGCCCTCCTTTCACCCTCCTGCATGTTCAGGCCCCGATCACACAAAATCTTTTTCACTCCATCTTTCCACCTCCAATTTGGTCTCCCTCTTCTCCTCGTTCCCTCCACCTCCGACACATATATCCTCTTGGTCAATCTCTCCTCACTCATTCTCTCCATGTGCCCAAACCATTTCAAAACACCCTCTTCTGCTCTCTCAACCACGCTCTTTTTATTTCCACACATCTCTCTTACCCTTACGTTACTTACTCGATCAAACCACCTCACACCACACATTGTCCTCAAACATCTCATTTCCAGCACATCCATCCTCCTGCGCACATCTCTATCCATAGCCCACGCCTCGCAACCATACAACATTGTTGGAACCACTATTCCCTCAAACATACCCATTTTTGCTTTCCGAGATAGTGTTCTCGACTTCCACACATTTTTCAAGGCTCCCAAAATTTTCGCCCCCTCCCCCACCCTATGATCCACTTCCGCTTCCATGGTTCCATCCGCTGACAGATCCACTCCCAGATATCTAAAACACTTCACTTCCTCCAGTTTTTCTCCATTCAAACTCACCTCCCAATTGACTTGACCCTCACCCCTACTGTACCTAATAACCTTGCTCTTATTCACATTTACTCTCAACTTTCTTCTTCCACACACTTTACCAAACTCAGTCACCAGCTTCTGCAGTTTCTCACATGAATCAGCCACCAGCGCTGTATCATCAGCGAACAACAACTGACTCACTTCCCAAGCTCTCTCATCCCCAACAGACTTCATACTTGCCCCTCTTTCCAGGACTCTTGCATTTACCTCCCTTACAACCCCATCCATAAACAAATTAAACAACCATGGAGACATCACACACCCCTGCCGCAAACCTACATTCACTGAGAACCAATCACTTTCCTCTCTTCCTACACGTACACATGCCTTACATCCTCGATAAAAACTTTTCACTGCTTCTAACAACTTGCCTCCCACACCATATATTCTTAATACCTTCCACAGAGCATCTCTATCAACTCTATCATATATATATATATATATATATATATATATTTTTTTTTCATACTATTCCCGATTTCCCGCGATAGCGAGGTAGCGTTAAGAACAGAGGACTGGGCCTTTGAGGGAATACCCTCACATGGCCCGATTCTCTGTTCCTTCCTTTGGAAAATTAAAAAAAAAAACGAGAGGGGAGGATTTCCAGCCCCCCGCTCCCTTCCCTTTTGGTCGCCTTCTACGACACGCAGGGAATACGTGGGAAGTATTCTTTCTCCCCTATCCTCCCCTATCCTATCCCCGATCACAAAAAATCTTGTTCACTCCATCTTTCCACCTCCAACTTGGTCTCCCTCTTCTCCTCGTTCCCTCCACCTCCGACACATATATCCTCTTGGTCAATCTTTCTTCACTCATTCTCTCCATGTGCCCAAACCATTTCAAAACACCCTCTTCTGCTCTCTCAACCACGCTCTTTTTATTTCCACACATCTCTCTTACCCTTACGTTACTTACTCGATCAAACCACCTCACACCACACATTGTCCTCAAACATCTCATTTCCAGCACATCCATCCTCCTGCGCACAACTCTATCCATAGCCCACGCCTCGCAACCATACAACATTGTTGGAACCACTATTCCTTCAAACATACCCATTTTTGCTTACCGAGATAATGTTCTCGACTTCCACACATTCTTCAAGGCTCCCAGAATTTTCGCCCCCTCCTCCACCCTATGATCCACTTCCGCTTCCATGGTTCCATCCGCTGCCAGATCCACTCCCAGATATCTAAAACACTTCACCTCCTCCTGTTTTTCTCCATTCAAACTCACCTCCCAATTGACTTGACCCTCAACCCTACTGTACCTAATAACCTTGCTCTTATTCACATTTACTCTTAACTTTCTTCTTTCACACACTTTACGAAATTTCAGTCACCAGCTTCTGCAGTTTCTCACATGAATCAGCCACCAGCGCTGTATCATCAGCGAACAACAACTGACCCACTTCCTAGCTCTCATTCCCAACAGACTTCATACTTGCCCCTCTTTCCAAAACTCTTGCATTCACCTCCCTAACAACCCAATCCATAAACAAATTAAACAACCATGGAGACATCACATACCCCTGCCGTAAACCTACATTCACTGAGAACCAATCACTTTCCTCTCTTCCTACATGTACACATGCCTTACATCCTCGATAAAAACTTTTCACTGCTTCTAACAACTTGCCTCCCACACGATATATTTTTATTACCTTCCACAGAGCATCTCTATCAACTCTATCATATGTCTTCTCCAGATCCATAAATGCTATATACAAATCCATTTGCTTTTCTAAGTATTTCTCACATACATTCTTCAAAGCAAACACCTGATCCACACATCCTCTACCACTTCTGAAACCACACTGCTCTTCCCCAATCTGATGCTCTGTACATACCCTCACCCTCTCAATCAATACCCTCCCATATAATTTACCATGAATACTCAACAAACTTATACTTCTGTAATTTGAGCACTCACTCTTATCCCCTCTTATATATATATATATATATATATATATATATATATATATATATATATATATATATATATATATATATATATATATATATATATATATATATATATATATATATATATATATATATATATATATATATATATATATATATATATGTATATATATATATATATATATATATTTGTGTGTATGTGTGTGTTTGTGTGTGTGTGTTCGTGTGTGTGTGTGGGTGTGTGTGTGTGTGTGTGTGTGTATGTGTGTGTGTGTGTGTGTGTGTGTGTGTGTGTGTGTGTGTGTGTGTGTGTGTGTGTGTGTGTGTGTGTGTGTTTTAAGAGGTATTTCTGAAATGTTGATGAAAATTGGTTATCATTTCATTGCAACGATATTAGGCTAAGCAGTCGCGCTGTAGTGTTAACTAAGGCACTAGAACTTTTTTCCTATGTACCTGTCGATAGATTTATCTAATTTTTTCTGAAATGATGACTTCTGTCCACATCGTCAGTGCTTGAGGATCTTAGGCCAGCCAGCCTAGATGTCGCAATTTCATTCTCATGAAAGACCAACTCTTCATAGCTCACGCCTAGTCAATTTCTTTGCATGTCAATTTAGCTATAAAGTATTACAAGACAGTTTCAAATGATTTTTCACAAGGGTCGTTCGTGCTGGCACACTCACGCCGTGAATTATGCTACGAAATCAGAGCTTGTCTCCAATCCTTCCTAGGACGGTGTCCCCCTCACTAATTCACTGAAGTTACCTCGAGTCACGCACTGGCCTCACCTATCACCTCGACAGAGGCTGGCACAGCAGCACCAGACTGTCTTCAAGAGTCTAGCGGAGCCTCCGGCACAGGTCGCATGAGGTCAAGCACGTTTTGACTCGACTGGTGACGCTTATGAATACGTATTACTTCTCCGCTCCAGCTAACACATACCCAGACGCCATTTAAGGGAAATGAAATCTTTTAGAAAAACGAGAATTTCTTTTTCATAAAAAATATAAAACAACTGACTCTAAGTGTGTACTCACTCACTTTATCAGGTAAAATTGACTTTCTGGCATTGAATTTCTTTGATTATAACGAATGAAAACATTCATTTCTCATAATGCGACTACACCGTCCTAAAGAAGCCAAGGAAACGAGAATTTAACATGAGTTGAGCCTCCAAGGCTGGGTGCTACAGCATAAAGCAACAAGAGAGTGAAAATCTGAACGGTCTCGAGTCCCTTTGAAGCTTTGAAGGTAGCTCTAAGTCGTGTCACTTATCTCATCGTATTCTATGAATACGTTTGTAATCATGATTCATTGACATCACTAAAGAATCAATAAACGTACTTGGCAATCCATTCATAGGAAAATATAAGTAGATATACACATAGCAGACATGAATGGTATAGATTCCACCTTTGGCGTGCTCTGTACATCTTAGAAAAGAAAGGAATAGTGAGATGAGTACCAAAAGTCAACAAAGGACCAACGGATCCATGAATGTAAATCTAAAGACAACTTGGAGAGTTATTCATATAAAGATTATTGACGTTAAGCTATGATATTATTGATTGCGAAGGTGAAGGCATGAAAAGAACGTCAGACTGGGGAAGAGCAGTGTTGTTGCAGAAGTGGTAAAGGATGTGTAGAACAGGTGTTTGCTTTGAAGAATGTGTGAGAAATACTCAGAAATACATATGGATTTGTATGTAACATCTATGGATCTGGAGAAGGCTTATAATAGCGTTTATAGAGATGCTTTGTGGAAGGTCTTGAAATACATGGTGTGGGAGCTAGTTTGCTAGAAGCAGTGAGAAGTTTTCTATCAAGGGTGTAAGGCATATGTACGAGTAGGAAAAGAAGAGAATTCCTGGTTCCCAGTAAAGTCTAGTCTGCGGCGGGGGTGTGTGATGTCACCATGGTTGTTAAATTTGTATGTCGATGGGGTGGTTAAGGAGATAAATGTAAGAGTTTTTTGAAAGATGGGTGAGTATGCAGTCTGTTTGGGATGAAAGGACCTGGGAAATGGATCAGCTGTTGTTTGCTGATGATAGAGCACCGTTGGCTGATTGGAGTGAGAAACTGCAGAAGTTGGTGACTGAGTTCGGAAACGTGTGTGAAAGAAAGTTGAGAGTAAATGTGAATGAGAGCAAGGTTATTAAGTTCAGCAGGGTTGAGGGACAAGTTAGGTGGGATGTAAGTTTGAATGGAAAAAAAATTCGATGAAGTAAAGGGTTTTAGATATCTGGGAGTGGACTTGGCCGCGAATGGAACGATGGAAACGGAAGTGAATTATACGGGTGGGGTAGGATGCGAAAATTCTGGGAGCGATGAAGAATGTGTAGAAAGTGAGATGTTGTCTCGGGGAGCAAAAATGGGTATGTTCGAAGGAATAGTATTTCAAACCATATCATATAATTGCGAAGCAGAGGCTATAGATAGGGTTGTACAGAGGAGGGTGGATGCGTTGGAAATGAAATGTTTGAGGACAATATGTGGTGTGAGGTGGTTTGATCGAGTAAGTAATGAAACGCTAAGAGAGATTTGTAGTAATACAGTGTGGTTTCGAAAGCAGAAGGTGTTGAAAAAGAGAGAATACGTGCGGAAAGGTTGACAAAGAGGGTATATATATCTGATATGTAGGGAACAAGGAGAAGTGGGAGACCAAATTGAAGGTGGATAGATGGAGTGAAAAAGACTTTGAGCAACTGGGGCCTGAACAGTAGAATGATAGGGGGAATCACAGGAATCGAAGCTCTCTGTGAGGAGGAGGGACCATTATATTCACCATAGATCTTTGTACGATGGGGATGTTCTTCACTTAAATAGAACGGGGTAAGTCCGCCTTGGCAGAGTATTGGATCAGAATATTAGGCCTCTTTTTTCTGTTATCTTTCTCTTTTGAAGGGATGAGCTGCTAAGGAGAGCAAATCACGGTGGAGCTAAAGAAGGAGCTGGGAGAGTGGGGGAGGATGAGGGGGTGGCCGTGGGAGGTGGGTTAGTGCGTGGGAATCTGCGTGTGAACGGGACCCCAGCCTAGGGACGTATGCAGAAAACTTCTTAGATTTTTGCTTATTTTTATGCTTAGCTGCTGCGCCAGTGACTTAAGTGCCACACAGAAAAGGACTGAGCATGATGCTTAACAAAACTTAAGCATCAGATTTAAGAAGTATGAAATGCAGTTTGGGTCAAAATTTTGGATTATTCTTTTTTGTTTTTTTTAATGATAGAACTAACTATATCTTATGATATCGTTTCTATAAGGAGAATATAGATTATCTCGCAAAATACTGAAGTTGGAAGTGAATAGAAATTTTTTTTATTCACTACTTTTTTCCAACTGTTATCACTGAATGGCGACTATATACACGATCCGAAACGTAAACTCATCCAAGAGAGAGACGCGGTTCCTTCTAAGACATACGATAACCAAGCTATTATTACAACGAAATCTCATTGTTAATGAATCTGGTCAAACATATATAATAAGATTGCACGTGGTAAATTCTCTACGTCCAGAACAAAAGTGGAAACGTGGCAGAGCATTACACAGCAGACTAATGCTGTTTTCCTTTGTGTGTCAAGAACTGTGGAAGAGGTTCAGAATAGGATTGCTACTCAGAAGAGGCTCCTCTGTAAGACAGGTTAGTGGCAACTTATGAAGACATACCCATTTTGTAGGTGACTTAAGGGTAACGCTTTCCAAAGTGGCGGACCTAGGTCACTCTATTTGGAGCAAAAATGGAAATAAGATAGTTTCATAGTTTTCATGGTCTCAATATGCAATAGGCTAGGCCTAAGCTAAGCCGTATGAAAACCTTACATAGGCTAGGCTAAGTTATTGCCATACAATGCTTATGCACTTTTCTTAATCACAGTATGTGGTGGTCCATCAGGCGATAAGCCTCTGCTTGATCCTTTGTCAGATGCAGTAGCAGATACTCTTGGTCCTGATAGCCCGAGCATCATCGGAATTTCAGGGCTTACCCTTAGGTCCTTGTGAGGATACCACTAGGTTAGCTTTCTTTATATATCATATTTTCTTTGTTCGCCATGAGTAACCATTTGTGCTGCTGAAATTCATATGTACATGTGAATCTTTCCATATCGCTAGGCTAGTCAAGATCTTATTAAAAGTATTATAGAAGGTATTAAAGTTTTCTTTTCATATAACTCGGCTAGTCAGGATCTAATCAATAGTATTATGGAAGGTATTAAGGTTTGAGAAATCAAATGAGGTTACAATTTAGTTCAAATTACAGCCAAAGTTTTAAACTTATGCTTTACAGTTAACTTGGATTCATTTCTATCTCTAACACGACATGCACCATTATGATGCCTCCTCCTCAGTCCTCACAAGAATCCCTGCCTTCAGGTTCAGTGCTGATTCATAGGCCTACGTCTGTAGACTGGGTACAACCTATCACAGAAAAAGTAATAGACTTAAAAATTGCAGGACTACAGAATACTATTAAATTCTATAGTGCACAAATGGAAGTTGCCAGAGCACAAATGGAAGCTGCCAGAGCACAAATGGAAGCTGCCAGAGCACAAATGGAGCTGCAGAAAACTAAAATTGAATTGGTGAAAGTGCAACTTATGAAATACCATGAGATGAAGGAAGAGCGCACTTAGAATATAGGCATGGTCCAGCTGAATGTTATTGCAAGATTTTTTGCTTCTGCCTGATGTATGATAAATTTAATCTCTTCTGCAGTCTATGAAACATATAGTATTTTTAAGTCAAATCTGATATGTTCCAATTGTTTTGGTTTAATTTCATATTTACCCCTTTCCATTAGTATGGAGTAGTGTATAACATTTAAATTTGCAATTTCTTGGCTTTGTGACCTTTAACTTCAACAACGGTGCTTCTCTTTATGTTATTTTTTAGTTAGATAATCTGTTTCAGATAAATACATTGCTATAGTTTCATCTAGGTATATACTTTCTACTTATATAATTTGATTTAATTTCATGTTGCTCCAGCACAAGTTAGGCTATGAAAAACTTTCAAGGGTGATAGTTTAGCAGAACTAATGATTAGTCTATGAAATATTTGAAAATAAATTTTTCCATTCAGGTTTAGTATATTTACCTAATTTCATTTACCTTGCATTTCCTCCTCCATATAATTAAAACCCAATCATATGTTTGTCATTAATCTATATTACCCCTCCAGTAATCCTGTTTGTATGCTTTTCTGGTGATACATCATCCTCTATAACCACCCTTAGGTCCTTGTCTTCCTTTGCCTCATTCAGAATTGATTTTTTTCTAATTCTTTCAGAGAACTTAGGGACATACCCGAACACCTTCCTCATACATCATCAAAAATTCATAGTTTTTCTGATTACCTTGCAGTACTTCCATCTAACTCCAGTTGATGCCATCAAAGTATTCGAGACCCATTTTTTAAATTTGCTCTTCCATAGTTGTATCTACTCTGTAAGTCTCATCCCTCACTTTGGACCTCCCGCTGTTACCTCCAGTGGTCACTCTTCCCCATTGGACACAAATACTCTTATGTTTAGTATCTCGTCAAGAGCCTCAGTGAAAACCAAGTCTAATCTTAATAGTTTATAACCACCTCTAATTGTGTTCTCTTGCTGATTTAACATATCATCCGACGCCCAAAGAAGTCTCATTAGTTCCTGTGTTCATTACTTCTCAATCGACTTCCTAGTAGTTAAAATTCCCAACAAACAATGGTCTATTTTTTTCTTCGAAACATATTTTTTAACGCGTCTAAGAATTCACTTATAATTTGCTGTTAGTCTTTTCTCTCCAAATGCTGGTGTGTGAACAAGTTAATGTATTTCTTTGCTGGAAATAAATGTTTACAGAGTCAGCTGTTTGATTTTCCAGGTAATAAAACCATTTATGAAAATCTACAGATTGTTATGACAAAGGGTAAGATATGGTTTTAAAACACCTGAGGAGTTTGCATGATGTCTTATTGAAATAAGATGAATACACCGCATGATAATAGTTAGCATAGTAAAATTCTGCCAGCAATGTGCATTCTTCACTTAGTTTTTATCTGAAAAGTATACATGGTACCAAATCACTGTTCTGCCATGAAGTGTAAATCGGCAAATTAGTCTCTGTAACGTAGACCTTCTTGAGGTCCATCTCCTAGGTATAAGTGATTTAAGTGTGTTGCTGCATCCAGATTATATCCAAGTAGAATGTCGAGGTCACTCTTATCTGGAAGGTGTAAATTTCTCTCTTTACATATATTATGAAGAACAGCATAGGCCATGATTATTTGACAGACTTTTTCTGGCTTGACCATGATTTGTCCATGCAAAACATGCCATCATCGTTTCAGCTGACCAATCCCCCCTTTTCAAAATACACCTAGTTTTCATGTGTGCCCTGTAATACAAGAAACGTATTATGCACAAATCTGAGTTTGGATGTTACACCTTGGCTAATAATCAAGCTTTTCTCATTATCCAGAAATCTTCTGTATCCTGGATTTGGTTAGGTTAGGCCAATTTTGGATTGTGGAAGAAGTTGCAAGAGATATGAAACCTAGCCTGTTTCTTCTATAGCCTATGTGGAAATGTAGATAATACTGACATTTTGTCTCACGTAAACATCCAGCAAAACGTTCTATGCTACCTGTTATAAGCTGTCTAAGCACCATCTTCAGGTCGCAGGTAAGGGGTCAAAAGCAAACACTTACAAGGGTAACCACTACCACCAATAAGATGACAACTTGGGGTTACATGATGGTTTTCAAATAATCTTCTCAGGCCACTTCGTTGAAGAATTCTCGAATCATGTGTTGATCCTGGCCAGTTTGCAACGATGTTGAGTATTTTGTACTTAGCATCAAAAACTATCTGTGTGTTTATATTATGGTAATTTTTCCTATTTACATAATGTTCTTCATTCACTGAAGGTGCCACTATTCTACATGAGTGCCATCTATAGCACCCACAACACCAAGAAAGCCTGCAATTTGCATAAATTCTTCTTGTTTTGTTTGTATCTCCCGAACATCTGTGGGAAACTTAATGAAACACCGAACAATTTATGGGGAGCTTAGGGTTTGCAAAGTTTGTCCAATAACCCTTCTTACAGTAAGTTGTGTTGGTCCAAAATCATCACCACTGCATAACGGCATTTTTCCAGTAGCAAGATAATGTAAGGATATTATAACTCTCAGTTTTGGCGTGATAGTCGTGTTCCTTGCTGTAGGACTTTCTATCTTTTTTCTCACTAATTCTGTGACAAGCTGTATTCCTGCAAGATCCAGTTGATATCTTTTGGTAATTTCCGCATCATCAAACACACCCAGAACATCTTTACGGGGCCTAAAAGTTTTCAGTTGAACAAGCCTCTCTTGTCGTACAGCCATGTTTACATTGCTAAGCAATGTCGTCTGCTAAGCAAATACTTAAGCGTAAGGCAGCTTTCAGAAACATGCTTAGCAAAATTCTTAAAGTTAAGTAAGGTTCTTTGTATTTAAGCATACTTAAGCATCCTAAGAAGTTTGCTGCATACGGCCCCTAAGGAACAACGCGCCCAGCTTGACTATTATATAGGTAGCGGTCGAGGATGGATTGGATCTTGGTGGTAGGGATCCTCAGCGGCAACTCACAGGAAGAGGAATTAGCAAAGAAAGGTCAAGTAGGGTCAGTTGGGAACAACTCTGGCAGTATAAGTAGCGAGTTAGCACAGCTACAGGTCAACTCTCAGGTATTTTTTAGGAACAAGGCTAGTCGGTTCCAGTGCGGGGAGGGTCAGATTAAGGCGGCGAATCCAAGAGAGAAAGAGAATCGTCTCTCTCCTGCTGCTCCACACGCAGACATTAACATTGATAATACATTCACGCATACCGACAGCAAAGAAAAAAAAAAAGCAAATTGAGTCTAAAAATCAACTCCCAGGATATTAGATTTATTACACACAATATACACAAAATGAGGTAAGGAAAACGGAAATGATAAAGGATTTAATGATATTTTACAAATTGTTGGAGTTTAGAAAGAAGATGGATCATTTGAGGGCGATACCTAGCACCGAATCTATTCACATTGTATGTTTAAATGAAACATGGTTGAAACTAGAAGAAAGGGATCTATTGTCAAAGTTTTTATTAATGGATACAAACTTTATACAACTAATATGAAGGATAAGAGAGGAGGTGGGATAGAAGATTACAATATGGATTATATTAAAAGCTGTAACAGGAGTGACATTAAAGTAACAAAAAATACAGAATCGATATGGGTTGAAATACATGAAAACAATATAATGTTATGATTTGGAGTATTATACAGACACTCCAGATTATATAGCCTCAGGGGGAAATAGATTAGGATAGCCTCAGGGGGAAATCTCTATGAGACGAAATTAGGAGGGTTTGTGATCCTTTTCTATGTTTTCTAGGTGACTTCAGCAAAATTAATTGGGAAGATAATACGGGAGATGTTGAGTCAGAAAATTTTATGGAAACATTTCCGAAAGGACCAGGGGTGATAACATTTTAGATTTGTTACTGACAATTGCAAACGACCATATGGATGAAGTTGAGGTAGGAGGAAAATTAAATGATCGTTACCACAAGGAAATAAGATTCAATACAAGGAAGGATGTGAATGGGAAGGAGGATGAAAAGTTTGTTTCCGAGTTTCGTCAGACCAATTTTGCGGGGCTACGTAGATACCTTGCTTTTATTGATTGGGTGGGACTAAATAAAGGTGGTGTAAGGCCAGACACGTGGTGTAGGGTCAGGTCAATCAGGTCATTTAGATCACCTTAACCGTAGAGTATCAGGTCAAGTGTGGGTGAGGCAGAGGAGATCATTAACAGCGTGGAAGTTTCCGTAGAAAGGTTCCAGGTAACAATGAAAATGGGAAAAGAATTATATATTCCATATAGGCAATATAGGACCAACGATAATAAACCAAAATGGAAAAATGATAGAAATAAACACATCATAAGGGAGAAGAAGGTCTTGTATAACAAAGCAAAACTGGGTAAACACAGTTTAATCAGCTAACGCAAATTAAGAGAATGGTAAAATCGAAGATCAAGAAGGCTAAGAGAAACTACGAAACTAAAATAGCTAAAGTAGCAAAAAACAATGCCAAGGGATTTTTTTCAAATAGACAGAACGAAGGTTAGGGAGAGAGTTGGACCTTTCAAATCGCATTCTAATGGAACAGTTGGTAGTGAGGTTGAAATGTATAAAGCTGTAAACAATCACTTAATATCATTATTTACGCAGAAAGAGAATACAAAAATTCCGGTTCCAGAGCAAATTTATGAAGGGACGAAAGCAGGAAGCTGTGTTATGAAAATGAAGGAATATGATATTTTGAAACATATAGTACGATTAAGATAAACAAGGGCCTAGGCCAGATGGTATTCATGCGAGGATCTTGAAAGTAAGGAGGAAATAAGTGTTCCGCTTTTAAATGTATTTAAGTAGTCTCTGGAATCAGGTGTAGTTCCAAAGAAATGAAGGACAGAAAGTTCCCATTTTTAAGAAAGGTGATAGACCCATTGCCTTTAATTATCATCTTATGACTTTGACGTCTAATGTGGGTAGATTTATCGAATCATTTATAGCGGACAAAATACGGGAACACTTAGAGAATCATTATCTCATCGGGGATTCTCAACATGGGTTTACAAAAAGAAACTCATGTCTGGGTTACATTATCTCCATTAATAAAGAATTCAAAAGTGTTGATCATGCTAGGACTTATGATACTGTTTACTTACACTTATAAAAGCTCCTGCTTCGGAAAATAGCCGAACGCCGTATCGGGGTTGTGCATTTAATTAAAAAAACGTACAAACGCCTCACTCTTCTCTTTCACTAAAAATCTTACTTCTTTATCCCACTACTAATCTCCCTACCTTACCACCTTAAGCCTATATATAACTATATATATATATATATATATATATATATATATATATATATGTATATATATATATATATATCATTAAATTTTAGGGAGAATAAAAAGATGTTCTGGAAGGAGGTAAATAAAGTGCGTAAGACAAGGGAGCAAATGGGAACTTCAGTGAAGGGCGCAAATGGGGAGGTGATAACAAGAAGTGGTGATGTGAGAAGGAGATGGAGTGAGTATTTTGAAGGTGTGTTGAATGTGTTTGATGATAGAGTGGCAGATATAGGGTGTTTTGGTCGAGGTGGTGGGCAAAGTGAGAGGGTTAGGGAAAATGATTTGGTAAACAGAGAAGAGGTACTAAAGCTTTGCGGAAGATGAAAACCGGCAAGGCAACAGGTTTGGATGGTATTGCAGTGGAATTTATTTAAAAAGGGGGTACCGTATTGTTGACTGGTTGGTAAGGTTATTTAATGTATGTATGACTCACGGTGAGGTGCCTGAGGATTGGCGGAATGCGTGCATAGTGCCATTGTACAAAGGCAAAGGGGATAAGAGTGAGTGCTCAAATTACAGAGGTATAAGTTTGTTGAGTATTCCTGGCAAATTATATGGGAGGGTATTGATTGAGAGGGTGAAGGCATGTACAGAGCATCAGATTGGGGAAGAGCAGTGTGGTTTCAGAAGTGGTAGAGGATGTGTGGATCAGGTGTTTGCTTTGAAGAATGTATGTGAGAAATACATAGAAAAGCAAATGGATTTGTATGTAGCATTTATGGATCTGGAGAAGGCATATGATAAAGTTGATAGAGATGCTCTGTGGAAGGTATTAAGAATATATGGTCTGGGAGGCAAGTTGTTAGAAGCAGTGAAAAGTATCTATCGAGGATGTAAGAATGTGTGGAAGTCGAGAACATTATCTCGGAGAGCAAAAATGGGTATGTTTGAAGGAATAGTGGTTCCAACAATGTTGTATGGTTGCGAAGCGTGGACTATGGATAGAGTTGTGCGCAGGAGGATGGGTGTGCTGGAAATGAGATGCTTGAGGACAATGTGTGGTGTGAGGTGGTTTGATCGAGTAAGTAACGTAAGGGTAAGAGAGATGTGTGGAAATAAAAAGAGCGTAGTTGAGAGAGCAGAAGAGGGTGTTTTGAAGTGGTTTGGGCACATGGAGAGAATGAGTGAGGAAAGATTGACCAAGAGGATATATGTGTCGGAGGTGGAGGGAACGAGGAGAAGAGGGAGACCAAATTGGAGGTTGAAAGATGGAGTGAAAAAGATTTTGTGTGATCGGGGCCTGAACATGCAGGAGGGTGAAAGGAGGGCAAGGAATAGAGTGAATTGGAGCGATGTGGTATACAGGGGTTGACGTGCTGTCAGTGGATTGAATCAAGGCATGTGAAGCGTCCTGGGGTAAACCATGGAAAGCTGTGTAGGTATGTATATTTCCGTGTGTGGACGTGTGTATGTACATGTGTATGGGGGGGGTTGGGCCATTTCTTTCGTCTGTTTCCTTGCGCTACCTCGCAAACGCGGGAGACAGCGACAAAGTCTAAAAAAAAAAAAAAAAAAAAAAAAAAAATATATATATATATATATATATATATATATATATATATATATATATATATATATATATATATATATATATATATATATATATATATATATGCATACATATTTATATTTTTTTTTACTTTGTCGCTGTCTCCCGCGTTTGCGAGGTAGCGCAAGGAAACAGACGAAAGAAATGGCCCAACCCACCCCCATACACATGTATATACATACACGTCCACACACGCAAATATACATACCCATACATCTCAATGTAAACATATATACACACACAAAGACACATACATATATACACATGCACACAATTCACACTCTACCCTTATTCATTTTCATCGCCACCTCGACACACATGGAATAACATCCCCCTCCCCCCTCATATGTGCGAGGTAGCGCTAGGAAAAGACAACAGAGGCCACAGTCGTTCACACTCAGTCTCTAGTTGTCATACAATAATGCCCGAAACCACAGCTCCCTTTCCACATCCACTTCCCACAGAACTTTCCATGGTTTACTCCAGACGCTTCACATCCCCCTAATTTAATCCATTGAAAGCACGTCGACCCCGGTATACAACATCGATCCAATTCACTCTATTCCTTGCCCGCCTTTCACCCTCCTGCATGTTCAGGCCCCGATCACTCAAAATCTTTTTCACTCCATCTTTCCACGTCCAATTTGGTCTTCCACTTCTCCTCGTTCCCTCCACCTCCGACACATATATCCTCTAGTTCAATCCTTCCTCACTCATTCTCTCCATGTGCCCAAACCATTTCAAAACACCCTCTTCTGCTCTTTCAACCACGATCTTTTTATTTCCACACATCTCCCTTACCCATACATTACTTTCTACATCAAACCACCCTCACCACATATTGTCCTCAAACATCTCATTTCCAGCACATCCACCCTCCTGCGCACAACACTATCCATAGATCACGCCTCGCAAACATACAACATTGTTGGAACCACTATTCCTTCAAACATACTCATTTTTGCTTTCCGAGATAATGTTCTCATCTTCCACACATTCTTCAAGGCTCCCATGATTTTCGCCCCCTCCCCCACCCTATGATTCACTACCGCTTCCATGGTTCCAACCGCTGCCAGATCCACTACCAGATGTCTAAACCACTTTACTTCCTCCAGATTTTCTCCTTTCAAACTTACCTCCCAATTGACTTGATCCTCAACCCTACTATACCTAATAACCTTGCTCTTATTCATATTTACTCTTACCTTTCTTCTTTCACACACTTTACCAAACTCAGTCACCAGCTTCTACACTTTCTCACATGAATCAGCCACCAGCATTGTATCATCAGCGAACAACAACTGACTCACTTCCCAAGCTCTCTCTTCCACAACAAACTTCATACTTGCCCCTCTTTACAAAACTCTTGAATTCTCCTCCCTAACAACCCAATCCATAAACAAATTAAACAACCATGGAGACATCACACACCCCTGTCGCAAACCTACATTCACTGAGAACCAATCACTTTCCTCTCTTCCTAAACGTACATAAGCCTTACATCCTCGATAAAAGCTTTTCACTGCTTTTAACAACTTGCCTCCCACACCATATACTCTTAGTACCTTCCACAGAGCATTTCTATCAACTCTATCATATGCCTTCTCCAGATCCATAAATGCTACACACAAGTCCATTTGTTTTTCTAAGTATTTCTCATTTACATTCTTCAAAGCAAACACCTGATCGATCACATACTCTACCACTTCAGAAACCACACTGCTCGTCCCCAATCTGATGCTCTGTACATGCCTTCACCCTCGCAATCAATACCCTCCCATATAATTTACCAGGAATACTCAACAAACTTATACCTCTGTAATTTGAGCACTCACTCTTATCCCCTTTGCCTTTGTACAATGACACTATACACGCATTCCGCCAATAATCAGGCACCTCACCATGAATCATACATACATTAAATAACCTTACCAACAAGGCAACATTACAGTCAACCCCTTTTTTAATAAATTCCACTGCAATACCATCCAAACCTGCTGCCTTGCCGGCTTTCATCTTCCGCAAAGCTTTTACTACCTATTCTCTGTTCACTAAATCATTTTCCCTAACCCTCTCACTATGCACCCCACCTCGACCAAAACACACTATATCTGCCACTCTATCATCAAACACATTCAACAAACCTTCAAAATACTCACTCCATCTCCTTCTCACATCACCACTACTTGTTATCATCTCCCCATTAGCCCCCCTTCACTGAAGTTCCCATTTGCTCCCTTGTCTTACGCACTTTATTCACCCCTTCCAGAACAACTTAATATTCTCCAAAAAATTTATTGATGCTCTCTCACCCCAACTCTCATTTGCCTTCTTTTTCACCTCTTGCACCTTTCTTTTGACCTCCTGTCTCTTTCTTGTATACATCTCCCACTCATTTGCATTATTTCCCTGCAAAAATCGTCCAAATGCCTCTCTCTTCTCTTTCACTAATAATTTTACTTCTTCATCCCACCACTCACTACCCTTTCTAATCAACCCACCTCCCACGCTTCTCAGCCACAGGAATCTTTTGCGCAAGCCATCACTGCTTCCCTAAATACATCCCATTCCTCCCCCACTCCCCTTACTTCCATTGTTCTCACCTTTTTCCATTCTGTACTCAGTCTCTCCTGGTACTTCCTCACACAAGTCTACTTCACAAGCTCACTTACTCTCACCACCCTCCTCACCCCAACATTTTCTCTACTTTTCTGAAAACCTATACAAATCTTTACCTTCGCTTGCACACGATAATGATCAGACATCCCTCCAGTTGCACCCCAAGCACATTAACATCCAAAACTCTCTCTTTCGCGCGCCTATCAATTAACACGTAATCCAATAACGCTCTCTGGCCATCTCTCCTACTTACATACGTATACTTATATATATCTCTCTTTTTAAGCCAGGTATTCCCAATCACCAGTCCTTTTTCAGCATAAAAATCTACAAGCTCTTCACCATTTCCATTTACAACACTGAACACCCCATGTATACCAATTATTCCATCAACTGCCACGTTACTCACATTTGCATTCAAATCAACTATCTCTATAACCCGGTCTTGTGCATCAAAACCACTAACACTCTCATTCAGCTGCTCCCAAAACACTTGCCTCTTATGATCTTTCTTCTCATGCCCAGGTGCATATGCACCAATAATCACCCATCTCTCTCCATCAACTTTCAGTTTTACCCATATCAATCTAGAATTTACTTTCTTACATTCTATCACATACTCCCACAACTCCTGTTTCAGGAGTAGTGCTACTCCTTCCCTTGCTCTTGTCCTCTCACTAACACCATACTTTACTCCCAAGACATTCGCAAACCACTCTTCCCCTTTACCCTTAACCTTCGTTTCACTCAGATCCAAAACATCCAGGTTCCTTTCCTCAAACATACTACCTATCTCTCCTTTTTTCACATCTTGGTTACATCCAAACACTTTTAGACACGCCAACTTGAGCCTACGAGGAGGATGAGCACTTACCGCGTGACTCCTTCCTTTGTTTCACATTTTAGAAAGCTAAAATACAAGAAGGGGAGGATTTCTGGCCCCCCGCTCCTGTCCCTTCTAGTCTCCTTATACAACACGTGAGGGAATTGTTGTAAGTATATACATATTATATATACAT
>NC_092238.1:52158448-52229656 GCF_036320965.1 Panulirus ornatus | reverse complement strand
GGTGGGGGAGGGGGCGAAAATCCTGGGAGGCTTGAAGAATGTGGTGAAGTCGAGAACATTGTCTCGGAAAGCAAGAATGGGTAAGTTTGAAGGATTATTTGTTCCAACAAATTGTATGGTTGCGAAGCGTGGGCTATGGATAGAGTTGTGCGCAGGAGGGTGGAGGTGCTGAAAAAGAGATGTTTGAGGACAATGTGTAGTGTGAGGTGGTTTGATCGAGTAAGTAATGTAAGGGTAAGAGAGATGTGTGGAAATAAAAAGAGCGTGGTTGAGAGAGCAGAAGAGGGTGTTTTGAAATGGTTTGGGCACATGGAGAGAATGAGTGAGTAAAGATTGACCAAGAGGATATATGTGTCGGAGGTGGAGGGAACGAGGAGAAGAGGGAGACCAAATTGGAGGTGGAAAGATGAATTGAAAAAGATTTTGAGTGATGGGGCCTGAACATACAGGAGGGTGAAAGGCGGGCAAGGAATAGAGTGAATTGGATCGATATGGTATACCGGGGTTGACGTGGTGTCAGTGGATTGAATCAGGGCATGTGAAGCGCCTGGGGTAAACCATGGAAAATTGTGTGGGGCCTGGATGTGGAAAGGGAGCTGTGGTTTCGGGCATTATTGCATGACAGCTAGAGACTGAGTGTGAAGGAATGGGGCCTTTGTTGTCTTTTCCTAGCGCTACCTCGCACACGTGAGGGGGGAGGGGGATGGTATTCCATGTGTCGCGAGGTGGCGATGGGAATGAATAAAGGCAGACAGTGTGAATTGTATTCGTGGGTATATATGTGTTTGTCTGTGTGTGTATCTATATGTGTACATTGAGATGTATAGGTATGTATATTTGCGTGTGTGGACGTGTATGTATATACATGTGTATGGGGATGGGTTGGGCCATTTCTTTCTTCTGTTTCCTTGCGCTACCTCGCAAACGCGGGAGACAGCGACAAAGCAAAATAAATAAAATACATATATGGTTGTTTAATATTTTATATGGATGGGGTTGTTAAGGAGGTTCTTCCTTGAGTTTAGGAAAGAGGGGCAAGTATTCAGTCTGTTCTGGATGAGAGGGCTTGGAAGGTGAGTCACTTCATGTTCGTTGATGATACGGCGCTGGTGGCTGATTCGGGTGAGAAACTGCAGAAGATTGTGATTGAGTTTGGTTAAGCGTTTGAAAGAAGAAAGCTGTGAGTAAATGAGAATAAGAGCATGGTTATTAGGTACTTTAATGTTGAGGGACATGTCAATTGGAAGGTTTGTCTGAACGGAGAAAAACTGGAGGAAATGAAGTACTTTAGATATCTCGGGTGGCCCCCTACCCCACCCTATGATTCACTTCCGCTGCCATGGTTCCATCCGCTGCCAAAGCCACTCCCTGATATCTAAAATACTAGACTTCTTCCAGTTTTCTACATTCAAACTTACCTCACAATTAACTTGTAGGTCAACCGTACTGTACCTAATAACCTTGCTCTTATTCACATTACTCTAATTTTCCTCTTTCATACACTTTACCAAACTCAGTCACCTGCGCCTGCAGTCTCTCACCCGAATCAATCACCAGCGCTGTATCATCAGCGAACAACATCTGACTCACTTCCCAAGCTCTCTCATCCACAGCAGACTGCATACTTGGCCCTGTTTCCAAAACTCATGCATTCACTTACCTAACAACCCCATCCATAAACAAATATAACAAATATGGAGACATAACACACCCCTGCCGCAAACCAATATTCACTGAGAACCAATCACCTTCCTCTCTTCCTACACGTACACATTCCTTACATCCTCGATAAAAGCTTTTGACGGCTTCTAACAACTTGCCCCCCACACCATATATTCTTAATACCTTTCAGAGAGCATCTCAATGAACTCTATCATATGCCTTCTCCAGATCCATAAATGCAACATAAAAATCCATTTGCTTTTCTAAGTACTTCTCACATATATTCTTCAAAGCAAACACCTGAACCACACTTCCTCTACCACTTCTGAAACCACACTTCTCTTCCCCAGTTTTGTGTTCTGTACATGCCTTCACCCTATCAATCAATATCCTCCCATATAATTTCCCAGGAATACTCGACAAACTTATACCTTTGTAGTTTGAGCACTAACATCTATCCCCTTTGCTTTTGTATAATAGCACAATGCAAGCCTTCCGCCAATCCTCTGGCACCACACCCTCAGTGATACATACATTGAATAACCTTACCAACCAGTCAACAATACAGTCACCCCCTTTTTTGATAAATTCCAGTGCAATACCATCCAAACCTGCTGCCTTGCCGGCTTTCATCTTCCGCAAAGCTTTTACTACATCTCTGTTTACCAAAACATTCTCCCTAACCCTTTTATTTTGCACACTACCTCGTCCTAAACACCTTATATCTGCCACTCTATCATCAAACACATTCAAAAAAACTTCAAAAAACTCTCCATCTTCTTCTCATATCACCACTACTTGTCTTACGCACTTCATTTACCTACTTTTAAATCATCTTTTCTTTCTCCCTAAAATTCAACGATACTCTCTCACCCCAACTGTCCTTTGCCCTCTTTTTCACCTCTTTCACCTTTCTCTTGACCTCCTGCCTCTTTCTTTTATTTATCTCCCAGTCATTTGCATTATTTTCATACAAAGAACGTCCAAATGCCTCTCTCTTCTCTTTCACTAACAATCTCACTTCTTCCCACCACTCACTACCATTTCTAATCTGCCCATCTCCCACACTTATCATGCCACAAGTATCTTTTGTTCTTGCCATCACTGCTTCCCTAAATACATACCATTCCTCCCCCACCCTCCTTACATCCTTTGTTCTCATCGTTTTTCATTCTGTACTCAGTCTCTCCTGGTACTTCCTCAAGCTCTTCACAATTTCTATTTATAACACTGAACACCCCATGTACAGCAATTATTCCCTCAACTGCCACATTACTCACCTTTGCATCTAAATCACCCATTACTATAACCAGTTTTCGTGCATCAAAGCTACTAACACACTCACTCAGCTGCTTCTAAAACACTTGCCTCTCATGATCTTTGAGATATTTGAGGACAGTATGTGGAGTGAGGTGGTTTGATCGAGTAAGCAATGTAAGGGTAAGAGTGATGTGTGGTAATAAAAAGAGTGTGGTTGGGAGAGCAGAAGAGGGTGTTTTGAAATGGTTTGGTTACATGGAGAGAATGAGTGAGGAAAGATTGACCAAGAGGATATATGTGTCAGAAGTGGAGGGAACGAGGAGAAGTGGGAGACCATTTGGAGGTGGAAACATGGAGTGAAAAAGATTTTGAGTCATCGGGGCCTGAACATACAGGAGGGTGAAAGGCGTGCAAGGAGTAGAGTGAATTGGAACGATATGGTATACCGGGGTCGACGTGCTGTCATTGGATTGAACAAGGGCATGTGAAGCGTCTGGGGTAAACCATGGAAAGTTCTGTGGGGCCTGGATGTGGAAAGGGAGCTGTGGTTTCGGTGCATTATTACATAACGGCTAGAGACTGAGTGTGAATGAATGGGGCCTTTGTTGTCTTTTCCTAGCGCTACCTCGCACACTTGAGGGGGGAGGGGGTTGTTATTTCATGTGTGGCGAGGTGGCGATAGGAATGAATAAATACAGACATGATGAATTATGTACATGTGTATATGTGTATATATCTGTGTGTGTATATATATATGTATACGTTGAGATGTATTGGTATGTATATTTGCGTGTGTGGACGTATATGTATATACATGTGTGTGTGGGTGGGTTGGGCTATTCTTTCGCCTGTTTCCTTGCGCTACCTCGCTAACACGGGAGACAGCGACAAAGCAAAAATAATATATATATATATATATATATATATATATATATATATATATATATATATATATATATATATATATATCATCCCTGGGATAGGGGATCAAGAATACTTCCCACGTATTCCCTGCGTGTCGTAGAAGGCGACTAAAAGGGGAGGGAGCGTGGGGCTGGAAATCCTCCCATCTCATTTTTTTTTTCTAATTTTCCAAACAGATGGGGCCAGGTGAGGATATTCCAAAAAAGGCCCAGCCCTCTGTTCTTAACGCTACCTCGCAAATGCGGGAAATGGCGAATAGTTTAAAAGAAAAAAGAATATATATATATATATATATATATATATATATATATATATATATATATATATATATATATATATATATATATATATATATATATATATATAAGTGGGAACGGAAGGAGCCAAGCGAGGACTTATCTTCCTGGAAGGTTTAAGCTGTTCCAAGCGATATCTCGCTAACTCGGGAACTGCAATAAAGCATGAAAACTATATATATATATATATATATATATATATATATATATATATATATATATATATATATATATATATATATATAAATATATGTTGGAAATATAGAATTATATAAAAAAAAATATATATTTCTATGAGTCCACGGAGAAAATGAAACTCGATAAGTTCCTAAGTGCGCTTTTGTATGATAATCACATATTCAGGGAAGGTAAAAGAAAGAAATATAAAAGTCAGTTGATATACAACAAAGAAGCGTAGCTAGGACCCCATTTGGTAAATAAGTGATTGTCCAAGACAGACAACTAGCGTGTCATAAATAAATTATGTGGAGGAAGAGAATAGTTTACAAATCTTATCAACAATAAAGTTATGCACTTTGCATCGACCTTCACTAGCATTAAAGTTATAATTTCTTATGAATTCAATGATAGAAGATTCAATGATATTTCCCGTGGTACTGGAGTTAGAGCTAACAACTGTGATGGTAATACTCTAATCAATACACTCATCGTAGCTTTGAACGTGACAAACAAAACGATTGATTCTTGTTTTGTTCTTATAATATATTTATGTTGCTTAAGTATAACAGAAAGATCCTTACTAGTCTGCTAAACATAAAAATTATCACAATTTCTAAATGGCACATTATAGATGCATACAGGAAAATTTTGTGTTGAGCCCCTGATTAAGATATTCTTTATAATATTATTGTTGCTGAAGGCAACATTTTCATTGAAGGATTTAAGCAACATGGGAAGTAAAGTAAAATCATTATCAAAACGGAGAACTAAATGATTCTTGGTGTCAATGGGAGGTTTGGGTTTAACTCTATAAGATGATTTTTTACTAACTTAAGGGATTTATCAATGAAAGATCTAGGGTACTTTAAACTAGTTCCAATTGAATCTCTCAAACTCATCTTCAATAAATTCTGGACTGAAAGTAATGGACATATATGCATACATTGGTATGTTTTCTGTATATGCAAACTTAACTTGTTTCTTTGCCTATGGATCAAGCAATCTAAGAATGATAGCATATCATTACTATCATTTTCTACGTTAGATTTGATCAAAGGAATTAAATTGTTAAGTAAGGGGAGAAATGTATGTAAATTTCCATTCGTTGGCCAAACACAAAGAACATCATCTACATACCTAAACCAAATTGCATTAGAAGGTAAGTTATCCTTTAGTAATTTTGTTGAAAGTTAATGCCTCTTTCATCAAAGGTTTGTCATCTTTATCGACTTCATTGCTACATATGTATGGACTTATCAAAATATAAGAAAAAAAAATTCCAGCAAGACCTATAGTGAGTTCAGCAGGTTCCATCACATATATATTGCCATAATGATTAGTTTCTTTAATAAGTCCTTTAATGAGTAAGATATCAAATTCTAATATAATGAACACTGTAGATATATTCAACAAGCTCAATAATATCAGTGCTAATATTGATTTCAAAATTGTTAGCTTTGTTGCTTGCTTACTATTCATAAAAGTTCCAGTTGATAACCTTTTAGAATATTTTTTTGATGCTTTGGATGATATTTATTTACGTGTTTCAAAGTCTGTTTTTATTGAACTGATAAAATTATGTGTAAAAGAACTGTGTATTTCCATTCAATGGAGAACATTATACTAAAAAAATTGGTATTGCAATGGGTAACCCGCTTTCACCTGTACTAAGTAACAAAGTTAACAATATCAATGTTAATTTTGATTTCAAACTTGTTAGCTTTGATGTTACTCAATGGTCACAAAAATTCCAGTTGATAACCTTTTAGAATATCTATTTGATGTTTTGGATGACATTTATTTACCTGTTTTAAAGTCTGTTTTCATTGAACATGTAAAATTGTGTATAAAAGACTGTGTATGTCAGTTCAATGGAGAATTTCAAGCTTAGAAATTTGGTATAGCAATGGGTAACCCTTTTTACTTGTACTAAATAATCTTTGTATGGACTCATAAGAATATATATATATATATATATATATATATATATATATATATATATATATATATATATATGATCCCTGGGGATAGGGGATTAAGAGTACTTCCCACGTATTCCCTGCGTGTCGTAGAAGGCGACTAAAAGGGGAGGGAGCGGGGGGCTGGAAATCCTCCCCTCTCGGTTTTTTTTTAATTTTCCAAAAGAAGGAACAGAGAATTGGGCCAGGTGAGGGTATTCCCTCAAAGGCCCAGTCCTCTGTTCTTAACGCTACCTCGCTAATGCGGGAAATGGCGAATAGTTTGAAAGAAAGAAAGATATATATATATATATATATATATATATATATATATATATATATATATATATATATATATATATATATATATATATATATATATATATATATATATATATATATATATATATATATACATATATGGGGATGAGAGAGCTTGGGAAGTGAGTCAGTTGTTGTTCGCTGATGATACAGCGCTGGTGGCTGATTCATGTGAGAAACTGTAGAAGCTGGTGACTGAGTTTGGAAAAGTGTGTGGAAGAAGAAAGTTAAGAGTAAATGTGAATAAGAGCAAGGTTATTAGGTACAGTAGGGTTGAGGGTCAAGTCAATTGGGAGGTGAGTTTGAATGGAGAAAAACTGGAGGAAGTGAAGTGTTTTAGATATCTGGGAGTGGATCTGGCAGCGGATGGAACCATGGAAGCGGAAGTGGATCATAGGGTGGGGGAGGGGGCGAAATTCCTGGGGGCCTTGAAGAATGTGTGGAAGTCGAGAACATTATCTCGGAAAGCAAAAATGGGTATGTTTGAAGGAATAGTGGTTCCAACAATGCTGTATGGTTGCGAGGCGTGGGCTATGGATAGAGTTGTGCGCAGGAGGATGGATGTGCTGGAAATGAGATGTTTGAGGACAATGTGTGGTGTGAGGTGGTTTGATCGAGTGAGTAACGTAAGGGTAAGAGAGATGTGTGGAAATAAAAAGAGCGTGGTTGAGAGAGCAGAAGAGGGTGTTTTGAAGTGGTTTGGGCACATGGAGAGGATGAGTGAGGAAAGATTGACCAAGAGGATATATGTGTCGGAGGTGGAGGGAACAAGGAGAAGAGGGAGACCAAATTGGAGGTGGAAAGAATGAGTGAAAAAGATTTTGTGTGATCGGGGCCTGAACATGCAGGAGGGTGAAAGGAGGGCAAGGAATAGAGTGAGTTGGAGCGATGTGGTATACCGGGGTTGACGTGCTGTCAGTGGATTGAAGCAGGGCATGTGAAGCGTCTGGGGTAAACCGTGGAAGGCTGTGTAGGTATGTATATTTGCGTGTGTGGACGTATGTATATACATGTGTATGGGGGGGGGTTGGGCCATTTCTTTCGTCTGTTTCCTTGCGCTACCTCGCAAACGCGGGAGACAGCGACAAAGTATAATAAAAAAATAATATATATATATATATATATATATATATATATATATATATATATATATATATATATATATATATATATATATATATATATATTTTGGAAAGGATCACAATTTTCCGCATGATCAAGATATTGCTATGAGTCCACGGGGAAAATATAACACGAAATGTTCCCAAGTGCAATTTCGTGTAATAATCACATCATCAGGGGAGACACAAGGGAGAAATATAACAGTCAGTTGATATATATCGAAGAGACGAAGCTAGGACGCCATTTGGTAAACATGCGATTGTCCAAAACATACAACGACAAGGCATGTTGCTTAAGTCTAACAGGAAGACCCTTACCAGTCCGACCAACATAAGATTTATCACAGCTTCCACAAGGAACTTTATTGATGCAACCAAGAGAATTTTCTGGTGAATTCCTGATTAAGATATTCTTTATAGTATTATTGTTGCTAAAGGCAACATTTACATTAAAGGATTTAAGCAATATGGGAAGCAAAGTGAAATTATCATTAAAAGGGAGAACTAAAAGATTCTTGGTGTCAATGGGAGGTTTGGGCTCAAATCTATAAAATGATTTCTTTGCTAACTTAAGGGATTTATCGATGAAAGATCTAGGGTACTTTAACTTAGATCCAATAGAATATATCTTCTCAAACTCATCATCAATAAACTCTGGACTGCAAATACGTAATGCCCTTAGGAACATAGATTGAAATGATGATAATTTAACTCTGTCATGTTGAGGTGAGTAATAATGGATATATGAGCATACATTGGTGGGTTTTCTGTATATGCTAAACATAAACTTGTTTCCTTGTCTATGAATCATGCAATCTAAAAATGGTAACATACCATTATTTTCATTTTCTACAGTAAATTTGATGGAAGGTACTAAATTGATAAGTAAGGAGAGAAATATTTGTAAATTTTCATTTGTTGGCCTAACACAAAGAACATCATCTACATACCTAAACCAAATTGCATTAGAAGGTAAGATATCCTTTAGTAATTTTGTTTCAAAAAATTCCATATAGAGATTACTTAGTACAGGTGAAAGAGGGTTACCCATTGCCATACCAAATTTTTGAGCATTATAATCTCCATTAAATTGAAATACACAGTTTTTATACACAATTTTATCAGTTCAATGAAATTAGACTTTGAAAAAGGTAAATGAAAATCATCCAAGACATCAAATAAATATTCTAAAAGGTCATCAACTGGAACTTTAGTGAAAAGTGAGGAAACATCAAAGCTAACTAGTTTGAAATCAAAATTAATATTGGTATTGTTTAGCTTGTTAAGAACGGGACAAGAATTAAATGCCTTGTTTAATCATGTTAAAAACTATGATCATTGTATTGACTGGAGTAACACCATCCCAGTTGTTAACTCTAACTCTATTACCAAGAGAAATATCATTGAATCTTCTATTATTAAATACACAAAGAATTATAATCTTAATATTAGTGATGGTCTGTGCAAATAAGATAACTTTATTGTTTATAAGATCTGTAAAATGATAAGTTTATGAACGATCGTTGTATGTTTTGGACAATCACATGTTTACCAAATGGCGTCCTAGCTTCGTCTCTTCGATGTATATAAACTGACTGTTATATTTTATGTGTCTCCCCTGATGATGTGATTATTACACGAAAGTGCACTTGGGAACTTTTCGTGTTTCATTTTCCCCGTGGACTCATAGGAATATATATATATATATATATATATATATATATATATATATATATATATATATATATATATATATATATATATATATTTTTTTTTTTTTTTTTGCTTTGTCGCTGTCTCCCGCGTTTGCGAGGTAGCGCAAGGAAACAGACGAAAGAAATGGCCCAACCCACCCCATACAGATGTATATACATACGTCCACACACGCAAATATACATACCTACACAGCTTTCCATGGTTTACCCCAGACGCTTCACATGCCTTGATTCAATCCACTGACAGCACGTCAACCCCGGTATACCACATCGCTCCAATTCACTCTATTCCTTGCCCTCCTTTCACCCTCCTGCATGTTCAGGCCCCGATCACACAAAATCTTTTTCACTCCATCTTTCCACCTCCAATTTGGTCTCCCTCTTCTCCTCGTTCCCTCCACCTCCGACACATATATCCTCTTGGTCAATCTTTCCTCACTCATTCTCTCCATGTGACCAAACAATTTCAAAACACCCTCTTCTGCTCTCTCAACCACGCTCTTTTTATTTCCACACATCTCTCTTACCCTTACGTTACTTACTCGATCAAACCACCTCACACCACACATTGTCCTCAAACATCTCATTTCCAGCACATCCATCCTCCTGCGCACAACTATATCCATAGTCCACGCCTCGCAACCATACAACATTGTTGGAACCACTATTCCTTCAAACATACCCATTTTTGCTTTCCGAGATAATGTTCTCGACTTCCACACATTCTTCAAGGCTCCCAGAATTTTCGCCCCCTCCCCCACCCTATGATCCACTTCCGCTTCCATGGTTCCATCCGCTGCCAGATCCACTCCCAGATATCTAAAACACTTCACTTCCTCCAGTTTTTCTCCATTCAAACTCACCTCCCAATTGACTTGACCCTCAACCCTACTGTACCTAATAACCTTGCTCTTATTCACATTTACTCTTAACTTTCTTCTTTCACACACTTTACCAAACTCAGTCACCAGCTTCTGCAGTTTCTCACATGAATCAGCCACCAGCGCTGTATCATCAGCGAACAACAACTGACTCACTTCGTAAGAGTCCACGGAGACAATGAAACACGATAAGTTCCCAAGTGCACTTTCGTGTAGTATTCACATCATCAGGAGAGAGACAAGAGAGAAATGTAACAGTCAATTGATATACAACGAAGAGACGTAACTAGGACGCCATATGGTAAACATGCGATTCGCTAAGACAGACAACGAGCGTATCATAAACTTTATATTTTGAAAATTGTATCAAAAATGCAGTTATCCAATTTGTGTAAACCATTACTAATATTACGATTATATTTCTCTGTGTATCTAATAACTGAATATTCAATGATATTTCGGCAATAGAGTTAGATTTGATAAATGATGTGGCATTACCTCAGTCAATACAGTGATCATAGTTTTTAACGTGGTTAAACAAGGCATATGATTCTTGTCCCGTTCTTACACTATATTTATGTTGCTTAAGTCTAACAGAAAGATCCTTACCAGTCTGCCCAACATAAAACTTATCACAATTTCGAAATGGCACTTTATAGATGCACCCAGGAGAATTTTCCAATGAATTCCTGATTAATACACTCTTTATAGTATCATTGTTGTTGAAGGCAACATTTACATTAAAGGATTTAAACAACATAGGAAGTAAAGTAAAATAATTATTTAAACGGAGAACTAAAAGATTCTCGGTGTTAGTGGGAGGTTTGGGCTTAAATCTATAAAATGATTCATGAAAGATCTAGGGTATTTTATCTTAGATCTGATAGAATATTTCTTCTCAAACTCATCATCATCATCAACTCTGGACGGCAAATATGTAGTGCCATAAGGAACGTAGATTGAAGTGATGATAATTTAAAACTGTCGTGTTGAGATGAGTAATAAATGATATGTGAGAATACATTGGTAGGTTTTCTGTATATGCTAACCCTAGACTTCTTTCCTTGCGAATGGATAAACAATCTAAAAATATTAATATACCATTATTTTAACTTTCTACAATAAATTTTAATGAAAGGTAGTAAATTGTTAAGTAAGGGGAGAAACATTTGTAAATTTTCATTTTTTGGCCAAACACAAAGAACATCATCTACATACCTAAACCAAATTGCAAAAGAAGGTAATATATCCTTTAGTAATTTTGTTTCAAAAACTTCCATATAAAGATTACTTAGCACCGGTGAAAGAGTGTTACCCTTTGCCATATCAAATCCTTCAGCATGATCATCCCCAGTGAATTGAAATACACAATAATTCACGCACAATTTAATCGGTTTAATGAAAACAGAATGTAAAAACAAGTAGATGAATATCATCCAAGACATCAAATAAATTTTAGTCATTGGTTATTCAAATTGGATAACTTTATTATTGACAAAATATGTAAAATAATAACTTTATGATACGCTCGTTGTTTGTCTTGGACAAAGCATGTTTGCCATATGACGTCCTAGTTACGAATCTTCGTTGTATATCAACTGACTGTTATATTTCTCCCTTGTGTCTCCCCTGATGATGTGATTATTACACGAAAACGCACTTAGGAACTTATCGTGATGCATTTTCTCCTTCGACTCTTAAGAATATACTTTATCACGAGAAACATTTTGGTACTTTTCAATATATATATATATATATATATATATATATATATATATATATATATATATATATATATATATATATATATATATATATATATATATATTTTTTTTTTTTTTTTTTTGCTTTGTCGCTGTCCCCCGCGTTTGCGAGGTAGCGCAAGGAAACCGACGAAAGAAATGGCCCAACCCACCCCCATACACATGTATATACATACGTCCACACACGCAAATATACATACCTACACAGCTTTCCATGGTTTACCCCAGACGCTTCACATGAACTGATTCAATCCGCTGACAGCACGTCAACCACGTTATACCACATCGCTCCAATTCACTCTATTCCTTGCCCTCCTTTAACCCTCCTGCATGTTCAGGCCCCGATCACACAAAATCTTTTTCACTCATTCTTTCCACCTCCAATTTGGTCTCCCACTTCTCCTCGTTCCCTCCACCTCCGACACATATATCCTCTTGGTCAATCTTTCCTCACTCATTCTCTCCATGTGACCAAACAATTTCAAAACACCCTCTTCTGCTCTCTCAACCACGCTCTTTTTATGTCCACATATCTCTCTTACCCTTACGTTACTTACTCGATCAAACCACCTCACACCACATATTGTCCTCAAACATATCATTTCCAGCACATCCATCCTCCTGCGCACAACTCTATCCATAGTCCACGCCTCGCAACCATACAACATTGTTGGAACCACTATCCCTTCAAACATACCAATTTTTGCTTTCCGAGATAATGTTCTCGACTTCCACACATTCTTCAAGGCTCCCAGGATTTTAGCCCCCTCCCCCACCCTATGATCTACTTCCGCTTCCATGGTTCCATCCGCTGCCAGATCCACTCCCAAATATCTAAAACACTTTACTTCCTACAGTTTTGCTCCATTCAAACTTACCTCCCAATTGACTTGACCCTCAACCCTACTGTACCTAATAACCTTGCTCTTATTCACATTTACTCTTAACTTTCTTCTTTCACACACTTTACCAAACTCAGTCACCAGCTTCTGCAGTTTCTCACATGAATCAGCCACCAGCGCTGTATCATCAGTGAACAACAACTGACTCACTTCCCAAGCTCTCTCAGCCACAACAGACTTCATACTTGCCCCTCTTTCCAAAACTCTTGCATTTACCTCCCTAACAACCCCATCCATAAACAAATTAAACAACCATGGAGACATCACACACCCCTGCCACACACCTACGTTCACTGAGAACCAATCACTTTCCTCTCTTCCTACACGTACACATGCCTTACATCCTCGATAAAAACTTTTCACTTCTAACAACTTGCCTCCCACACCATATATTCTTAATACCTTCCCCAGATCATCTCTATCAACTCTATCATATGCCTTCTCCAGATTCATAAATGCTATATACAAATCCATTTGCTTTTCTAAGTATTTCTCACATACATTCTTCAAAGCAAATACCTGATCCACACATCCTCTACCACTTCTGAAACCACACTGCTCTTCCCCAATCTGATGCTCTGTACATGCATTCACCCTCTCAATCAATACCCTCCCATATAATTTACCAGGAATACTCAACAATTTATACCTCTCTAATTTGAGCACTCACTCTTATCCCCTTTGCCTTTGTACAATGGCACTATGCACGCATTCTGCCAATCCTCAGGCACCTCACCATGAGTCATACATACATTAAATAACCTTACCAATCAGTCAATAATACAGTCACCCCCTTTTTTAATAAATTCCACTGCAATACCATCCAAACCTGCTGCCTTGCCCGGCTTTCATCCTCCGCAAAGGTTTTTACTACCTCTTCTCTGTTTACCAAATCATTTTCCCTAACCCTCTCACTTTGCACACCACATCCACCAAAACACCCTATATCTGCCACTCTATCATCAAACACATTCAACAAACTTTCAAAATACTCACTACATATCCTTCTCACATCACCACTACTTGTTATCACCTCCCCATTTGCGCCCTTCACTGAAGTTCCCATTTGCTCCCTTGTCTTACGCACTTTATTTACCTCCTTCCAGAACATCTTTTTATTCTCCCTAAAATTTAATGATACTCTCTCACCCCAACTCTCATTTGCCCTCTTTATCACCTCTTGCACCTTTCTCTTGACCTCCTGTCTTTTTCTTTTATACATCTCCCACTCAACTGCATTGTTTCCCTGCAAAAATCGTCCAAATCCCTCTCTCTTCTCTTTCACTAATAATCATACTTCTTCATCCCACCACTCACTACCCTTTCTAATCAACCCAACTTCCAATCTTCTCATGCCACAAGCAACTTTTGCGCAATCCGTCACTGATTCCCTAAATACATCCCATTCCTCCCCCACTCCCCTTACTTCCCTTGTTCTCACCTTTTTCCATTCTGTACTCAGTCTCTCCTGGTACTTCCTCACACAAGTCTCCTTCCCAAGCTCACTTACTCTCACCACCCTCTTCACCCCAACATTCACTCTTCTTTTCTGAAAACCCATACAAATCTTCACCTTCGCCTCCACAAGCTAATGATCAGACATCCCTCCAGTTGCACCTCTCAGCACACACATATATATATATATATATATATATATATATATATATATATATATATATATATATATATATATATATATATATATATATATATATATATATATATATACATTTATTTATTTATTTATTATTTTGCTATGTCGCTCTCTCCCGCCGTTTGCGAGGTAGCGCAAGGAAACAGACGAAAGAAATGGCCCAACCCACCTCCATGCACATGTATATACATACACGTCCACACACGGAAATATACATAAGTATACATCTCAATGTACACATAAATATACACCCACAGACATATACATATATCCACATGTACATAATTCATACTGTCTGCTTTTATTTATTTCCATCGCCACCTCGCCACACATGGAATAACATCCCCCTCCTCCCTCATGTGTGCGAGGTAGCGCTAGCTGACATGTAATAATGTCTCTAGCCTGACATGTAATAATGCCCGAAATCACACTTTCCTTTCCACATCCAGGCCCCACAGAACTTTCCATGGTTTACCCCAGACACTTCACAAGCTCTGATTCAATCCATTGACAGGACATCGACCCCAGTATCCATATCGATCCAATTCACTCTATCCCTTGCAAGCCTTTCACCCTCCGGCTTGTTCAGGCCCCGATAACTCAAAATATTTTTCACTTGATCTTTCCACCTCCAATTTGGTCTAGCACTCCTCCTCGATCCCTCCACCTCCGACACATATATTCTCTTGGTCAATCTTTCCTCACTCACTCTGTCCATGTGCACAAACATTTCAAAACACCCTATTCTGCTCTCTCAACCACGCTCTTTTTATTTCCACACATCTCTCTTACCCTGACATTACTTACTCGATGAAACCACCTCACACCACATACTGTCCTCAAAAATCTCATTTCCAGCACATCCACCCTCCTGCGCACAACTCTATGCATAGCCCACGCCTCGCAACCATACAACATTGTTGGAACCACTATTCCTTCAAACATACCCATTTTTGCTTTCCGAGATAATTTTCTCGACTCCCAAACATTCTTCAAGGCTCCCAGGATTTTCGCCCCCTCCCGCACACTATGGTTCACTCCCGCTTCCATGGTTCCATCCGCTGTCAGATCCACTCCCAGATATCTAAGACACTTTACTTCCTCCAGTTTTTCTCCATTCAAACTTACCTCCCAATTGACTTGACCCTCAACACTACTGTACCAAATAACCTTGCTCTTATTCACATTTACTCTTAACTTTCTTCTTTCACAAACTTTACCAAACTCAATCACCAGCTTCTGCAGTTTCTCACATAAATCAGTCACCAGCACTGTATCATTCCGCCAACCCCCAGGCACCTCTCCAAGAATCACACATACATTAAATAACCTTAACAACCACTCAACAATACAGAAGAAGGAGTCACGCGGGGAGTGCTCATCCTTTTCGTAGGCTCAGATTGGGGTGTCTAAATGTGTGTGGATGTAACCTAGATGTGAAAGAAGGAGAGATAGGTAGTATCTTTGAGGAAAGGAACCTGGTTGTTTTGACTCTGAGTGAAACGAAGCTTAAGGGTAAAGGGGAAGAGTGGTTTGGAAATGTCTTGGGAGGAAAGTCAGGGGTTATTGAGGGGACAAGAGCAAGGGAAGGAGTAGCACTACTCCTGAAACATGACTTGTGGGAGTATGTGATAGAATGTAAGAAAGTAAATTGTCGATTAATATGGGTAAAACTGAAAGTTGATGGAGAGAGATGGGTGATTATTGGTGCATATGCACCTGGGCATGAGAAGAAAGATCATGAGAGGCAAGTGTTCTGGGAGCAGCTGAATGAGTGTGTTAGTGATTTTGATGAACAAAACCGGGTTATAGTGATGGGTGATTTTAATGCAAAGATGAGTAATGTGGCAGTTGAGGGAATAATTGGTATACATGGGGTGTTCAGTGTTGTAAATGGAAATGGTGAAGAGCTTGTAGATTTATGTGCTGAAAAAGGACTGGTGATTGGGAATACCTGGATTAAAGCGAGATATACATAATTATACGTATGTAAGTAGGAGAGATGGCCAGAGAGCGTTATTGGATAAAATGTTAATAGACAGGTGCGCAAAAGAGAGAATTTTGGATGTTAATGTGCTGAGACATGCAACTGGAGGGATGTCTGATCATTATCTTGTGGAGGCGAAGGTGAAGATTTGTATGGGTTTTCAGAAAAGAAGAGTGAATGTTGGGGTGAAGAGGGTGGTGAGGGTGAGTGAGCTTGGGAAGGAGACTTGTGTGAGGAAGTATCTGGAGAGACTGAGTACAGAATGGAAAAAGGTGAGAACAAAGGAGGTAAGGGGAGTGGGGGAGGAATGGGACGTATATAGGGAAGCAGTGATGGCTTGCGCAAAAGATGCTTGCGGCATGAGACGCATGGGAAGTGGGTTAATTAGAAAGGGTAGTGAGTGGTGGTATGAAGAAGTAAGATTATTAGTGAAAGAAAAGAGAGAGGCATTTGGACGATTTTTGCAGGGAAAAAATGCAAATGAGTGGGAGATGTATAAAAGAAAGAGACAGGAAGTCAAAAGAAAGATGCAAGAGGGGAAAAAGAGGGCAAATGAGAGTTGGGGTGAGTTAGTATCATTAAATTTTAGGGAGAATAAAAAGATGTTTTGGAAGTAGGTCAATAAAGTGTGTAAGACAAGGAAGCAAATGGGAACTTCAGAGAAGGGGACTAATGGGGAGGTGATAACGAGAAGTGGTGAAGTGAGAAGGAGATGGAGTGAGTATTTTGAAGGTTTGTTGAATGTGTTTGATGATAGAGTGGCAGATATAGGGTGTTTTGGTCAAGGTGGTGTGCAAAGTGAGAGGGTTAGCGAAAATGATTTGGTAAACAGAGAAGAGGTAATAAAAGGTTTGCGGAAGATCAAAGCCGGCAAGGCAGCAAGTTTTGATGGTATTGCAGTGGAATATATTAAAAAAAAAAAAATATATATATATATATATATATATATATATATATATATATATATATATATATATATATATATATATATATTTCTTTCTTTTAAACTATTCGCCATTTCCCGCGTTAGCGAGGTAGCGCTAAGAACAGAGGACTGGGCCTTTTTTGGAATATCCTCAACTGGCCCCCTCTGTTCCTTCTTTTGGAAAATTTAAAAAAAAAAAAAAAAAAACGAGAGTTGAGGATTTCCAGCCCCCCGCTCCCTCCCCTTTTAGTCGCCTTCTACGACACGCAGGGAATACGTGGGAAGTATTCTTAATCCCCTATCCCCAGGGATAATATATATATATATATATATATATATATATATATATATATATATATATATATATATATATATATATATATATATATATGTATATATATATATATATATATATATATATATATATATATATATATATATATATATATATATTTATACTCATATATATATATATATATATATTTATATTCATATATATATATATATATATATATATATATATATATATATATATATATATATATATATATATATATGTATATATATATTTTTTTTTTATTTTGCTTTGTCGCTGTCTCCCGCGTTTGCGAGGGAGCGCAAGAAAACAGACGAAAGAAATGGCACAACCCACCCCTATACACAATGTACACACACACACGCCCACACACGCAAATATACATACCTATACATCTCAATGTACACTTATAAATACACGCACAGACACATACATATATACCCATGCACACAATTCACACTGCCAGCCCCTATTCATTCCCATCGCCACCTCTCCACACATGGATTACCATCCCCCTCCCCCCTCATGTGTGCGAGGTAGCACTAGGAAAAGACAACAAAGGCCCCATTCGTTTACACTCAGTCTCCAGCTGTCACGCAATAATGCCCGAAACCACAGCTCCCTTTCCATATCCAGGCCCCACACAACTTTCCATGGTTTACCCCAGACGCTTCACATGCCCTGATTCAATCCACTGACAGCACGTCAACCCCAGTATACCACATCGATCCAATTCACTCTATTCCTTGCCCGCCTTTCACCCTCCTGAATGCTCAGGCCCCGATCACTCAAAATTTTTTTCACTCCATCATTCCATCTCCAATTTGGTCTCCCACTTCTCCTCGTTCCCTCCACCTCCGACACATATATCCTCCTGGTCAATCTTTCTTCACTCATTCTCTCCATGTGCCCAAACCATTTCAAAACAACCTCCTATTCTCTCTCAACCATGCTCTTTTTTATTTCCACACATCTCTCTTACCCTTACATTACTTACTCGATCAAACCACCTCACACCACATATTGTCCTCAAACATCTCATTTCCAGCACTTCCACCCTCCTGCGCACAACTCTATCCATAGCCCACGCCTCGCAACCATACAACATTGTTGGAACCACTATTCCTTCAAACATACCCATTTTTGATTTCCGAGATAATTTTCTCGACTTCCACACATTCTTCAAGGCTCCCAGGATTTTCGCCCCCTCCCCCACCCTATGATTCATTTCCGCTTCCATGGTTCCATCCGCTGCCAGATCCACTCCCAGATATCTAAAACACTTTACTTCCTCCATTTTCTCTCCATTCAAACTTACTTCCCTATTGACTTGACCCTCAACCCTACTGTACCTAATAACCTTGCTCTTATTCACATTTACTCTTAACTTTCTTCTTTCACACACTTAACCAAACTCAGTCACCAGCTTCTGCAGTTTCTCACATGAATCAGCCACCAGCGCTGTATCATCAGCGAACAACAACTGACTCACTTCCCAAGCTCTCTCATCAACAACAGACTTCATACTTGACCCTCTTTCCAAAACTCTCTCATTCACCTCCCTAACAACCCCATCCATAAACAAATTAAACAACCATGGAGACATCACACACCCCTGCCGCAAACCTACATTCACTGAGAACCAATCACTTTCCTCTCTTCCTACTCGTACACATGACTTATATCCTCGATAAAAACTTTTCACTGCTTCTAACAACTTGACTCCCACACCATATGTTCGTAATACCTTCCACAGAGCATCTCTATCAACTCTATCATATGCCTTCTCCAGATCCATAAATGCTACATACAAATCCATTTGCTTTTGTAAGTATTTTTCACATACATTCTTGAAATCAAACACCTGATCCACACATCCTCTACCACTTCAGAAACCACAATGCTCTTTCCCAATCTGATGCTCTGTACATGCCTTCACCCTCTCAATCAATACCCTCCCATATAATTTACCAGGAATACTCAACAAACTTATACCTCTGTAATTTGAGCACTCACTCTTATCCAGTTTGCCTTTGTACAATGGCACTATGCACGCATTCCACCAATCCTCAGGCACCTCACCATGAGTCATACATACATTAAATAACCTTATCATCCAGTCAACAATACAGTCACCCCCTTTTTTAATAAATTCCACTGCAATACCATCAAAACCCGCCGCCTTGCCGGCTTTCATCTTCCGCATCTCTTCTCTCTTTACCAAATCATTTTCCCTAACCCTCTCACTTTGCACACCACCTCGACCAAAACATCCTATATCTGCCACTCTATAATCAAACACATTCAACAAACCTTCAAAATACTCACTCCATCTCCTTCTCACATCACCACTACTTGTTATCACCTCCCCATTTGCGCCCTTCACCGAAGTTCCAATTTGCTGCCTTGTCTTACGCACTTTATTTACCTCCTTCAAGAACATCTTTTTATTCTACCTAAAATTTAATGATACTCTCTCACCCCAACTCTCAATTGCCCTCTTTTTCACCTCTTGCACCTTTCTCTTGACCTCCTGTCTCTTTCTTTTATACATCTCCCACTCAATTGCATTTTTTTCCTTTCAAAAATCGTCCAAATGCCTCTCTATTCTCTTTCACTAATATATATATATATATATATATATATATATATATATATATATATATATATATTTTTTTTTTTTTTTTTTTTTTTTTTTATACTTTGTCGCTGTCTCCCGCGTCTGCGAGGTAGCGCAAGGAAACAGACGAAAGAAATGGCCGAACCCCCCCCCCCCATACACATGTACATACACATGTCCACACACGTGTATACATACCTACACAGCTTTCCATGGTCCACCCCAGACGCCTCACATGCCTTGATTCACTCCACTGACAGCACGTCAACCCCTGTATACCACATCGCTCCAATTCACTCTATTCCTTGCCCTCCTTACACCCTCCTGCATGTTCAGGCCCCGATCACACAAAATCTTTTTCACTCCATCTTTCCACCTCCAATTTGGTCTCCCTCTTCTCCTCGTTCCCTCCACCTCCGACACATATATATATATATATATATATATATATATATATATATATATATATATATATATATATATATATATATATATATATATATATATATATATATGTATATATATATATATATATATATATATATGTATATATTTATTTATTTTTATTTATTTTGCTTTCTCGCTGTCTCCCGCGTTTGCGAGGTAGCGCAAGGAAATAGACGAAAGAAATGGCCTAACCCACCCCCATACACATGTATATACATACACGTCCACACAAGCAAATATACATACCTATACCTCTCAATGTACACATATATATACACACACAAACACATACATATATACCCATGCACACAATTCACACTGTCTGCCTTTATTTATTCCCATCCCCACCTCGCCACACATGGAATACCATCCCCCTCCCCCCTCATGTGTGCGAGGTAGCGCTAGGAAAAGATAACAAAGTCCCCATTCGTTCACACTCAGTCTCTAGCTGTCATGCAATAATGCCCGAAACCACAGCTCCCTTTCCACATCCAGGCCCTACACAACTTTCCATGTTTTACCCCAGGCGCTTCACATGCCCTGATTCAATCCACTGACAGCACGTCAACCATGGTATACCACATCGATCCAATTCACTCTATTCCTTGCCCGCCTTTCACCCTCCTACATGTTCAGGCCCCGATCACTCAAAATCTTTTTCACTCCATCTTTCCACCTCCAATTTGGTCTCCCACTTCTCCTCGTTCCCTCCACCTACGACACATCCTTTTGGTCAATCTTTCCTCACTCATTCTCTCCATGTGCCCAATCCATTTCAAAACACCCTCTTCTGCTCTCTCAACCACGCTCTTTTTATTTCCACACATCTCTCTTACCCTTACATTACTTACTCGATCAAACCACCTCACACCACACATTATCCTCAAACATCTCATTTCCAGCACATCCATCCTCCTGCGCACAACTCTATCCATAGCCCACGCCTCGCAACCATACAACATTGGGAAGTGAGTCAGTTGTTGTTCGCTGATGATACAGCGCTGGTGGCTGATTCATGTGAGAAACTGCAGAAGCTGGTGACTGAGTTTGGTAAAGTGTGTGGAAGAAGAAAGTTAAGAGTAAATGTGAATAAGAGCAAGGTTATTAGGTACAGTAGGGTTGAGGGTCAAATCAATTGGGAGGTGAGTTTGAATGGAGAAAAACTGGAGGAAGTGAAGTGTTTTAGATATCTGGGAGTGGATCTGGCAGCGGATGGAACCATGGAAGCGGAAGTGGATCATAGGGTGGGGGAGGGGGCGAAAATTCTGGGGGCCTTGAAGAATGTGTGGAAGTCGAGAACATTATCTCGGAAAGCAAAAATGGGTATGTTTGAAGGAATAGTGGTTCCAACAATGTTGTATGGTTGCGAGGCGTGGGCTATGGATAGAGTTGTGCGCAGGAGGATGGATGTGCTGGAAATGAGATGTTTGAGGACAATGTGTGGTGTGAGGTGGTTTGATCGAGTGAGTAACGTAAGGGTAAGAGAGATGTGTGGAAATAAAAAGAGCGTGGTTGAGAGAGCAGAAGAGGGTGTTTTGAAGTGGTTTGGGCACATGGAGAGAATGAGTGAGGAAAGATTGACCAAGAGGATATATGTGTCGGAGGTGGAGGGAACGAGGAGAAGAGGGAGACCAAATTGGAGGTGGAAAGATGGAGTGAAAAAGATTTTGTGTGATCGGGGCCTGAATATGCAGGAGGGTGAAAGGAGGGCAAGGAATAGAGTGAATTGGAGCGATGTGGTATACCGGGGTTGACGTGCTGTCAGTGGATTGAATCAAGGCATGTGAAGTGTCTGGGGTAAACCATGGAAAGCTGTGTAGGTATGTATATTTGCGTGTGTGGACGTATGTATATACATGTGTATGGGGGGGGGTTGGGCCATTTCTTTCGTCTGTTTCCTTGCGCTACCTCGCAAACGCGGGAGACAGCGACAAAGTATATAAATAATAATATATATATATATATATATATATATATATATATATATATATATATATATATATATATATATATGTATATATATATATATATATATATATATATATATATATATATATATATATATATATATATATATATATATATATATATATATATATATATATATATATATATATATATATACATATATATATATATATATATATATATATATATATATATATATATATATATATATATATATATATATATATATATATATATATATATATATATACATATATATATATATATATATATGTATATATATATATATATATATATATATATATATATATATATATATATATATATATATATATATATATACATATATATATATATATATATATATGTATATATATATATATATATATATATATATATATATATATATATATATATATATATAAATTGGAGTTGGAAGGATGGAGTGAAAAAGATTTTGTGTGATCGGGGCCTGAACATGCAGGAGGGTGAAAGGAGGGCAAGGAATACAGTGAATTGGAGCGATGTGGTATACCGGGTTGACGTGCTGTCAATGGATTGAATCAAGGCGTGTGAAGCGTCTGGGGTAAACCATGGAAAGCTGTGTAGGTATGTATATTTGCGTGTGTGGACGTATGTATATACATGTGTATGGGGGGGGGGCATTTCTTTCGTCTGTTTCCTTGCGCTACCTCGCAAACGCGGGAGACAGCGACAAAGTATAATAGAAAATAATAATAAAAATATAATATATATATATATATATATATATATATATATATATATATATATATATATATATATATATATATATATATATATATATATATATATCAGTATGGACTTATGAAAACACATAAACAGAATTTTCCAGAAAGACCTATAGTGAGTTCAGTAGGCTCCATCACAAAAAAATTGTCAAAATGTTTAGGCTCTTTATTAAGCCCTTTAGTGGGTAAGGTATCAAATTCTTATATCATGAACAATGTAGATTTGCTCAACAAGCTAAAGAGTATCAATATTAATTTTGATTTCATACTAGTTAGCTTTGATGTTTCTTTATTTTTTCACTAAAGTTCCAGTTGCTGACCTTTTAGAATATTCATTTGATGTCTTGGATGATATTCATTTACCTGTTTCAAAGTCTAATTTCATTGAACTGATAAAACTGTGTATAAAAGACAGTGTATTTCAATTTAATGGGGATTATTATGCTGAAAAACTTGGTATGGCAATGTGTAACCCTCTTTCATCTGTACGAAGTAATCTTTATATGGAATTTTTTGAAACAAAATTACTAAAGGATATCTTACCTTCTAATGCAATTTGGTTTAGGCATGTAGATGATGATCTCTGTGTTTGGCCAACAAATGAAAATTTAAAAATATTTCTCCCCTTACTTAACAATTTAGTAACTTCCATCAAAGTTACTGTAGAAAATGAAAATCATGGTATGTTACCATTCTTAGATTACATGATCCATAGACAAGGAATGAAGTTTAAGTTTAGTATATAGAGAAAACACACCAATGTATGCTCATATATCCATTATCCCAACCTGACAGAGTTAAATTATCATCATTTAAATCTATGTTCCTTAGGGAATTACGTGGTTGCAGTCTAGAGTTTATTGATGATGAGTTTGAGAAGATATCTTCTATTGGATTTAAGTTAAAGAACCCTAGAACTTTCATTGATAAATCCCTAAAGTTAGCAAAGAAATCATTTTATAGAGCTGAGCCCAAAACATCCCATTGACACCAAGAATCTTTTACTTCTCCCTTTTAATAACAATTTCACTTTGCTTCCCATGTTTGTTTAAATCCTTTAATGTAAATATTGCCCTTAGCAACAATGATACTATAAAGAATATCTTCATCAGGAAATCACCAAAAAATTCTCTTGGATGCATCTATAAAGTTCCTTGTGGAAACTGTGATAAGTTTTATGTTGGTCAGACTGGTAAGGATCTTTCTGTTAGAATTTTGCAACAGAAATATAGTATAAGAACGGGAAAAGAATCAAATGCTTTGTTTAATCACGTTAAAATTTTGATCATTGTATTGACTGGGGTAACGCCATCTCAGTTATGAACTCCAACTCTATTACCAAGAGAAATATCTTTGAACCTTCTATTATTAAATACACAAAGAATTTTAATCTGAATATTAATGATGGTCTAAACAAATTAGATATTAGATAACTTTATTGTTGATTTATTTTATTTATTTTATTATACTTTGTCGCTGTCTCCCGCGTTTGCGAGGTAGCGCAAGGAAACAGACGAAAGAAATGGCCCAACCCCTCCCCCATACACATGTATATAAATACGTCCACACACGCAAATATACATACCTACACAGCCTTCCACGGTTTACCCCAGACGCTTCACATGCCCTGCTTCAATCCACTGACAGCACGTCAACCCCGGTATACCACATCGCTCCAATTCACTCTATTCCTTGCCCTCCTTTCACCCTCCTGCATGTTCAGGCCCCGATCACACAAAATCTTTTTCACTCCATCTTTCGACCTCCAATTTGGTCTCCCTCTTCTCCTTGTTCCCTCCACCTCCGACACATATATCCTCTTGGTCAATCTTTCCTCACTCATCCTCTCCATGTGCCCAAACCACTTCAAAACACCCTCTTCTGCTCTCTCAACCACGCTCTTTTTATTTCCACACATCTCTCTTACCCTTACGTTACTCACTCGATCAAACCACCTCACACCACACATTGTCCTCAAACATCTCATTTCCAGCACATCCATCCTCCTGCGCACAACTCTATCCATAGCCCACGCCTCGCAACCATACAACATTGTTGGAACCACTATTCCTTCAAACATACCCATTTTTGCTTTCCGAGATAATGTTCTCGACTTCCACACATTCTTCAAGGCCCCCAGGATTTTCGCCCCCTCCCCCACCCTATGATCCACTTCCGCTTCCATGGTTCCATCCGCTGCCAGATACACTCCCAGATATCTAAAACACTTCACTTCCTCCAGTTTTTCTCCATTCAAACTCACCTCCCAATTGACTTGACCCTCAACCCTACTGTACCTAATAACCTTGCTCTTATTCACATTTACTCTTAACTTTCTTCTTCCACACACTTTCCCAAACTCAGTCACCAGCTTCTGCAGTTACTCACATGAATCAGCCACCAGCGCTGTATCATCAGCGAACAACAACTGACTCACTTCCCAAGCTCTCTCATCCCCAACAGACTTCATCCTTGCCGATCTTTCCAAAACTCTTGCATTTACCTCCCTAACAACCCATCTATAAACAAATTAAACAACCATGGAGACATCACACACCCCTGCCGCAAGCCTACATTCACTGAGAACCAATCACTTTCCTCTCTTCCTACACGTACACATGCCTTACATCCTTGATAAAAACTTTTCACTGCTTCTAACAACTTTCCTCCCACACCATATATTCTTAATACCTCCCACAGAGCATCTCTATCAACTCTATCATATGCCTTCTCCAGATCCATAAATGCTACATACAAATCCATTTGCTTTTCTAAGTATTTCTCACATACATTCTTCAAAGCAAACACCTGATCCACACATCCTCTACCACTTCTGAAACCACACTGCTCTTCCCCAATCTGATGCTCTGTACATGCCTTCACCCTCTCAATCAATACCCTCCCATATAATTTACCAGGAATACTCAACAAACTTATACCTCTGTAATTTGAGCACTCACTCTTATCCCCTTTGCCTTTGTACAATGGCACTATGCACGCATTCCGCCAATCCTCAGGCACCTCACCATGAGTCATACATACATTAAATAACCTTACCAACCAGTCAACAATACAGTCACCCCCTTTTTTAATAAATTCCACTGCAATACCATCCAAACCCGCTGCCTTGCCGGCTTTCATCTTCCGCAAAGCTTTCACTACCTCTTCTCTGTTTACCAAATCATTTTCCCTAACCCTCTCACTTTGCACACCTCCTCGACCAAAACACCCTATATCTGCCACTCTATCATCAAACACATTCAACAAACCTTCAAAATACTCACTCCATCTCCTTCTCACATCACCACTACTTGTTATCACCTCCCCACTTGCGCCCTTCACCGAAGTTCCCATTTGCTCCCTTGTCTTACGCACTTTATTTACCTCCTTCCAGAACATCTTTTTATTCTCCCTAAAATTTAATGATACTCTCTCACCCCAACTCTCATTTGCCCTTTTTTTCACCTCTTGCACCTTTCTCTTGACCTCCTGTCTCTTTCTTTTATACATCTCCAACTCAATTGCATTTTTTCCCTGCAAAAATCGTCCAAATGCCTCTCTCTTCTCTTTCACTAATACTCTTACTTCTTCATCCCACCACTCACTACCCTTTAATAATCAACCCACCTCCCACTCTTCTCATGCTACAAGCATCTTTTGCGCAATCCATCACTGATTCCCTAAATACATCCCATTCCTCCCCCACTCCCCTTACTTCCATTGTTCTCACCTTTTTCCATTCTGTACTCAGTCTCTCCTGGCACTTCCTCACACAGGTCTCCTTCTCAAGCTCACTTACTCTCACCACCCTCTTCACCCAAACATTCACTCTTCTTTTCTGAAAACCCATACAAATCTTCACCAAAAAATTCTCTTGGATGCATCTATAAAGTTCCTTGTGGAAACTGTGATAAGTTTTATGTTGGTCAGACTGGTAAGGATCTTTCTGTTAGAATTTTGCAACAGAAATATAGTATAAGAACGGGAAAAGAATCAAATGCTTTGTTTAATCACGTTAAAACTTTGATCATTGTATTGACTGGGGTAACGCCATCTCAGTTATTAACTCCAACTCTATTACCAAGAGAAATATCTTTGAACCTTCTATTATTAAATACACAAAGAATTTTAATCTGAATATTAGTGATTGTCTAAACAAATTAGATATTAGATAACTTTATTGTTGATAAAATCTATAAAATGATAAGTTTATGAGTGCTCGTTCTATGTTTTGGACAATCACATGTTTACCAAATGGCGTCCTACCTTCGTCTCTTCAATGTATATCAACTGCTTATTATATTTCTCTCTTGTGTCTCTCCTGATGATGTGATTATTATGCGAAAGTGCACTTGGGAACTTTTCGTGTTTCACTTTCCCCGTGGATTCATATGTTTATATATATATATATATATATATATATATATATATATATATATATATATATATATATATATATATATATATATATATATATATATATATATATATATATATTTTTTTTTCCGCTGTCTCCCGCGTTTGCGAAGTAGCGCAGGGAAACAGACGAAAGAAATGGCCCAACCCACCCCCTTACACATGTATATACATACACGTCCACACACGCAAATATACATACCTACACAGCTTTCCATGGCTTACCCCAGACGCTTCACATGCCCTGATTCAATCCACTGACAGCACGTCAACCCCGGTATACCACATTGATCCAATTCACTCTATTCCTTGCCCTCCTTTCACCCTCCTGCATGTTCAGGCCCCGATCACACAAAATCTTTTTCAATCCATCTTTCCACCTCCAATTTGGTCTCCCACTTCTCCTCGTTCCCTCCACCTCCGACACATATATCCTCTTGGTCAATCTTTCCTCACTCATTCTCTCCATGTGCCAAAACCATTTCAAAATACCCTCTTCTGCTCTCTCAACCACGCTCTTTTTATTTCCACACATCTCTCTTACCCTTACGTTACTTACTCGATCAAACCACCTCACACCACATATTGTCCTCAAACATCTCATTTCCAGCACATCCACCCTCCGGCGCACAACTCTATCCATAGCCCATGCCTCGCAACCACAAAAAATTGTTGGAACCACTATTCCTTCAAACATACCCATTTTTGCTTTCCGAGATAATGATCTCGACTTCCACACATTCTTCAAGGCTCCCAGAATTTTCGCCCCCTCCCCCACCCTATGATCCACTTCCGCTTCCATGGTTCCATCCGCTGTCAGATCCACTCCCATATATCTAAAACACTTTACTTCCTCCAGTTTTTCTCCATTCAAACTTACCTCCCAATTGACTTGACCCTCAACCCTACTGTACCTATTTACCTTGCTCTTATTCACATTTATTTTTAACTTTCTTCTTTCACACACTTTACCAAACTCAGTCACCAGCTTCTGCAGTTTCTCACATGAATCAGCCACCAGCTCTGTATCATCAGCGAACAACAACTGACTCACTTCCCAAGCTCTCTCATCCACAACAGACTTCATACTTGCCCCTCATTCCAAAACTCTTGCATTCACTTCCCTAACAACCTCATCCATAAACAAATTAACAACCATGGAGACATCACACACCCCTGCCGCAAACCTACATTCACTGAGAACCAATCACTTTCCTCTCTTCCTACACGTACATATGCCTTACAATATAGATGAAAACTTTTCACTGCTTCTAACAACTTGCCTCCCACACCATATATTCTTAATACCTTCCACAGAGCATCTCTATCAACTCTATCACATGCCTTCTCCAGATCTATAAATGCTACATACAAATCCATTTGCTTTTCTAAGTATTTCTCACACACATTCTTCAAAGCAAACACCTCATCCACATATCCTCTACCACTTCTGAAACCACACTGCTCTTCCCCAATCTGATGCTCTGTACATGCTTTCACCCTCTCAATCAATACCTTCCCATATAATCTACAAGGAATACTCAACAAACATATACCTCTGAAATTTGAGCACTCACTCTTATCCCCTTTGCCTTTGTACAATGGCATTAAGCACGCATTCGGCCAATCCTCAGGCACCTCACCATGAGTCATACATACATTAAATAACCTTACCAACCAGTCAATAATACAGTCACCTCCTTTTTTAATAAATTCCACTGCAATACCATCCAAACCTGCTGCCTTGCAGGCTTTCATCTTCCGCAAAGCTTTTACAACCTATTTCTGTTTACCAAATCATTTTCCCTAACCCTCTCACTTTGCACACCACCTAGACCAAAACACCCTATATCTGCCACTCTATCATCAAACACATTCAACAAACCTTCAAAATACTCACTCCATCTCTTTCTCACATCACCACTACTTGTTATCACCTCCCCATTTGCGCCCTTCACTGAAGTTCCCATTTGCTCCCTTGTCTTACGCACTTTATTTACCTCCTTCCAGAACATCTTTTTATTCTCCCTAAAATCTAATGATACTTTCTCACCCCAACTCTCATTTGCCCTCTTTTTCACCTCTTCCACCTTTCTCTTGACCTGTCTCTTTCTTTTATACATCTTCCACTCAATTGCATTTTTTCCCTGAAAAAATCGTCCAAATGCCTCTCTCTTCTCTTTTACTAATACTCTTACTTCTTCATCCCACCACTCAGAACCCTTTCTAATCAATCCACCTCCCACTCTTCTCATGCCACAAGCATCTTTTGCGCAATCCATCACTGATTCCCTAAATACATACCATTCCTCCCCCACTCCCCTTACTTCCATTGTTCTCACCTTTTTCCATTCTGTACTCAGTCTCCCCTGGTACTTCCTCACACAAGTCTCCTTCCCAAGCTCACCTACTCTCACCACCCTCTTCACCCTAACATTCACTCTTCTTTTCTGAAAACCCATGCAAATCTTTGCCTTAGCCTTCACAAGATAATGATCAGACATCCCTCCAGTTGCACCTCTCAGCACATTAACATCCAAAAGTCTCTCTCTCTAGGTATATATATATATATATATATATATATATATATAGTATTTCTCACATACATTCTTCAAAGCAAACACCTGATCCACACATCCTCTACCACTTCTGAAACCACACTGCTCTTCCCCAATCTGATGCTCCGTACATGCCTTCACCCTCTCAATCAATACCCTCCCATATAATTTACCAGGAATACTCAACAAACTTATACCTCTGTAATTTGAGCACTCACTCTTATCCCCTTTGCCTTTGTACAATGGCACTATGCAAGCATTCCGCCAATCCTCAGGCACCTCACCATGAGTCATACATACATTAAATAACCTTACCAACCAGTCAACAATACAGTCACCCCCTTTTTTAATAAATTCCACTGCAATACCATCCAAACCTGCTGCCTTGCCGGCTTTCATCTTCCGCAAAGCTTTTACTACCTCTTCTCTGTTTACCAAATCATTTTCCCTAACCCTCTCACTTTGCACACCACCTCGACCCAAACAAATGGATTTGTATGTATCATTTATGGATCTGGAGAAGGCATATGATAGAGTTGATAGAGATGCTCTGTGGAAGGTATTAAGAATATATGGTGTGGGAGGCAAGTTGTTAGAAGCAGTGAAAAGTTTTTATCGTGGATGTAAGGCATGTGTACGTGTAGGAAGAGAGGAAAGTGATTGGTTCTCAGTGAATGTAGGTTTGCGGCAGGGGTGTGTGATGTCTCCATGGTTGTTTAATTTGTTTATGGATGGGGTTGTTAGGGAGGTAAATGCAAGAGTTTTGGAAAGAGGGGCAAGTATGAAGTCTGTTGGGGATGAGAGAGCTTGGGAAGTGAGTCAGTTGTTGTTCGCTAATGATACAGCGCTGGTGGCGGATTCATGTGAGAAACTGCAGAAGCTGGTGACGGAGTTTGGTAAAGTGTGTGGAAGAAGAAAGTTAAGAGTAAATGTCAATAAGAGCAAGGTCATTAGGTACAGTAGGGTTGAGGGTCAAGTCAATTGGGAGGTGAGTTTGAATGCTGAAAAACTGGAGGAAGTGAAGTGTTTTAGATATCTGGGAGTGGATCTGTCAGCGGATGGAACCATGGAAGCGGAAGTGGATCATAGGGTGGGGGAGGGGGCGAAAATTTTGGGAGCCTTGAAAAATGTGTGGAAGTCGAGAACATTATCCCGGAAAGGAAAAATGGGTATGTTTGAAGGAATAGTGGTTCCAACAATGTTGTATGGTTGCGAGGCGTGGGCTATGGATAGAGTTGTGCGCAGGAGGATGGATGTGCTGGAAATGAGATGTTTGAGGACAATGTGTGGTGTGAGGTGGTTTGATCGAGTAAGTAACGTAAGGGTAAGAGAGATGTGTGGAAATAAAAAGAGCGTGGTTGAGAGAGCTAAAGAGGGTGTTTTGAAATGGTTTGGGCACATGGAGAGAATGAGTGAGGAAAGATTGACCAAGAGGATATATGTGTCGGAGGTGGAGGGAACGAGGAGAAGAGGGAGACCAAATTGGAGGTGGAAAGATGGAGTGAAAAGGATTTTGTGTGATCGGGGCCTGAACATGCAGGAGGGTGAAAGGAGGGCAAGGAATAGAGTGAATTGGAGCGATGTGGTATACAGGGGTTGACGTGCTGTCAGTGGATTGAATCAAGGCATGTGAAGCGTCTGGGGTGAACCATGGAAAGCTGTGTAGGTGTGTATATTTGCGTGTGTGGACGTGTGTATGTACATGTGTATGGTGGGGTTGGGCCATTTCTTTCGTCTGTTTCCTTGCGCTACCTCGCAAACGCGGGAGACAGCGAAAAAGAGAAAAAATATATAAACATATATATATATATATATATATATATATATATATATATATATATATATATATATATATATATATATATATAAATATATATATATATATATATATATATATATATATATATATATATATATATATATATATATATATATATATATATATATATATATATATATATATATATATATATATATATATATATATATATACATATATATATATATATGTATATATATATATATATATATACATATATATATATATATATATATATATATATATATATATATATATATATATATATATATATATATATATATATATATATATATATATATATATATATATATATATATATATATATATATATATATATATATATATTTTCTTTCTTTTAAACTACTTGCCATTTCCCGCGCTAGCGAGGTAGCGCTAAGAACAGAGGACTGGGCCTTTTTTGGAATATCCTCACCTGGCCCGCTCTGTTCCTTGTTTTAGAAAATTAGAAAAAAAAAAAAAAAAAAACGAGAGGGGAGGATTTCCAGCCCCACGCTCCCTCCCCTTTTAGTCGCCTTCTACGACACGCAGGGAATACGTGGGAAGTATTCTTAATCCCCTATCCCCAGGGATAATAAATATATATATATAGATATATTCCCTGGGGATAGGGGAGAAAGAATACTTCCCACGTATTCCCTGCGTGTCGTAGAAGGCGACTAAAAGGGGAGGGAGCGGGGGGCTGGAAATCCTCCCCTCTCGTTTTTTTTTAATTTTCCAAAAGAAGGAACAGAGAATTGGGCTAGGTGAGGGTATTCCTTCAAAGGCCCAGTCCTCTGTTCTTGGCGCTACCTCGCTAATGCGGGAAATGGCGAATAGTTTGAAAGAAAAGAAGATATATATATATATATATATATATATATATATATATATATATATATATATATATATATATGTTTTTTTTTTTTTTTTTTTTTTTTTTTTTTTTTGCTTGTCATCAAGTAGATATTAACTAATGTTTCACTGAATCAGTGTTAGATAAGAAAAGTTTCATCCATTTATGTTCATGGAACGAAGGCTGAAAGTTTTCATCACACTAATCTTTGTTTTATCGTAAAACCCCATATACTGTCGTTGCTTATTTGAGGTCAAGAATTTATTTGATTGATAGTAATAATGATTATCCCTGGGGATAGGGGAGAAAGAATACTTCCCACGTATTCCCTGCATGTCGTAGAAGGCGACTAAAAGGGGAGGGATCGGGGGGCTGGAAATCCTCCCCTCTCGTTTTTTTTTTTTAATTTTCCAAAAGAAGGAACAGAGAATTGGGCCAGGTGAGGGTATTCCCTCAAAGGCCCAGTCCTCTGTTCATAGCGCTACATCGCTAATGCGGGAAATGGCGAATAGTTTGAAAGAAAGAAAAAAAAAAAAATATATATATATATATATATATATATATATATATATATATATATATATATATATATATATATATATATATATATATATATATATATATATATATATATATATATATATATACCTAGGGATAGGGGAGAAAGAATACTTCCGTCGCATTCCTCACGTGGCTTAGAAGGTGACTACAGGGGACGGGACCGGGGGCCTAGATACCCTGCACTCCTGGTATTTTAATTTTCTAAAAGAGGAAACAGAAAAGGAGTCACGCGCGGAGTGCTCATCCTCCTCGAAGGTTTGGATTAGGGTGTCTAAATGTGTGTGGATGTAACCAAGATGAGAAAAAAGGAGAGATAGGTAGTATGTTTGAGGAAAGGAGCCTGGATGTTTTGGCTCTGAGTGAAACGAAGCTCAAGGGTACAGGGGAAGAGTGATTTGGGAATGTCTTTGGAGTAAAGTCAGGTGTTAGTGAGAGGACAAGAGCAAGGGAAGGAGTAGCACTGCTCCTGAAACAGGAGTGGTGGGAGTATGTGATAGTGTAAAAAAGTTAACTCTAGATTTATATGGGTAAAACTGAAAGCGGATGGAGAGAGATGGGTGATTATTGGTGCATATGTACCTAGGAATGAGAAGAAAGATTATGAGAGGCAAGTGTTTTGGGAACAGCTGAATGATTGTTTTAGTGGGTTTGATGAACGAGAACGGGTTATAGTGATGGGTGATTTGAATGCAAAGGTGAGTAATGTGGCAGTTGAGGGAGTAATTGGTATGCATAGGGTGTTCAGTGTTGTAAATGGAATTGGTGAAGAGCATGTAGATATATGTGCTGAAAAAGGACTGGTGATTGGGAATACCTGGTTTAAAAGGAGAGATATACATATGTATACGTAAGTCAGTAGGAGAGATGGACAAAGAGTGTTACTGGATTACATGTTAATTGATAGGCGCGCGAAAGAGAGACTTTTGCCTGTTAATATGCTGAGAGATTCAACTGGAGGATTGTCTGATCATTATCTTGTTGAGGCGAAGGTGAAGATATGTAGAGGTTTTCAGAAAAGAAGAGAGAATGTTGGGGTGAAGAGAGTGGTGAGAGTAAGTGAGCTTGGGAAGGAGACTTATGTGAGGAAGTACCAGGAAAGAATGAATACAGAATAGAAAAAGGTGAGAACAAATGAGGTAAGGGGAGTGGGGGAGGAATGGGATGCATTTAGGGAAGCAGTGATAGCCTCCGCAAAAGATGCTTGTGGCATGAGGAGCGTGAGAGGTGGGCAGATTAGAAAGGGTAGTGAGTGGTGGGATGAAGAGGTAAGATTAATAGTGAAAGAAAATAGAGATGCATTTGGACGATTTTTCCAGGGAAATAATGCAAATGAGTGGGAGATGTATAAAAGAAAGAGGCAGGAGGTTAAGAGAAAGGTGCAAGAGGTTAAAAAGAGAACAAATGAGACCTAGGGTGAGAGTGTATCATTAAATTTTCGGGAGAATACAACGATGTTTTGGAAAGACGTAAATAAAGTGCGTAAGACAATGGAACAAATGGGAACTTCAGTGAAGAGAGCTAATGGGAAGGTGATAACAAGCAGTGGCGATGTGAGATGGAGATGGAGTGAGTATTTTGAAGGTTCGTTGAATGTGTTTGATGATAGAGTGGCAGATATAAGGTGTTTTGGTCGAGGTGGTGTGCAAAGTTAGGGAAAAAGATTTGGTAAACAGCGAAGAGGTAGTAAAATCTTTGCGAAAGATGAAAACCAGGAAGGCAGCGGGTTTGGATGGTATTGCAGTGGAGTTTATTAAAAAAGGGAGTGAGTGTACTGTTGATTGGTTGGTAAGGTTATTTAATGTATGTATGATTCATGGTGAGGTGCCTGAGGATTGGTGGAATGCTTCCATAGTGCCATTGTACAAAGGCACAGGAGATAAGAGTGAATGCTCAAATTACAGAGGTATAAGTTTGTTGAGTGTTCCTGGTAGATTATATGGGAGGGTATTGATTGAGAGGGAGACGGTACGTACTGAGCATCAAACTGGGGAAGAGCAGTGTGTTTTCAGAAGTGGTAGAGGATGTGTGGATCATGTGTTTTCTTTGAAGAATGTATGTGAGAAATACTTAGAAAAGCAAATGGATTTGTATGTAACATTTATGGATCAGGAGAAGGCATACGATAAAGTTGATAGATATGCTCTATGGAAGGTATTAAGGATATATGGTGTGGGAGGCAAGTTATTAGAAGCAGTGAAAAGTTTTCATCGAGAATGTTAGGCATGTGTACGTGTAGGAAGAGAGGAAAGTGATTGGTTCTCAGTGAATGTAGGTTTCCAGCAGGGGTGTGTGACATCTCCATGGTTGTTTAATTTGTTTATGGATGGGGTTGTTAGGGAAGTGAATGCAAGAGTTTTGGAAAGAAGGGCAAGTATGCAATATGTTGTGGATGAGAGAGCTTGGGAAGTGAGTCAGTTGTTGTTCGCTGATGATACAGCGCTGGTGGCTGATTCATATGAGAAAATGCAGAAGCTGGTGACTGGGTTTGGTAAAGTGTGTGAAAAAGAAAGTTGAGAGTAAATGTGAATAAGATTAAGGTTATTAGGTACAGTAGGGTTGAGGGTCAAGTAAATTGGAAGGTAAGTTTGAATGGAGAAAAACTGGAGGAAGTGAAGTGTTTTAGATATCTGTGAGTGCCTTTGGCAGCGCGTGGAACCACGGAAACGGATGTGAATCATAGGGTGAGGGAGTAGGCGAGAGTTCTGGGAGCCTTGAAGAATGTTTGGAAGTCAAGAACGTTATATCGGAAAGCAAAAATGGATATCTGTGAGGGAATAGTGGTTCCAACAATGTCGTATGGTTGCAAGGCGTGGGCTATGGAGAGAATTGTGTGCAGGAGGGTGGATGTGCTGGAAATGAGATGTTTGAGGACAATGTGTGGTGTGAGGTGGTTTGATCGAGTAAGTAATAATAGTTGGGTAAGAGAGATGTGTGGTAATAAAAAGAGTGTGGTTGAGAAAGCGGAAGATGATTTTTTAAAATGGTTTGGTTACATGGAGAGAATGAGTAAGGAAAGATTGACAAAGAGTATACATGTGTCAGAGGTGGAGGGAACGAGGAGATGTGGGAGGACAAATTTTAGGAGGAAAGACGGAGAGAAAAAGATTTTGAGTGATCGGGGCCTGAAGATGCAAGGAAAGGCGTGCAAGGAATAGAGTGAATTAGAACGATGTGGTATACCGGGGTCGACGTGCTGTCAATGGATTGAACCAGGGCATGTGAAGCGTCTGGGGTAAAACATGAAAGATCTGTGGGGCCTGGATGTGGAAAGGGATCTGTGGTTTCAGTGCATAATTACGTGACAGCTAGAGACTGAGTGTGAACGAATGGGGCCTTTGTTGTCTTTTCCTAACGCTACCCCGCACACTGGATGGGGGGAGGGTGTTGTTATTCCATGTGTGGCGGGATGGCGACGGAAATGAATAAAGGCAGACAGTATGATTTATATACATGTGTATATGTGTATATGCCTGTGTGGGTATATATATGTATATATTGAGATGTATACAGTATGTATATTTACGTGTGTGGACGTGTATGGATATACATGTGTATGTGGGTGGGTTCGACCATTCTTACGTCTGTTTCTTGGGCTACCTCCCTAACGCGGGAGACAGCGACAACGCAAAGTAGATATGTAAATATATATATATATATATATATATATATATATATATATATATATATATATATATATATATATATATATATATATATATATATATATATATATATATATATATATATATATATATATATATATATATATATATATATATATATATATATATATACATATATATATATATATATATATATATATATATATATATATATATATATATATATATATATATATATATATATATATGTATATATATATATATATATATATATATATATATATATATATATATATATATATATATATATATATATATATATATATATATATATATATATATATATATATATATATATATATATATATATATATATATATATATATGTTTATGGATGGGGTTGTTAGGGAGGTAAATGCAAGAGTCCTGGAAAGAGGGGCAAGTATGAAGTCTGTTGGGGATGAGAGAGCTTGGGAAGTGAGTCAGTTGTTGTTCGCTGATGATACAGCGCTGGTGGCTGATTCATGTGAGAAACTGCAGAAGCTGGTGACTGAGTTTGGTAAAGTGTGTGGAAGAAGAAAATTAAGAGTAAATGTGAATAAGAGCAAGGTTATTAGGTACAGTAGGGTTGAGGGTCAAGTCAATTGGGAGGTGAGTTTGAATGGAGAAAAACTGGAGGAAGTGAAGTGTTTTAGATATCTGGGAGTGGATCTGTCAGCGGATGGAACCATGGAAGCGGAAGTGGATCATAGGGTGGGGGAGGGGGCGAAAATTTTGGGAGCCTTGAAAAATGTGTGGAAGTCGAGAACATTATCTCGGAAAGCAAAAATGGGTATGTTTGAAGGAATAGTGGTTCCAACAATGTTGTATGGTTGCGAGGCGTGGGCTATGGATAGAGTTGTGCGCAGGAGGATGGATGTGCTGGAAATGAGATGTTTGAGGACAATGTGTGGTGTGAGGTGGTTTGATCGAGTAAGTAACGTAAGGGTAAGAGAGATGTGTGGAAATAAAAAGAGCGTGGTTGAGAGAGCAGAAGAGGGTGTTTTGAAATGGTTTGGGCACATGGAGAGAATGAGTGAGGAAAGATTGACCAAGAGGATATATGTGTCGGAGGTGGAGGGAACGAGGAGAAGAGGGAGACCAAATTGGAGGTGGAAAGATGGAGTGAAAAAGATTTTGTGTGATCGGGGCCTGAACATGCAGGAGGGTGTAAGGAGGGCAAGGAATAGAGTGAATTGGAGCGATGTGGTATACAGGGGTTGACGTGCTGTCAGTGGAGTGAATCAAGGCATGTGAAGCGTCTGGGGTAAACCATGGAAAGCTGTGTAGGTATGTATATTTGTGTGTGTGGACGTGTGTATGTACATGTGTATGGGGGGGGGGGTTGTGCCATTTCTTTCTTCTGTTTCCTTGCGCTACCTCGCAAACGCGGGAGACAGCGACAAAGTATAAAAAAAAAAAAAAAAAAATATATATATATATATATATATATATATGACATTCATTTTTTTCATTTCATTTCAAGCTCGATGTTTCAGTTTCTAAATTATTTCTTACATTTTTCATATGTATATATATGTGTATGTGTGTGTGTGTGTATATGTGCGTATGTATGTGTATGTGTATGTATATATATATATATATATATATATATATATATATATATATATATATATATATATATATATATATATATATATATATATATATATATATATATATATATATATATATATATATATACATATACATATCATCCCTCGGGATAGGGGTGAAAGAATACTTCCCACGCATTCCTCGCGTGTCGTAGAAGGCGACTAGAGGGGACGGGAGTGGGGGGCCAGATATCCTCCCCGAATTGTATTTTTTCTTTAACTTTCTAAAATGGGAAACAGGGGAAGGAGTCACGCGGGGAGTGCTCATCCTCCTCGAAGGCTTAGACTGGGGTGTCTAAATGTGTGTGGATGTAACCAAGATGTGAAAAAAGGAGAGATAGGTAGTAAGTTTGAGGAAAGGAACCTCGATGTTTTGGCTCTGAGTGAAAGGAAGCTACAGGGTAAAGGGGAAGAGTGGTTTGGGAATGTCTTGGGAGTAAAGTCAGGGGTTAGTGAGAGGACAAGAGCAAGGGAAGGAGTAGCAGTACTCCTGAAACATGTGTTGTGGGAGTATGTGATAGAATGTTGAAAGTAAATTTTCGATTAATATAGGTAAAACTGAAAGGTGATGGAGAGAGATGGGTGATTATTGGTGCATATGCACCTGGGCATGAGAAGAGAGATCATGAGAGGCAAGTGTTTTGGGAGCAGCTGAATGAGTGTGTTAGTGGTTTTGATGCACGAGACCGGGTTATAGTGATGGGTGACTTGAATGCAAAGGTGAGTAATGTGGCAGTTGAGGGAATAATTGGTATACATGAGGTGTTCAGTGTTGTAAATGGAAATGGTGAAGAGCTTGTAGATTTATGTGCTGAAAAAGGACTGGTGATTGGGAATACCTGGTTTAAAAAGCGAGATATACATAAGTATACGTATGTAAGTAGGAGAGATGGCCAGAGAGCGTTATTGGATTACGTGTTAATTGACAGGCGCGCGAAAAAGAGACTTTTGGATGTTAATATGCTGAGAGGTGCAACTGGAGGGATGTCTGATCATTATCTTGTGGAGGCTAAGGTGAAGATTTGTATGGGTTTTCAGAAAAGAAGAGTGAATGTTGGGGTGAAGAGGGTGGTGAGAGTAAGTGAGCTTGGGAAAGAGACTTGTGTGAGGAAGTAGCTGGGGAGAATGAGTACAGAATGGAAAAAGGTGAGAACAATGGAAGTAAGGGGAGTGGGGGAGGAATGGGATGTATTTACGGTAATCAGTGATGGATTGCGCAAAAGATGCTTGTGGCATGAGAAGAGTGGGAGGTGGGTTGATTAGAAAGGGTAGTGAGTGGTGGGATGAAGAAATAAGATTATTAGTGAAAGAGAAGAGAGAGGCATTTGGACGATTTTTGCAGGGAAAAAATGAAATTGAGTGGGAGATGTATAAAAGAAAGAGAGAGGAGGTCAAGAGAAAGGTGCAAGAGGTGAAAAAGAGGGCAAATGAGAGTTGGGGTGAGAGAGTATCATTAAATTTTAGGGAGAATAAAATGGTGTTCTGGAATGAGGTAAATAAAGAGCGTAAGACAAGGGAGGAAATGGGAACTTCACTGAAGAGCGCAAATGGTGAGGTGATAACAAGTAGTGGTGATGTGAGAAGGAGATGGAGTGAGTATTTTGAAGGTTTGTTGAATGTGTTTGATGATAGAGTGGCAGATATAGGGTGTTTTGGTCGAGGTGGTGTGCAAATTGAAAGGGTTAGGGAAAATGATTTGGTAAACAGAGAAAAGGTAGTAAAAGCTTTGCGAAAGATGAAAGCCGGCAAGGCAGCAGGTTTGGATGGTATTGCAGTGGAATTTATTAAAAAATGGGGTGACTGTATTATTGACTGGTTGGTAAGGTTATTTAATGTATGTATGACTCATGGTGGGGTGCCTGAGGATTGGCGGAATGCGTGTATAGTGCCATTGTATAAAGGCAAAGGTGATAAAAGTGAGAGCTCAAATTACAGAGGAATAAGTTTGTTGAGTATTCCTGGTAAATTATATGGGAGGGTATTGATTGAGAGATTGAAGGCATGTACAGAGCATCAGATTGGGGAAGAGCAGTGTGGTTTCAGAAGTGGTAGAGGATGTGTGGATCAGGTGTTTGCTTTGAAGAATGTATGTGAGAAATACTTAGAAAAGCAAATGGATTTGTATGTAGCATTTATGGATCTGGAGAAGGCATATGATAGAGTTGATAGAGATGCTTTGTGGAAGGTATTAAGAATAGATGGTGTGGGAGGCAAGTTGTTAGAAGCAGTGAAAAGTTTTTATCGAGGATGTAAGGCATGTGTGCGTGTAGGAAGAGAGGAAAGTGATTGGTTCTCAGTGAATGTAGGTTTGCGGCAGGGGTGTGTGATGTCTCCATAGTTGTTTAATTTGTTTATGGATGGGGTTGTTAGGGAGGTAAATGCAAGAGTTTTGGAAAGAGGGGCAAGTATGAAGTCTGTTGGTGATGAGCCTGGGAAGTGAGTCAGTTGTTGTTCGCTGATGATACAGTGGTGGTGGCTGATTCATGTCAGGAACTGTAGAAGCTGGTGACTGAGTTTGGTAAAGTGTGTGAAAGAAGAAAGTTAAGAGTAAATGTGAATAAGAGCAAGGTTATTAGGTAAAGTAGGGTTGAGGGTCAAGTCAATTGGGAGGTAAGTTTGAATGGAGAAAAACTGGAGGAAGTAAAGTGTTTAAGATATCTGGGAGTGTATCTGGCAGCGGATTGAACCATGGAAGCGGAAGTGGATCATAGGGTGGGGGAGGGGGCGAAAATCCTGGCGAGCGTTGAAGAATGTGTGGAAGTCGAGAACATTATCTCGGAAATAAAAAATGGGTATGTTTGAAGGAATAGTGGTTCCAACAATGTTGTATTGTTGCGAGGAGTGGGCTATGGACAGAGTTGTGCGCTGGAGGATGGATGTGCTGGAAATGAGATGTGTGAGGACAATGTGTGGTGTGAGGTGGTTTGATCGAGTAAGTAACGTAAGGGTAAGAGAGATGTGTGGAAATAAAAAGTGCGTGGTTGAGAGAGCAGAAGAGGGTGTTTTGAAATGGTTTGGGCACATAGAGAGAATGAGTGAGGAAAGATTGACCAAGAGGATATATGTGTCGGAGATGGAGGGAACGAGAAGAAGTGGGAGACCAAATTGGAGGTGGAAAGATGGAGTGAAAAAGATTTTGTGTGATCGGGGCCTGAACATGCAGGAGGGTGAAAGGAGGGCAAGGAATAGAGCGAATAGGATCGATATGGTATACCGGGGTTGACGTGCTGTCAGTGGATTGAATCAGGGCATGTGAAGTGTCTGGGGTAAACCATGGAAAGCTGTGTAGGTAGGTATATTTGCGTGTGTGGAGGTATGTATATACATGTGTATGGGGTTGGTGGGCCATTTCTTTCGTCTGTTTCCTTGCGCTACCTCGCAAACGCGGGAGACAGCGAAAAAGAGAAAAAATATATAAACATATATATATATATATATATATATATATATATATATATATATATATATATATATATATATATATATATATATATATATATATATATATATATATAATATGTGTATATATATAATATATATATATATATATATATATATATATATATATATATATATATATATATATATATATATATATATATATATATATATATATATATATATATATATATATATATATATATATATATATATATATATATATATGTGTGTATATATATAAACATATATATATATATATATATATATATATATATATATATATATATATATATATATATATATATATATATATATATATATATATATATATATATATATATATATATATATATGGATATATATATATATATATATATATATATATATATATATATATATATATATATATATATATATATATATATATATATATATATATATATATATATATATATATATATATATATATATATATATATATATATATATATGGCTGTTGGAGGTTTGTATGTTCTATGAAGGTGCGCGTTCATATGCACTTTATTCGTATTCATATACCTCCGCGTTGTACAGTTAGGTTCGGTAAAACGCTATCAGCTGGCTATGTGCGTCTGTTCGGAAATAACCAATATAGAACCCGTTGCTCACCATTGTGAGGCGAAGGGTATTCGGGTAAACAGTATTTCCAATAGTTGTTTCCTATTATACAGTCCCATAGCCTAGCGATTAGAATTCCTGTCTGTTGTACAGGGGTCTCGGGTTCGATCCTGGCTGTTGGAGGTTTGTTTGTTCTATGAAGGTGCGCGTTCATATGCACTTTATTCGTATATATATATATATATGTATATAGATATATATATACATATATATTCTTTTTCTTTTAAACTATTCGCCATTTCCCGCGTTAGCGAGGTAGCGTTAAGAACAGAGGACTGGACCTTTTTTGGAATATCCTCACCTGGCCCCCTTTGTTCCTTCCTTTGGAAAATTAAAAAAAAAAACGAGAGGGGAGGATTTCCAGCCCCCCGCTCCCTCCCCTTTTAGTCGCCTTCTACGACACGGAGGGAATACGTGGGAAGCATTCCTAATCCCCCATCCCCCGGGATAACATATATATATATATATATATATATATATATATATATATATATATATATATATATATATATATATATATATATGTATTTTGTTTTCTTTTGTCGCTGTGTCCCGCGTTAGCGAGGTAACGCAATTACACAAACGAAAGAATGGCCCAACTCGCACATATACACATGTATATACATACACGTCCAAACACGCAAATATACTTACCTATACATCTCAATGTACACATATATATACACACACAGACATATATATATATACACATGTACATAATTCATACTGTCTGCCTTTATTTGTTCCAATCGCCACCTCGCCAGACATGGAATAACAACCCCCTCCCCCATCATGTGTGTGAGGTAGCGCTAGGAAAAGACAACAAAGGCCCCATTCGTTCACACTCAGTCTCTAGCTGTCATGTAAGAATGCACCGAAACCACAACTCCCTTGCCACATCCAGGCCTCACAAGGTTTACCCCAGACGCCTCACATGCCCTGGTTCAATCCATTGACAGCACGTCGACCCCGGTATAACATATCGTTCCAATTCACTCTATTCCTTGCACGCCTTTCACCCTTCTGCATGTTCAGGCCCCGATCACTCAAAATCTTTTTCATTCCATCTTTCCACCTCCAATTTGGTCTCCCACTTCTTCTCGTTCCCTCCACCTCCGACACATATATCCTCTTGGTCAATCTTTCTCACTCATTGCCTCAATGTGACCAAACCATTTCAAAACACCCTCGTCTGCTCTCTCAACCACACTCTTTTTGTTTCTATACATCTCTCTTACCCTTACATTACTTACTCGATCAAACCACCTCACACCACATATTGTCCTCAAACATCTCATTTCCAGGACATACACCCTCCTGCGCACAACTCTATCCATAGCCCCCGCCTCGCAACCATATAACATTGTTGGAACCACTATTCCTTCAAACATACCCATTTTTGCTTTCCGAGATAATATTTTCGACTTCCATTCTTCAAGGCTTCCAGAAGTTTCGCCCCCTCCCCCACCCTATGATTTACTTCCGCTTCCATGGTTCCATCCGCTGCCAAAGCCACTCCCAGATATCTAAAACACTTTACTTCTTCCAGTTTTTCTCCATTCAAACTCACTTCCCAATTGACTTGATCCTCAACCCTACTGTACCTAATAACCTTGCTCTTATTCACATTTACTCTTACCTTTCTTCTTTCACACACTTTACCAAACTTAGTCACCAGCTTCTGCAGTTTCTTACATGAATCACCCACCAGCGCTGTATTATCAGTGAACAACAACAGACTCACTTCCTAAGCCCCTCTTTCCAAAAACTCTTGCATTCACCTCCCTAACAACCCAATCCATAAACAAATTAAACAACCATGGAGACGTCACACACCATTGCCGCAAACCCACATTCACTGGGAACAAATCACTTTCCTCTCTTCCTACACGTACACATGCCTTACATCCTCGATAAAAACTTTTCACTGCTTCTAACAACTTGCCTCCCACTCCATATATTCTTAAATCCTTCCACAGAGCATCTCTATCAACTCTATCATATGCCTTCTCCAGATCCATAAATCCTACATACAAATCCATTTGCTTTTCTAGGTATTTCTCACATACATTCTTCAAAGCAAACACCTGATCCACACATCCTCTACCACTTCTGAAACCACACTGCTCTTCCCCAATCTGATGCTCTGTACATGCCTTCACCCTCTCAATCAATACCCGCCCATATAACTTACCAGGAATACTCAACAAACTTATACCTCTGTAATTTGAGCACTAACTCTTATCCCATTTGCCTTTGTACAATGGCACTATGAAGCATTCCGCCAATCCTCAGGCACCTCACCATGAATCACACATACATTAGATAACCTTACCAACCAGTCAACAATACAATCACCCCCTTTTTTAATAGATTCCACTACAATACCATCCAAACCTGCTGGCTTGCCGGCTTTCATCTTCCTTAAAGGTTTTACTACCTTTTCTCTATTTACCAAATCATTTTCCCTAACCCTCTCACTTTGCATACCACCTCGACCAAAACACCCTATATCTGCCACTCTATCATCAAACACATTCAACAAACCTTCAAAATACTCACTCCATCTCCTTCTCACATCACCACTACTTGTTATCACCGCCCCATTAGCTCCTTCACTGAAGTTCCCATTTGCTCCCTTGTCTTACGCAATTTATTCACCTCCTTCCAAAACATTTTTTTTTTCTCCCTAAAATTTAATGATACTCTCTCACCCCAACTCTCATTTACCTTCTTTTTCATCTCTAGCACCTTTCTCTTGACCTCCTGCCTCTTTCTTTTATACATGTCCAAGTCATTTGCATTTTTTCCCTGCAAATATCGTCCAAATGCCTCTCTCTTCTCTTTCACTAATAATCTTACTTCTTCATCCCACCACTCACTACCCTTTCTAATCAACCTACCTCCCACGCTTCTCATGCCACAAGCATCTTTTGCGCAAGCCATCACTGCTTCTCTAAATGCATCCCATTCCTCCCCCACTCCCCTTACCTCCTTTGTTCTCATCTTTTTCCATTCTGTACTCAGTCTCTCCTGGTGCTTCCTCACACAAGTGTCCTTCCCAAGCTCACTTACTCTCACCACTCTCTTCACCCCGACATTCTCTCTTCTTTTCTGAAAACCCCCACAAATCTTCACCTTCGCCTCCACAAAATAATGATCAGACATCCCTCCAGTTGCAATTCTCAGCACATTAACATCCAAAAGTCTCTTTTTCGTGCGTCTATCAATTAACACATAATCCAATAACGCTCTCTGGCCATCTCTCCTACTTATATATGTATACTTATGGATATCTCTCCTTTTAAACCAGGTATTTCCAATCACCAGTCCTTTTTCAGCACATAAATCTACAAGCTCTTCACCATTTCCATTTACAACACTGAACACTCCATGTATACCAATTCTTTCCTCAACTGCCACATTACTCACCTTTGCATTCAAATCACCCATCACTATAACCCAGTCTTGTGCATCAAAACCACTAACACCCTCATTCAGCTGCTCCCAAAACACTTGCCTCTCATGATCATTCTTCTCATGCCCAGGTGCATATGCACCAATAATCACCCATCTCTCTCCATCAACTTTCAGTTTTACCCATATCAATCTAGAATTTACTTTCTTACACTCGATCACATACTCCCACAACTCCTGATTCAGGAGTAGTGCTACTCCTTCCCTTGCTCTTGTCCTCTCACTAACCCCTGACTTTACTCCCAAGACATTCTCAAACCACTCTTCCCCTTTACCCTTGAGCTTCGTTTCACTCAGACCCAAAACATCCATGTTCCTTTCCTCAAACATACTACCTATCTCTCCTTTTTTCTCATCTTGGTTACATCCACACACATTTAGACACTCCAATCTGAGCCTTCGAGGAGGATGAGCACTCCTGGCGTGACTCTTTCTTCTGTTTCTCCTTTTAGAAAGTTAAAATACAAGGAGGGGAGGGTTTCTGGCCCCCCGCTCCCGTCCCCTCTAGTCGCCTTCTACGACACGTAAGGAATGCGTGGGAAGTATTTTTTCTCCCCTATCCCCAGGGATATATATATATATATATATATATATATATATATATATATATATATATATATATATATATATATATATATATATATATATATATATATATATATATATATATATATATATATATATATATATATATATATATATATATATATATATATATATATATATATATATATATATATATAACATGCAGGAGGGTGAAAGGAGGGCAAGGAATAGAGTGAATTGGAGCGATGTGGTATACAGGGGTTGACGTGCTGTCAGTGGATTGAAACAAGGCATGTGAAGCGTCCGGGGTAAACCATGGAAAGCTGTGTAGGTATGTATATTTGCGTGTGTGGACGTGTGTATGTACATGTGTATGGGGGGGGTTGGGCCATTTCTTTCGTCTGTTTCCTTGCGCTACCTCGCAAACGCGGGAGACAGCGACAAAGTATAAAAAAAAAAAAAAAAAAAAAAAATATATATATATATATATATATATATATATATATATATATATATATATATATATATATATATATATAAATAACTTTAGTAAAATCTCCTGCAGATTTTTTCTGGTTGCTTAAACCAGTGAGAACGTTAAGAACTAGTGTTCACCAATACCAATGATTTTAATCTGAGGATAGTGCCTGAATTCCTTTATATTATAAAGGAAAGTGATAAGATTTCCATCAGCAATCACTACCTCTTGTGTCAGGTACTATTAGAAAGAATTCTCACCTTTTCTAGTGTGAAGTGTGCATGCCAGATTTAGGTGCCTAAACCAGAAACTAATTACAAGACAAAAACTTGTAAGGTTGGGCATAACCAATGGAACAATATTAAGACTTAGTTCACCAAATTACTCTGGACTAAATTGCCCTGATGATGAAAATATAGTAACTAAAATTAGCAAGAGAACTTGAATAAAATAATCATGAAAAGATCTTACATTTTTGTCAGTTGTGAGAAAATATTGTTAAAAGAGATTGCATACAGAAATACCTTGAAAAGTTGTAGCTCTAACAATTTGATGGTGGAAATTATTGCTTATTGTTGTGAAAGTTAAACGCCGCACATTGAGACGGTTCTTCAGCACATTCTAACAGTGAATAAGTGTTTATGTGTTGTTCTGATGATATCCTCATTGTAAAAGTAAGCATTGAAATTCTAATATTACATTAATACTTGAGTGTCAGATGTCTTTATTTACTTAGAAAAAAGAATGAACAAGGTTTATTATTGGATTGTGTTTTCAACTCATAATTGTCGTCAAAACTTCCAATGCAAGCTTTATCTCGTTATAAGTATGGGTAGTTTTCTCTTGTGAATAAGAAAGTTTCTTAATATATTTTTATATTTAACTGACTTTGAAAACTGTGTAGAAATTATTAACTGTGATTAATAGGTAGCATTTATACAAACTTACATTTTTACACAAATGTAAAATGTGCTGAAATATGCACATAACAGTGTATAATAGTAGTTACATATCCACAAAGGTCAGGTTTTTCTGTATTTCATTGCCATAAACTAGAGGTGTAGATCTGAAATGGGAAAATTGCAGTATGATGAGGACATAGCATCAACATTGTTATTAGTGAGGACCAAGTCAATCAGTATCACAATTTTAAAGGATGTATATTTGTAATATTTATGCCATGCTTCATTTGATATCTTATATAGTTCTGAAATTCTGGTAAATAATTTACAGTTATAGAATTAAGAGCAGGGAGAGATTCTTACATTTTACATAAGGAATTTTTGATTTTAGTGATTTTCATGGTATATATACACAGTATAACTATCCCTGGGAATAGGGGAGAAAGAATACTTCCCACGTATTCCCTGCGTGTCGTAGAAGGCGACTAAAAGTGGAGGGAGCGGGTGGCTGGAAATCCTCCCCTCTCGTTTTTTTTTTTTTTTAATTTTCCAAAAGAAGGAACAGAGAAGGGGGCCAGGTGAGGATATTCCCTCTAAGGCCCAGTCCTCTGTTCTTAACGCTACCTCGCTAATGCGGGAAATGGCGAATAGTATGAAAAGAAAAAAAAAAGAAAAAGATATATATATATATATATATATATATATATATATAGATATGGATATTCTAAGAGGTGATCAACAGCAACTTTTTTGAACAAGAATTTGTTATAATTAAGCTTAAGTACAGTACTGTTCGTGATATTTTACCCCCTGTTTGGATTAATAAAGAAACTAACTCATTTTCATAATTCATATGTGATTGATTCCACTGAACTCACTATGGCTTTTGCTGGAATGTTTGGCTGATTTGTTTTGATAAGTCCATACGTATATGGCATTGAAGAGGACAATGATGAAAATTTTTTTGGTGGGAGAACTGTTACCTTTCAAAAACAACTTAAATTCTTAATCAATGTATGAGAATTAAGTGCTTCTAGAGGATTTTTACTAAGTTTAATGAATGTTGTATCGTCACATAAAGGATCATTCATTTTTGACAAAGATTAACGTAGCCAATATTAACAACTGTGTTGTTACCCTTATGTGCTTTTTTTCTGTATGTAGTTTATCTTATTTCTTAAAATTGATAATAGCACTGACGAATCTCTTTGAAGGATTTGGTGTGTAACTGGGCTTGACAGACTGCCATACACAACACCTTTTCAAATATACACTTCATCGTTAGCTTATTCACTGCACTTTTTACATCTGAAAATATGGTAGAGTATATGTCTGACCACATGGGAAAATATTCATATAGTTTATCTGAGGTGGATAGTTATTCTCTCTCTCTCTCTCTCTCTCTCTCTCTCTCTCTCTCTCTCTCTCTCTCTCTCTCTCTCTCTCTCTCTCTCTCTCTCTCTCTCTCCCTGAAATTTGCTACCATCAACTCGGACCGTTTCACGGGTCGTCGGCTGCAGCAGAACGCGCAGAATGTTGTACCAGATTAGCAGTAATTGCGGGAGAGCCGTACGAACCCGCTTGCCCTCGACATTTATCTTGGGCATAAAGTACTGCAAGTGATGTCAAGAGTATTCCTGCGGCCTGTTGTACCACTGTTTTCCTCAACCAATCTAAACGTAATTAGAATTACATACACAAACCACACAGACTTAGGGTCAAAGCGAGGTGGTTTGGTCATAACATTTCTAAGAGAAAAAAAATCCTGATAAAAGAAGTAGGTGCAAAGCATAGGAAAACAAATGCTCTCATCTCACCCTCCACTCCCTTGGGTAGCACGACGGATAGGAAACAGGAAGGGAAAGGCCTTGCAGGATTAATTTGCCTAAAAAATCTTTATTGGAATATCAAAAGGTAAAGAGAGCGTGAACATATCATGCATCCTATCACCAAAGGCGTAGATCCTTTCACTTTTGTTATTCAGACCACGATAAAAATAAACTTTGAACTCCAGCCTCGCGACTTACCATGTCTATATCATTCTTGATGAGGTAGGATGACGCAATCATTCCTTCTTGTTCCCCTCAAGTAGGCGATACAAGCTAGTCAATGTTGATAAGTTACCGTAGAATGGCAAGCAGGAGATCAGATCGTGAAAGTGTAGCATGATATCCAATTATGTCATGATGAATGGTTAAAAGAATCATTCAGTACCAGAGAGTAACGGTTGATGATCAAGAAGAATTACGAACATATCAACAGTGTATCTCAGAGAGAGAGAGAGAGAGAGAGAGAGAGAGAGAGAGAGAGAGAGAGAGAGAGAGAGAGAGAGAGAGAGAGCTTTTGACGTCTAGCTTTAAGCAGTGGAACTCGCTGGGTGAAAGTGTGCAAATCGCAGATGAAAGGAAGCATCACTTAGGTTTTTCCAGCTTCTTCACCCGTCAAGATTGGCTCTGCTTCTACTACAACGTAACCAGTCTATTCTAGACAATCGGAGTCGCCTGTAACCCGAATGAATGGCGTCTCTTTATGGACAGCACATCCAAGAGCCTCAGAGCCGTTCTGCTACATAACGGGAACTAGCACCGTTCTCTTTCCCTAATTCACTCGGTGCACCTAAAAGAAGAATAAGATTTTGTCAAGAATTTGCTAGACGCCTTGATTTATAATGAGTACAGCTGGAAAGTCATCAGAGACTTCAAAGAGGTGGCATTCCTGATGGGTCTCCAAAGCGGTTTTACCAAGTTTCCCTGATATCTTTGCCTTTGGGACAGCAGGGACACCGCGGCGCACTACCACGGGCGTGACTGATGACAGCACGCCGAATTCTCGGTAGAGATGAACAACGTCAAGTGAGAGCCACTGGTGTTAGGCCATATGAAACAATGTTTTACAGCTCTATATAAGGAGTCTGCAGCCTTCAAGTACCGTCAAGACTTCTTCCCTTAGTTTTCTGAGGCAAAGGTCAAAGCCGTTATCTTCATTACACCATAGATAAAGGAGATGCTGGAGTACAAGGAATTCCCCAAAAAGCTCATTGGGAAAGAGAAAGCAACATGATATAGCTAGGTCGTACTGGTTCAGGGATTCTTGGGCAATCAAAGCCGAAAACTATGTGGAGCTGGTTGAGAATACGGTGAAGAACTACGGCAAAATGGGCTTCAGGAGGTCCCTCAAAGTCCATATACTTGACGCAAGCACTTCCACCAAGATGTAATGGACTTTGATCGCAATTATCAAGAAACCTATAACAGGAACATGATGGGAGATTATGGTCTTGGTGTGATTCGTGAAAGTGATTTACAACACAATCGCAAATCTCGAAAAACGCATGTTAATTATGATTCACGCGTTGTTCCTCTGTCTTAATATAAGTAAAAATGTGCGAACATGCCCGTCGTCGAGTTAGAAATAAGAAAAAATCAAAATATCGCTGACTTGGTTACAAAAGCAAAGTTTGAAGGGAATTATAGCCTTTTTTTTCTACTTTTTTGCGCATAAGCAATTAGGAAGTAACACTTACTACCCGTGAACAAAATTTGTTACACAGTGAATTATGAATCACTGTCCAGTCAATTCATCCATTAAGAATTTTTTTTTAAGCACAAGGGCTTGGTTCAAGAGAACGAAGCAATGGCAAATATTCTAAATGATTTCTTTAATGATATTTACAACTGAAGACAGAGCTCATGAACTGAACCCAACTCCTTTGCTAAGACATTTTGGCAGAAAGTTGATGTGCAAACAAAAATCAATGGAATGAGAGTATATAAAACACAAGGCCCACATAGATTCAGTCCGAGGATAATGGCAGACTTTACAAAAGTGATATACTTAAATCATTTGTCTGCTCTTTTCAGTAAGTCAATTGCTAAGAGGAAAGATCCAGAAAAATAGAAGTTTGTATATATGGCACCGATATCAAAAGAAAAAAATAAATCATTGCAATGAAACCATTGATCAATTAGCTCAATGTTGGAAGCTGCAAAAATTATGATAACGTTATTCAGAGTAAGCTTGTAAAACATTATGAAGACAAACACTTAATAAACAATTATACACATGATTTCTGACGCATCACTTATGTCTGGTGAATTTGCTGAATTTCTAATACGATATATGATCGATAAGTATGATAAAGATAAAGCAGTTGACGTCATATACTTAGATCTTTAGAAAGCATTCAATAAAATTCCACATCAAAGGTTGCCAACAGATGCTTACACATATGGTATGGATCGGATTCACTTTCGGTAGTTTGGAAAATGACTGACTGGCGGTAAACAAAGAACAGTGAGTAATATTCAAGCCTGAGAATAAGTAGACGTAACGAATGGTGTGCCAGAAGGATCAGTCTTGAGAAAGGTTCCCTTATATATATATATATATATATATATATATATATATATATATATATGTATATATATATATATGTATATATATATATATATATATATATATATATATATATATATATATATATATATATATATATATATATATATATATATATATATATATATATATATATATATATATATATATATATATATATATATATATATATATATGGGATGGGGTTGTTAGGGAGGAAAATGCAAGAGTTTTGGAAAGAGGGGCAAGTATGAAGTCTGTTGGGGATGAGAGAGCTTGGGAAGTGAGTCAGTTGTTGTTCGCTGATGATACAGCGCTGGTGGCTGATTCATGTGAGAAACTGCAGAAGCTGGTGACTGAGTTTGGTAGAGTGTGTGGAAAGAAGAAAGTTAAGAGTAAATGTGAATAAGAGCAAGGTTATTAGGTACAGTAGGGTTGAGGGTCAAGTCAATTGGGAGGTGAGTTTGAATGGAGAAAAACTGGAGGAAGTGAAGTGTTTTAGATATCTGGGAGTGGATCTGGCAGCGGATGGAACCATGGAAGCGGAAGTGGATCTTAGGGTGGGGGAGGGGGCGAAAATTCTGGGGGCCTTGAAGAATGTGTGGAAGTCGAGAACATTATCTCGGAAAGCAAAAATGGGTATGTTTGAAGGAATAGTGGTTCCAACAATGTTGTATGGTTGCGAGGCGTGGGCTATGGATAGAGTTGTGCGCAGGAGGATGGATGTGCTGGAAATGAGATGTTTGAGGACAATGTGTGGTGTGAGGTGGTTTGATCGAGTGAGTAACGTAAGGGTAAGAGAGATGTGTGGAAATAAAACGAGCGTGGTTGAGAGAGCAGAAGAGGGTGTTTTGAAGTGGTTTGGGCACATGGAGAGAATGAGTGAGGAAAGATTGACCAAGAGGATATATGTGTCGGAGGTGGAGGGAACGAGGAAAAAGAGGGAGACCAAATTGAGGTGGAAAGATGGAGTGAAAAAGATTTTGTGTGATCGGGGCCTGAACATGCAGGAGGGTGAAAGGAGGGCAAGGAATAGAGTGAATTGGAGCGATGTGGTATACCGGGGTTGACGTGCTGTCAGTGGATTGAATCAGGGCATGTGGAGCGTCTGGGGTAAACCATGGAGAGCTGTGTAGGTATGTATATTTGCGTGTGCGAACGTATGTATGTACATGTGTATGGGGGGGGGTTGGGCCATTTCTTTCGTCTGTTTCCTTGCGCTACCTTGCAAACGCGGGAGACAGCGACAAAGTATAAAAAAAAAAAAAAAAAATATATATATATATATATATATATATATATATATATATATATATATATATATATATATATATATATATATATATATATATATATATATATATATACATATATTTTTTTTTTTTTTTTCATACTATTCGCCATTTCCCGCAATAGCGAGGTAGCGTTAAGAACGGAGGACTGGGCCTTTGAGGGAATACCCTCACCTGGCACCCTTCTCTGTTCCTTCTTTTGGAAAAAAAAAAAAAAAAAAAACGAGAGGGGAGGATTTCCAGCCCCCCGCTCCCTTCCCTTTTAGTCGCCTTCTACGACAGCAGGGAATACGTGGGAAGTATTCTTTCTCCCCTATCCCCAGGGATATATATATATATATATATATATATATATATATATATATATATATATATATATATATATATATTTATATATGTATATTATTTGCTTTTTTTATTTTGCTTTGTCGCTGTCTCCCGCGTTTGCGAGGTAGCACAAGGAAACAGACGAAAGAAATGGCCCAACCCACTCCCATACACAATGTATATACATACACGTCCACACACGCAAATATACATACCTATACATCTCAATGTACATATATATATACACACAGAGACACATATATATATACCCATGCACACAATTCACACTGTCTGCCTTTATTCATTCCCATCGCCACCTCGCCACACATGGAATACCATCCCCCTCCCCCCTCATGTGTGCGAGGTAGCACTAGGGAAAAACAACAAAGGCCCCATTCGTTCACACTCAGTCTCTAGCTGTCATGCAATATTGCCCGAAACCACAGCTCCCTTTCCACATCCAGGCACCACACAACATTCCATGGTTTACCAGAAACGCTTCACATGCCCTGATTCAATCCACTGACAGCACGTCAACCCCGGTATTCCATATCGATCCAATTCACTCTATTCCTTGCTCGCCTTTCACCGTCCTGCATGTTCAGGCCCCGATCGCACAAAATCTTTTTCACTCCAACTTTCCACCTCCAATTTGGTCTCCCACTTCTCCTCGTTCCCTCCACCTCCGACACATAAATCCTCTTGGTCAATCTTTCCTCACTCATTCTCTCCATGTGCCCAAACCATTTGAAAACACCCTCTTCTGCTCTCTCAACCACGCTCTTTTTATTTCCACATTTCTCTATTACCCTTACATTACTTACTCGATCAAACCACCTCACACCACACACTGTCCTCAAACATCTCATTTCCAGCACATCCACCCTCCTATGCACAACTCTATCCATAGCCCACGCCTCGCAATCAAAGAACATTGTTGGAACCACTATTCCTTCAAACATAACAATTTTTGCTTTGCGAGATAATGTTCTCGACTTCCACACATTCATCAAGGCTCCCAAGATTTTCGCCCCCTCCCGAACCCTATGATTCACTTCCGCTTCCATGGTTCCATCCGCTGCCAGATCCACTACCAGATATCTAAAACACTTTACTTCCTACAGTTATTCTCCATTCAAACTTACCTCCCAATTGACTTGACCCTCAACCCTACTGTACCTAATAACCTTGCTCTTATTCACATTTACTCTTAACTTTCTTCTTTCACACACTTTACCAAACTCAGTCACCAGCTTCTGCAGTATCTCACATGAATCAGCCACCAGCGATGTGTCACCAGCGAACAACAACTGACTCACTTCCCAAGCTCTCTCATCCAAAACAGACTTCATAATTGCCCCTCTTTCCAAAACTCTTGCATTCACCTCCCTAACAACCCCATCCAAAAACAAATTAAACAAACATGGAGACATCACACACCCCTGCCGCAAACCTACATTCACTGAGAACCAATCACTTTCCTCTCTTCCTACACGTACACATGCCTTACATCCTCGATAAGAACTTTTCACTTTTTCTAACAACTTGCCTCCCACACCATATACTCTCAATACATAAATATATATATATATATATATATATATATATATATATATATATATATATATATATATATTTTTTTTTCATACTTTGTCGCTGTCTCCCGCGTTTGCGAGGTAGCGCAAGGAAACAGACGAAAGAAATGGCCCAACCCCCCCCCCCCATACACATGTACATACGTCCACAAACGCAAATATACATACCTACACAGCCTTCCATGGTTTACCCCAGACGCTTCACATGCCTTGATTCAATCCACTGACAGCACGTCAACCCCTGTATACCACATCGCTCCAATTCACTCTATTCCTTGCCTTCCTTTCACCCTCCTGCATGTTCAGGCCCCGATCACACAAAATCTTTTTCACTCCATCTTTCCACCTCCAATTTGGTCTCCCTCTTCTCCTCGTTCCCTCCACCTCCGACACATATATCCTCTTGGTCAATCTTTCCTCACTCATTCTCTCCATGTGCCCAAACCATTTCAAAACACCCTCTTCTGCTCTCTCAACCACGCTCTTTTTATTTCCACACATCTCTCTTACGCTTACGTTACTTACTCGATCAAACCACCTCACACCACACATTGTCCTCAAACATCTCATTTCCAGCACATCCATCCTCCTGCGCACATCTCTATCCATAGCCCACGCCTCGCAACCATACAACATTGTTGGAACCACTATTCCTTCAAACATACCCATTTTTGCTTTCCGAGATAATGTTCTCGACTTCCACACATTTTTCAAGGCTCCCAAAATTTTCGCCCCCTCCCCCACCCTATGATCCACTTCCGCTTCCATTGTTCCATCCGCTGACAGATCCACTCCCAGATATCTAAAACAATTCACTTCCTCCAGTTTTTCTCCATTCAAACTCACCTCCCAATTGACTTGACCCTCACCCCTACTGTACCTAATAACCTTGCTCTTATTCACATTTACTCTTAACTTTCTTCTTCCACACACTTTACCAAACTCAGTCACCAGCTTCTGCAGTTTCTCACATGAATCAGCCACCAGCGCTGTATCATCAGCGAACAACAACTGACTCACTTCCCAAGCTCTCTCATCCCCAACAGACTTCATACTTGCCCCTCTTTCCAGGACTCTTGCATTTACCTCCCTAACAACCCCATCCATAAAGAAATTAAACAACCATGGAGACATCACACACCCCTGCCGCAAACCTACATTCACTGAGAACCAATCACTTTCCTCTCTTCCTACACGTACACATGCCTTACATCCTCGATAAAAACTTTTCACTGCTTCTAACAACTTGCCTCCCACACCATATATTCTTAATATATATATATATATATATATATATATATATATATATATATATATATATATATATATATATATATATATATATATATATGTATTTATATATATATATATATATATATATATATATATATATATATATATATATATATATATATATATATATATATATATATATATATATATATATATATATATATATATATATATATATATATATATATATATATATATATATATATATGTATGTGAGGAAGTACCAGGAGAGACTGAGTACAGAATGGAAAAAGGTGAGAACAATGGAAGTAAGGGGAGTGGGGGAGGAATGGCATGTATTTAGGGAATCAGTGATGGATTGCGCAAAAGATGCTTGTGGCATGAGAAGAGTGGGAGGTGGGTTGATTAGAAAGGGTAGTGAGTGGTGGGATGAAGAAGTAAGAGTATTAGTGAAAGAGTAGAGAGAGGCATTTGGACGATTTTTGCAGGGAAAAAATGCAACTGAGTGGGAGATGTATAAAAGAAAGAGACAGGAGGTCAAGAGAAAGGTGCAAGAGGTGATAAAAAGGGCAAATGAGAGTTGGGGTGAGAGAGTATCATTAAATTTTAGGGAGAATAAAAAGATGTTCTGCAAGGAGGTAAATAAAGTGCGTAAGACAAGGGAGCAAATGGGAACTTCAGTGAAGGGCGCAAATGGGGAGGTGATAACAAGTAGTGGTGATGTGAGAAGGAGATGGAGTGAGTATTTTGAAGGTTTGTTGAATGTGTTTGATGATAGAGTGGCAGATATAGGGTGTTTTGGTCGAGGTGGTGTGCAAAGTGAGAGGGTTAGGGAAAATGATTTGGTAAACAGAGAAGAGGTAGTGAAAGCTTTGCGGAAGATGAAAGCCGGCAAGGCAGCAGGTTTGGATGGTATTGCAGTGGAATTTATTAAAAAAGGGGGTGACTGTATTGTTGACTGGTTGGTAAGGTTATTTAATGTATGTATGACTCATGGTGAGGTGCCTGAGGATTGGCGGAATGCGTGCATAGTGCCATTGTACAAAGGCAAAGGGGATAAGAGTGAGTGCTCAAATTACAGAGGTATAAGTTTGTTGAGTATACCTGGTAAATTATATGGGAGGGTATTGATTGAGAGGGTGAACGCATGTACAGAGCATCAGATTGGGGAAGAGCAGTGTGGTTTCAGAAGTGGTAGAGGATGTGTGGATCAGGTGTTTGCTTTGAAGAATGTATGTGAGAAATACTTAGAAAAGCAAATGGATTTGTATGTAGCATTTATGGATCTGGAGAAGGCATATGGTAGAGTTGATAGAGATGCTCTGTGGAAGGTATTAAGAATATATGGTGTGGGAGGAAAGTTGTTAGAAGCAGTGATAAGTTTTTATCGAGGATGTAAGGCATGTGTACGTGTAGGAAGAGAGGAAAGTGATTGGTTCTCAGTGAATGTAGGTTTGTGGCAGGGGTGTGTGATGTCTCCATGGTTGTTTAATTTGTTTATGGATGGGGTTGTTAGGGAGGTAAATGCAACAGTTTTGGAAAGAGGGGCAAGTATGAAGTCTGTTGGGGATGAGAGAGCTTGGGAAGTGAGTCAGTTGTTGTTCGCTGATGATACAGCGCTGGTGGCTGATTCATGTGTGAAACTGCAGAAGCTGGTGACTAAGTTTGGTAAAGTGTGTGGAAGAAGAAAGTTAAGAGTAAATGTGAATAAGAGCAAGGTTATTAGGTACAGTAGGGTTGAGGGTCAAGTCAATTGGGAGGTGAGTTTGAATGGAGAAAAACTGAGGAAGTGAAGTGTTTTAGATATCTGGGAGTGGATCTAGCAGCGGATGGAACCATGGAAGCGGAAGTGGATCATAGGGTGGGGGAGGGGGCGAAAATTCTGGGGGCCTTGAAGAATGTGTGGAAGTCGAGAACATTATCTCGGAAAGCAAAAATGGGTATGTTTGAAGGAATAGTGGTTCCAACAATGTTGTATGGTTGCGAGGCGTGGGCTATGGATAGATTTGTGCGCAGGAGGATGGATGTGCTGGAAATGAGATGTTTGAGGACAATGTGTGGTGTGAGGTGGTTTGATCGAGTGAGTAACGTAAGGGTAAGAGAGATGTGTGGAAATAAAAAGAGCGTGGTTGAGAGAGCAGAAGAGGGTGTTTTGAAGTGGTTTGGGCACATGGAGAGGATGAGTGAGGAAAGATTGACCAAGAGGATATATGTGTCGGAGGTGGAGGGAACAAGGAGAAGAGGGAGACCAAATTGGAGGTGGAAAGATGGAGTGAAAAGATTTTGTGTGATCGGGGCCTGAACATGCAGGAGGGTGAAAGGAGGGCAAGGAATAGAGTGAATTGGAGTGATGTGGTATACCGGGGTTGACGTGCTGTCAGTGGATTGAATCAAGGCATGGAAAGCTGTGTAGGTATGTATATTTGCATGTGTGGACGTATGTATATACATGTGTATGGGGGGGGTTGGGCCATTTCTTTCGTCTGTTTCCTTGCGCTACCTCGCAAACGCGGGAGACAGCGACAAAGTATAAAAAAAAAAAAAAATATATATATATATATATATATATATATATATATATATATATATATATATATATATATATATTTATATATATATATATATATAAATATATATATATATATATATATATATATATATATATATATATATATATATATATATATATATATATATATATATATATATATATATATATATACATATATATATATATTTATATATATGTATATATATATATATATATATATATATATATATATATATATATATATATATATATATATATATATATATATATATATATATATATATATATATATATATATATATATATATATATATATATATTTTTTTTTTTTTTTCAAAAATGTACTGGAAAAGTTGAAGTCCAGATAAATTTTTGGTATGTCAAGGCTTTATTATGGTGGATGACCAACTACCTACCCTCATGTACCCAAGATATGGTTGTACTTTGTGTAGTGATGACAAGTGAGAAACATCATTAGCCAATATTCCTGTTTCATGATAAGAGAAGTGGACCAGGCAGTATGATACAGTGGTTAAATTGATGAAAACTACTATTGACGTTTGTGTAAATAAATTATATATTTCCCTTTTCCATAGCCAGAGGATGAACCATTATGTGACATTCATTTTTCATTTCATTTCAAGCTAGAAGTTTCAGTTTTCTAAATTATTTCTTACATTTTTCATATGTGCATATATATGTACGTGTGTATGTGTGTATATGTGCGTATATGTGTGTGTATGTGTGTGTATGTATATATATATATATATATATATATATATATATATATATATATATATATATATATATATATATATATATATATATATATATATATATATATATATATATATATATATATATATATATATATATATATATATATATATATATATATATATATATATATATATATATATATATATATATATATATATATATATATATATATATATATATATATATATATATATATATATATATATATATATATATATATATAATCCCTGGGAATAGGGGTGAAAGAATAATTCCCACGCATTGCTCGCGTGTCGTAGAAGGCGACTAGAGGGGACGGGAGCGGGGAGCCAGAAATCCTCCCCTCAATGTATTTTTAACTTTCTAAAATGGGAAACAGAAGAAGGTGTCATGCGAGGAGTGCTCATCCTTCTCGAAGGCTCAGACTGGGGTGTCTAAATGTGTGTGGATATAACCAAGATGTGAAAAAAGAGAGATAGGTAGTATGTTTGAGGAAAGGAACCTGGATATTTTGGCTCTAAGTGAAACGAAGCTAAAGGGTAAAGGGGAGGAGTGGTTTGGGAATGTCTTGGGAGTAAATTCAGGGGTTAGTGAGAGGACAAGAGCAAGGGAAGGAGTAGCAGTACTCCTGAAACAGGAAATATGTGATAGAATGTAAGAAAGTAAATTCTCGATTAATATGGGTAAAACTGAGAGTTGATGGAGAGAGATGGGTGATTATTGGTGCATATGCACCTGGGCATGAGAAGAAAGATCATGAGAGGCAAGTGTTTTGGGAGCAGCTGAATGAGTGTGTTAGTGGTTTTGATGCACGAAACCGGGTTATAGTGATGGGTGATTTGAATGCAAAGGTGAGTAATGTGGCACTTGAGGGAATACTTGGTATACATGGGGTGTTCAGTGTGGTAAATGGAAATGGTGAAGAGCTTGTAGATTTATGTGCTGAAAAAGGACTGGTGATTGGGAATACCTGGTTTAAAAAGCGAGATATACATAAGTATACGTATGGAAGTAGGAGAGATGGCCAGAGAGCGTTATTTTATTACGTGTTAATTGACAGGCGCGAGAAAGAGAGACTCTTGGATGTTAATGTGCTGAAAGGTGCAACTGGAGGGATGTCTGATCATTATCTTGTGGAGGCTAAGTTGAAGATTTGTATGGGTTTTCAGAAAACAAGAGTGAATGTTGGGGTGAAGAGGGTGGTGAGAGTAAGTGAGCTTGGGAAGGAGACTTGTGTGAGTAAGTACCAGTAGAGACTGAGTACAGAATGGAAAAAGGTGAGAACAAAGGAGGTAAGAGGAGTGGGGGAGGAATGGGATGTATTTAGGGAATCAATGATGGATTGCGCAAAAGATGCTTGTGGCATGAGAAGAGTGGGAGGTGGGTTGACTAGAAAGGGTATTGAGTGCTGGGATGAAGAAGTAAGATTATTAGTGAAAGAGAAGAGAGAGGCATCTGGACGATTTTTGAAGGGAAAAAATGCAACTGAGTGGGAGATGTATAAGAGAAAGAGACAAGAGGTCAAGAGAAATGTGCAAGAAGTGAAAAAGAGGGTAAATGAGAGTTGGGGTGAGAGAGTATCATTAAATTTTAGGGAGAATAAAAAGATGTTCTGGAAGGAGGTAAATAAAGAGCGTAAGACAAGGGAGCAAATGGGAACTTCAGTGAAGGGCGCAAATGGGGAAGTGATAACAAGTAGTGGTGATGTGAGAAGGAGATGGAGTGAGTATTTTGAAGGTTTGTTGAATGTGTTTGATGATAGAGTGGCAGATATAGGGTGTTTTGGTCAAGGTGGTGTACAAAGTGAGAGGGTTAGGGAAAATTATTTGGTAAACAGAGAAGAGGTAGTAAAAGCTTTGCGGAAGATGAAAGCCGGAAAGCCAGCAGGTTTGGATGGTATTCCAGTGGAAGTTATTAAAAAAGAGGGTGACTGTATTATTGACTGCTTGGTAAGGTTATTTAATGTATGTATGACTCATGGTGAGGTGCCTGAGGATTGGCGGAATGCGTGCATAGTGCCATTGTACAAAGGCAAAGGGGATAAGAGTGAGTGCTCAAATTACAGAGGTGTAAGTTTGTTGAGTATTCCTTGTAAATTATATATGAGGGTATTGATTGAGAGGATGAAGGCATGTTCAGAGCATCAGATTGGGGAGGAGCAGTGTGGTTTCAGAAGTGGTACAGGATGTGTGGATCAGGTGTTTGCTTTGAAGAATGTATTTGAGAAATACTTAGTAAAGCAAATGGATTTGTATGTAGCATTTATGGATCTGGAGAAGGCATATGATAGAGTTGATAGAGATGCTCTGTGGAAGGTATTAAGAATATATGGTGTGGGAGGCAAGTTGTTAGAAGAAGTGAAAAGTTTTTAACGAGGATGTAAGGCATGTGTACGTGTAGTAAGAGAGGAAAGTGATTTGTTCTTAGTGAATGTAGGTTTGCGGCAGGGGTGTGTGATGTCTCCATGGTTGTTTAATTTGTTTATGGATGGGGTTGTTAGGCAGGTGAATGCAAGAGTTTTGGAAAGAGTGGCAAGTATGAAGTCTGTTGTGGATGAGAGAGCTTGGGAAGTGAGTCAGTTGTTGTTCGCTGATGATACAGCGCTGGTGGCTTATTCATGTGAGAAACTGCAGAAGCTGGTGACTGAGTTTGGTAAAGTGTGTGAAAGAAGAAAGGTAAGAGTAAATGTGAATAAGAGCAAGGTTATTAGGTACAGTAGGGTTGAGGTTCAAGTCAATTGGGAGGTTAGTTTGAATGGAGAAAAACTAGAGGAAGTAAAGTGTTTTAGATATCTGGGAGTGGATCTGGCAGCGGATGGAACCATGGAAGCGGAAGTGAATCATAGGATGGGGGAGGGGCGAAAATCCTGGGAGCCTTGAAGAATGTGTGGAAGTCGAGAACATTATCTCGGAAAGCAAAAATGGGTATGTTTGAAGGAATAGTGGTTCCAACAATGTTGTATGGTTGCGAGGCGTGGGCTATGGATAGAGTTGTGCGCAGGAGGGTGGATGTGTTGGAAATGAGATGTTTGAGGACAATGTGTGGTGTGAGGTGGTTTGATCGAGTAAGTGATGTAAGGGTAAGAGAGATGTGTGGAAATAAAAAGAGCGTGGTTGAGAGAGCAGAAGAGTGTGTTTTGAAATGGTTTGGGCTCATGGAGAGAATGAGTGAGGAAAGATTGACCTAGAGGATATATGTGTTGGAGGTGGAGGGAACGAAGAGAAGTTGGAGACCAAATTGGAGGTGGAAACATGGAGTGAAAAAGATTTTGTGTGATCGGGGCTAAACATGCAGGAGGGTGAAAGGAAGGCAAGGAATTGAGTAAATTGGATCAATGTGGTATACCGGGGTTGACGTGCTGTCAGTGGATTGAATCGGGGCATGTGAAGCGTCTGGGGTAAACCATGGAAAGTTGTGTGGGGCCTGGATGTGGAAAGGGAGCTCTGGTTTCGGGCATTATTGCGTGGCAGCTAGAGACTGAGTGTGAATGAATGGGGCCTTTGTTGTCTTTTCCTAGTGCTACCTCGCACATATGAGGCGGGAGGGGGATGGTATTCCATGTGTGGCGAGGTGTCGATGGGAATGAATGGGGGCAGACAGTGTGAATTGTGTGCATGGGTATATATGTATGTGTCCGTGTATGTATATATATGTGTACATTGAGATGTATAGGTATGTATATTTGCGTGTGTGGACGTGTGTGTGTGTATATATTGTGTATGGGCGTAGGTTTGGCCATTTCTTTCGTCTGTTTCCTTGCGCTACCTCGCAAACGCGGGAGACAGCGACAAAGCAAAATAAAATAAATAAAATAAATAAATATAATATATATATATATATATATATATATATATATATATATATATATATATATATATATATATATATATATACATATATATTATTTTTTTTTATTATACTTTGTCGCTGTCTCCCGCGTTTGCGAGGTAGCGCAAGGAAACAGACGAAAGAAATGGCCCAACCCCCCCCCCATACACATGTATATACATACGTCCACACACGCAAATATACATACCTACACAGCTTTCCATGGTTTACCCCAGACGCCTCACATGCCCTGATTCAATCCACTGACAGCACGTCAACCCCGGTATACCACATCGCTCTAATTCACTCTATTCCTTGCCCTCCTTTCACCCTTCTGCATGTTCAGGCCCCGATCACACAAAATCTTTTTCACTCCATCTTTCCACCTCCAATTTGGTCTCCCTCTTCTCCTTGTTCCCTCCACCTCCGACACATATATCCTCTTGGTCAATCTTTCCTCACTCATCCTCTCCATGTGCCCAAACCACTTCAAAACACCCTCTTCTGCTCTCTCAACCACGCTCTTTTTATTTCCACACATCTCTCTTTCCCTTACGTTACTCACTCGGTCAAACCACCTCACACCACAGATTGTCCTCAAACATCTCATTTCCAGCAAATCCATCCTCCTGCGCACAACTCGCAACCATATAACATTGTTGGAACCACTATTCCTTCAAACATACCCATTTTTGCTTTCCGAGATAATGTTCTCGACTTCCACACATTCTTCAAGGCCCCCAGGATTTTCGCCCCCTCCCTCACCCTATGATCCACTTCCGCTTCCATGGTTCCATCCGCTGCCAGATCCACTCCCAGATATCTATCTATCTATCTATATATATATATATATATATATATATATAAATATATATATATATATATATATATATATATATATATATATATATATATATATATATATATATATATATATATATATATATATATATATTTATATATATAGATAAGCTTTGTCGCTGTCTCCCGCGTTTCCGAGGTAGCGCAAGGAAACAGACGAAAGAAATGGCCCAACCCACCCCCAATACACATGTACATAGATACACGTCCACACACGTAAATATACATACCTATACATCTCAATGTACACATATATATACACACACAGACACATACATATATACCCATGAACACAGTTCACACTGTCTGCCTTTATTCATTCCCATCGCCGCCTTGCCACACATGAAATAACAGCCCCCTGCCCCCTCATGTGTGCGAGATAACGCTAGGAAAAGACAACAAAGGCCCCATTCGTTCACACTCAGTCTCTAGTTGTCACGTAATAATGCACAGAAACCACAGCTCCCTTTCCATACCCAAGCCCCACAAAAGTTTCCATGATTTACCCGACACTTCACATGCCCTGGTTCAATCCATTGACAACACGTCAACCCCGGTATACTACATCGTTCTGATTTACTCAATTCCTTGCACGCCTTTCACCTTCCTCCAGGTTCATGCCCAGATCAATCAAAATCTTCATCACTCCGTCTTTCCGACTCTAATTTGGTTCGTACTTCTCCTCGTTCCCTCCACCTGTGACACATATATCCTCTTGGTCAATCTTTCCTCACTCATTCCCTCCATGTGACCAAACCATTTCAAAACACCCTCTTCTGCTCTCTCTACCACACTCTTTTTATTACTAGACATCTCTGTTACCCTACTATTACTTAATCGATCAAACCACCTCACACCACATATTGTCCTCAAACATCTCATTTCCAGCACATCCACCCTCCTCCGCACAACTCTATCCGCAGCCCACGCGTCACAACAATATAACATTGTTGGAACTACTATTCCTTCAAACATACCCATTTTTGCTTTCCGAGATAATGTTCTCGACTTCCACACATTCTTCAACGCTCCTAGAATTTTCGCCCACTCTCCCACCCTATGATTCACTTCCGCTTCCATAGTTCCATCCGATACCAAATCCAGCCCCCTGATATCTAAAACACTTCACTTTCTCAAATTCTTCTCCATTTAAACTTACCTCCCAATTGGCTTGACCCTCAACCCTACTGTACCTAATAGCCATGTTCTTATTCACATTTACACTTATCTTTCTTCATTCGCACACTTTAACACATTTTCTCACAAAACTCATCCACCAGCGAACAACAACTTACTCACTTCACAAGCTCTCTCATCCACAACACACTGCATACTTGCACTTCTTTCTAAAACTCTTCCATTTACCTCCCTAACAACCCCATCCATAAACAAATGAGACAACCATGGAGACATCACAGACCCCTGGCGCAGACATACATTCAATGAGAACCAATCATTTTCCTCTCTTCCTACACATACACATGCCTTACATCCTCAATAAAATCTTTTCACTGCTTCTAACAACTTGGTTCCCACACCATATATTCTTAGTACCTTCCACAGAGCATCTCTATCACCTCTATCATATGCCTTCTTCAGATCCATAAATGCTATATACAAATCCATTTCCTTTTCTAATCATTTCTCACATACAATCTTCAAAGCAAACACCAGATCCAAATATCCTTTACCACTTCTGAAATCACACTGCTATTCCCCAATCTGATGCCCTGTACATGCCTTCACCCTCTCAATCAATACCCTCCCATATAATTTACCAGGAATACTCAACAAACTTATACCTCTGTAATTTGAGCACTCACTCTTATCCCCTTTGCCTTTGCACAACGGCACTATGCAAGCATTCCGCCAATCGTCAGGCACCTCACCATGAATGATACATACATTAAATAACCTTACCAACCAGTCAACAATACAGTCACCCCCTTTTTTAATATATTCCACTGCAATACCATCCAAACCCGCTGCCTTGCCGGCTTTCATCTTCATGCCTTACCTGCTCTCATCTTCCACAAAGCTTTTACCAAGTCATTTTCCCTAACCCTCTCACTTTGCATACCACATACCATATATATATATATATATATATATATATATATATATATATATATATATATATATATATATATATATATATATATATATATTCTTCTTCTTTTTTCTAAACTATTCGCCATTTCCCGCGTAAGCGAGGTAGCGTTAAGAACAGAGGACTGGGCCTTTTTTGGAATATCCTCACCTGGCCCCCTCTGTTCCTTCTTTTGGAAAATTAAAAAAAAAGACGAGAGGGGAGGATTTCCAGCCCCCGCCCCCTCCCCTTTTAGTCGCCTTCTACGACACGCAGGGAATACGTGAGAAGTATTCTTAATCCCCTATCCCCAGGGATAATATATATATATATATATATATATATATATATATATATATATATATATATATATATATATATATATATATATATATATATATATATATATATATATATTTTTTTTTTTTTTTTTTTTTTTGCTTTGTCGCTGTCTCCCGCGTTTGCGAGGTAGCGCAAGGAAACAGACGAAAGAAATGGCCCAACCCACCCCCATACACATATATATACATACGTCCACACACGCAAATATACATACCTACACAGCTTTCCATGGTTTACCCCAGACGCTTCACATGCCTTGATTCAATCCACTGACAGCACGTCAACCCCGGTATACCACATCGCTCCAGTTCACTCTATTCCTTGCCCTCCTTTCACCCTCAGGCATGTTCAGGCCCCGATCACAAAATCTTTTTCACTCCATCTTTCCACCTCCAATTTGGTCTCCCTCTTCTCCTCGTTCCCTCCACCTCCGACACATATATCCTCTTGGTCAATCTTTCCTCACTCATTCTCTCCAGGTGACCAAACCATTTCAAAACACCCTCTTCTGCTCTCTCAACCACGCTCTTTTTATTTCCACACACACACATATATATATATATATATATATATATATATATATATATATATATATATATATATATATATATATCTTTTTTTTATTTATTTATTTATTTTGCTTTGTCGCTGTCTCCCGCGTTTGCGAGGTAGCGCAAGGTAACAGACGAATGAAATGGCTCAACCCAAACCCATACACATGTATATACACACACACACGTCCACACACGCAGATATACATACCTATTCATCTCAACGTACACATACATATACACACACAGACACATACATATATACCCATGCACACATTTCATACTGTCTGCCCTTATTCATTCACATCGCCACCCCGCCACACATGGAATACCATCCCCCTCCCCCCTCAAGTGTGCGGGGTAGCGCTAGGAAAAGACAACAAAGGCCTCATTAGTTCACACACAGTCTCCAGCTGTCATACAATAATGCCCGAAACCACAGCTCCCTTTCCACATCCAGGCCCCACACAGCTTTCCATGGTTTACCAGAGGCGCTTCATATGCCCTGATTCAATCCAGTGACAGCACTTCAACCCCGTTATACCAAATCGATCCAATTCACTCTATTCCTTACCCGCCTTTCACCCTCGTCCATGTTTAGGCCCCGATCACTCAAAATCTTTTTGACTCCCTCTTTCCATCTCCAGTTTGGTCTCCCACTTCTCCTCGTTCCCTCCACCTCCGACACATATATCCTCTTGGTCAATCTTTCCTCACTCATTCTCTCCATGTGCCCAAACCATTTCAAAACACCATCTTCTGCTTTCTCAACCACGCTCTTTTTATTTCCACACATCTCTCTTACCCTTACATTACTTACTCGATCAAACCACCTCACACCACATATTGTCCTCAAACATCTCATTTCTAGCACATCTACCCTCCTGCGCACAACTCTATCCATATCCCAAGCCTCGCAACCATACAACATTGTTGGAACCACTATTCCTTCAAACATACACATTTTTGCTTTCCGAAATAATGTTCTCGATTTCCACACATTCTTCAAGGCTCCCAGGATTTTCGCCCCCTTCCCCACCCTATGATTCAACTCCGCTTCCATGGTTCCATCCGCTGCCAGATCCTCTCCCAGATATCTAAAACTCTTTACTTCCTCCAGTTTTTCTCCATTCAAACTCACCTCCCAATTGACTGGGCCCTCAACCCTACTGAAACTAATAACCTTGCTCTTATTCACATTTACTCTTAATTTTATTCTTTCACACACTTTACCAAACTCAGTCACTAGCTTCTGCAGTTTCTCACTTGAATCAGCCACCAGCGCTGTATCATCAGCGAACAATAACTGACTCACTTCTCAAGCTCTCATCCACAAGGGACTTCATTCTTGCCCCTATTTCCAAAACTCTTGTATTCACCTCCCTAACAACCGCATCCATAAGCAAATTAAACAACCATGGACACTTCACACACCCCTGCCGCAGACCTACATTCACTAAGAACCAATCACTTTCCTCTCTTCCTACACGTACACATGCCTTACATCCTCGATAAAAACTTTTCACTGCTTCTAACAACTTGCCACCAACACCATATATTCTATCATCTCTATCATATGCCTTCTCCAGATCCATATATGCTACATACAAATCCATTTCCTTTTCTAAGTATTTCTCACATACATTCTTCAAAGCAAACACCTGATCCACATATCCTCTACCACTTTTGAAACCACACTGCTCTTCCCAAATCTGATGCTCTGTACATGCTTTCACCCTCTCAATCAATACCCTCCCATATAATTTACCAGGAAAACTCAACAAACTTATACCTCTGTAATTTGAGCACCCACTCTTATCCCCTTTGCCTTTGTACAATGGCACTATGCACGCATTCCGCCAATCCTGAGGCACCTCACCATGAGTCATACATACATTAAATAACCTTACCAACCAGTCAACAATACAGTCACCCCCTTTTTTAATAAATTCCACTGAAATACCATCCAAACCTGCTGCCTTGCCGGCATTCATCTTCCGCAAAGCTTTTACTACCTCTTCTCTGTTAACCAAATCATTTTCCCGAACCCTCTCACTTTGCACACCACCTCGACCAAGACACCCTATATCTGTCACTCTATCATCAAACACATTCAACAAACCTTCAAAATACTCACTCCATCTCTTTCTCACATCACCACTACTTGTTGTCACTTCCCCATTAGCGCACTTCACTGAAGTTCCCATTTGCTCCTTTGTCTTACGCACTTTATTTACCTCCTTCCAGAACATCTTTTTATTCTCCCTAAAATTTAATGATACTCTCTCACCCCAACTCTCATTTGCCCTCTTTTTCACCTCTTGCACCTTTCTCTTGACCTCCTGACTCTATCTTTTATACATCTCCCACTCAATTGCATTTTTTCCGTGCAAAAATAGTCCAAATGCCTCTCTCTTCTCTTTCACTAATAATCCTACTTCTTCATCACATCACTAACTACCCTTTCTAATCAACCCACCTCCCACGCTTCTAATGCAACGAGCATCTTTTGCGCAATCCATCAATGATTCCCTAAAAATATCCCATTCCTCCCCCACTCCCCTTACTTCCATTGTTCTCACCTTTTTCCATTCTGTACTCTGTCTCTCCTGGCACTTCCTCACACAAGTCTCCTTCCCAAGCTCACTTACTCTCAACACCCTCTTCACCGCAACATTCACTCTTCTTTTCTGAAAACCCATACAAATCTTCACCCTAGCCTCTCA